>NC_046665.1:133241008-133262544 GCF_010883055.1 Belonocnema kinseyi
TTTATGTGTATGTGTATTAAGTGAAAATTATTTTAATGTTATAATGAAAACAAAGTGTTATGCTTTTTAAATGATTAACTTATTATTAAAAGATCAATATTTTTCATGTATATAATTTCTTTGAAAGTTTTGCATGTTGGAATTAGTTTAAAAGGTTATTAATTAATTACATTTTCAGATAGGACAGTTCAAATTTAAAAAAAAATGAAAATGATTTCAATATTTCAATGAAAATAAATTTTTATTTAATTTAATAACGTAACACAAATTGATTATTTACTTTAGTGTTGTGTAGTTGAATTTCAAGTATAATTTGTATAAAAAAATTTGTTTTTTTAAAATACTTCTATTATAATTATAATATTCTCTGATAAGCTTGTGATGTTGTGAAACGAGTACAGTACTGGACAGAATTGTCACTCAATTTGGCACGTTTTGATGAAACACAATTTTCAAAATTATATGACACATATGTTCAAATTCTTTCTGGAATTAGTTTAAAAGGTTATTGATGAACTAAATTTTCAGAGATTGAAATTGAAATTTTCAAAAATTTATAAAGTGACAATTATTTAAATGTTAAAATAAAATTTTTTGTATGCTTGTTGTGTTTCGTACTAATTAAATTATTATTAACTGATTAACATTTTTAATTAATTAATTAATTAAATTTTCATAAATTGAAATTGAATTTTTTTTAAATTTATAAAGTGAAAATTATTTGAATGTTACAATGTAAATATTTTTTATGCTTGTTATGTTGTGAAATGAGTATCTGAATACAATTTTTAAAATTATGAGAGAAATATATTCTGATTCTTTCTGAAATTAGTTTAAAAGGTTACTGAGGAATAACATTTTCAGAAATTAAAATTTAAAAAATTATAAAATGAAAATTATTTGAATGTTACAATGAAAATATTTTGCTTGATTCTTATGTTTTAAATTGATTAACTTATTATTAACTGATTAATATTTTTCATTTATATAACTTCTTTCATGTTTGTGATGTTCTGAAATCAGTATCAGAATACCATTTTCAAAATTATATAATACATATCTTTTAATTCTTTCTGGAATTAATTTAGAAGGTAATTAATCAATTAAATTAAAAAAATTCAAATTCAAATTTAAAAAGAATTATAAAGTGAAAATTAATTGAATGTCACAATAAAAATACTTTTATGATTTTTATGTTTTGAACGGACTAACTTATTATAAAGTGATTAATATTTTTCATTTATATAATTTCTTTGAATGTTATGATGTTGTGAGATGAGTATCTGAATGCAATTTTCATAGTTATATGATACAGATATTTTAATTTATCTGTTATTAGTATAAAGTGTTAAGAAATAATCCAATGTTCAGAAAGGAAAGTTCAAATTTAAAGAAACATAGAATAAAATGATTTTAATGTTTCAATAAAAATAATTGTTTATTTAATTGAATAAGGTAACATAAATTTTTTATTTACTTCATGTTATGTAGTTGCACGTCGGCTATAGTTTATATAATAAATATGTAAGAATATTTAAAATACCTCTATTAGAATTAAAACATTTTTTTAAATCTGGCGTTGTTGTGAAATGAGTACAGTACCGGACAGAATAGGCACTCTACTAAAAAAGATCATGTTAAAAACAATTTTTCGTGGTTATCTCAACAATAAATTAGGTTTTTAAAAGACAAACCTCAGTTGAGTCGAACAAGACTCTAATCATAACATCTACTTTATTTTACTTAAAAAAAACAATAATAAAATAATTTAATAATATACAATAAAATAAAATAGTAAAAAGAAAATTAGGCAAATATTTATTCAAATAAGATAAAATAATAACAAAAATAATTAGAATAGATAAGTGAGTTTGCGCGCGAGAGCGCGCAAGTATAAAAAAGTGTCAGCAGGGGCCTTTGATGACGATGGATGTCGAGAGCGCGGAAAATCCGAGTATAAGCCTAAAGCCTAAAGCCACCTCGGAGAAACCCCTTTAGTTCTGATGCGATTTAATGAAGCTAGATTGATCGATCACGGGCCATTGATTTTCATTGTCAGTGACACTTGGCTCGGAAGCTTCGCCTATCACACGCTCGAAAATTAAATCCAGCGCGATGTTGCTGCATTGTGTCGGGCAAATATTTTACCACTTGTTGACGACGAAGGGACTTGAATCCAGACGTGACTAAGCTAGATTTTCACCATTTTGCACTAATTGAATTCAGGAGCATACAAAAATTAAACTTTCATGTTGACTGCTCCATACAATATGGAATTAGTTTCAGCTGAAGGGGCCATTCATAAACTACGTCAACTTAAGGGGGGGGGGGGGTCAAAACGCTAAGATTCTCACCAAGGGAAGGAGGAGATAAAATGATAATGTTATGTGATATTTAAAAAAAATCAACCCTGTAGATAATCGTTATTTTCAAAAAATTATAGTATTGGGAATGGTGATCGACCATTTCGCTATCTGGCGCAGAAAACGGGAACTAGAAAGAGCAGGTAGCATTTTAAAGATCTATTTTAATTCGTACATAAAAGTGCTTTTATGATTGTTTTATTAAGTTTAAAAATATTATTGAATACTAAAAATAAATTTGTATCCAATTTAAAGCGTTTAAAATCGAATATTCATCTTATACAGTGGAAAACACATTTTACTAAAAAACAAAAATTATTTTACTATTGCATGTAAGTTTTAATGTATTATATGCTTAAATTAACTTTATTTAATTTATGCAACGACAAAATTGTATCCCTATTATGCAAAGAATATGAATAATAGACAATTGAAATTGAAATACAAATTATAACCTAACTTTCAAGTCAGATTTTGTAGATCGTATATAGTTCATATATAAATTAATGAAATTTACTTTGCGTTTATTTTGGCTTCGAAATAATTTCGTTTAAATCTATAATCATAAAAAACCATATAAATAATTTTATACACAAAATGGAATTCATCGTTAAAATCGTACCTACTTTTTCTAATTATGATTTTTGTCACCAGATGGCATATCGCAGTTTAACCATCCCCAATAATGTTAAATTTAATAATTGATGTTATTTTGTCGACCAGGGTAATTAATTAATTAATTTCTTATGTTAGATATTGATAATTACTGGCCAAATAATTTTCTTGAGGAATGAGAAAAAATAAGAAACTATCTGTTGAAGTCCCGGTGGCGGAATTGGTTAATGCTCCATTAGTGAATAGTGGCGTTCCTGGTTCAAATCCGAGCTGAGGCAGATTTTTATCGTTTCTCCAAAAAATTATTTGAGCAGTAATTGGCAATATCTAACAAAGTAAACTAATGTATAACGTTAAAAATCATTAATCCTACATAAAAAAATTAGTGGAACGAAATTATCGAAAATCTTACATTCTTTGTTATTGACTACCTGATTTTGCTTGTTTCAGTTTGTTCATTTGAATGGTTTGAAAATATTTGAATGAAATATTTGAAAAAGGAATTTTAATTTTCAAACATTAATTTTTAACAGAAAATATTTGAATTGTATATGATTCTTTATTAATAATAATGTTTATAATAATAATATAATTTATGATCATAAAGCCATTTTATTTGATGATCAAATTGATCTTGGAAGGTTTCTAAAAATTATTAACAAAAGATAAAATTCTGTTCTTAAAATTTAGAAACCCCACTATAATTTGATAATGATAATAAAAAAAAATAATAAAAAATAAAAAAAAATTTTAAAAACCTATAACAAGGTGAAATTTAAAAATGTTTAACAAAATTGGAATAAGTTGATTCTTTCAAAACCTGTCAAAATGCTTGAAAAGCTTTTAAAGCTTTTCAAGCATTTTGACAGGTTTTGAAAGAATAACCAAATTTTTTTTAATTTCTGGAAAAATTTTTCATTATTGTGTAATATTTGTTAAAAGAAAATGTTTAAAAAGATTAGAAAACATTCAAAAAGATCTGAAACATTTTCAGAAAGGAATCTGGAAGAATTTCATGCAATTTTGTTAATTTTGCAGAATTTTTTTTGAAGTTCAACAGGATTTCAATTACATTAAAAGATATATGGAAGTTTTTTAAATTTTCTAAAAGAATTGAAAATTTGCAAAGGTGCAAAAAAACTTGAAACAAAATGTAGGGTTTTCAAATAATATATTGAAGTTTTTATAAAGGAATTGGAAAGTTTTCAACATTGTGAAACTGTCCAATCCTGTAAAATAAGAAATAAAATTTTAGAAATTTTCTGGTTACTTTTTCGAAATATCTGAAATCTTCAAAAATCGTTTTGAATTTTCTCTAGACACCGAGAAACAACTTATTTAATCTATATAATCTAAGGCAAATAAACCTAGAAACTTAAAAAATTAATAATAATTGGTAAAAATGTAATGGTTCTTTAAATTAGAATTACCGTTTTTTGGTTGAAAATTATTAACTATTATATAACTAATTTGCTGAAAAAATATATTTCTGGATAAATTTAACTCTGTTTTATTTAAAATTAAAATATTTTTCAGTTTTTATATCAACTATTATATTGTTAATGGAGAATTCATCTTTTTGCTTAGGGATTCAACTATTATTATACAAATTTATTCTTTAATTAGTCGGGCAGTTATTTGATTTAAAATAAGAATATTCTTGGATTTAAATATCCACTATAAAATTTTTCGTCGAAATCAAAAATTAATTGGAAAAGAATATTGAACAAAATATTAAAACATAACAAAATATTTTCGAAGCTTTGAAAACATACAAAAATTCTTGAGATTCATGGGAATATTATAAAATATTGCAAAAGATTTCCGAAATTGTCAAAAACGAATCCGGAATTCTCAAAATTTTAAAAATGTATATTCTATTGTTAAACTTTCCAAGCTTTAAAGTTCCTAGATATCTTTCAAACTCAGTTTTTTTTAATTTGGTAAAATCCTGTAAAATGAAAAAAAAAACTATTTAGAAATTTCTGAAAGCTGTTTCGACATATCCTAAATGTTCAGAAATCTTTTTGAGTTTTTTTTATAGAAATATGTGAAAATTATATTTGTTTAATAATAATTTGTATAATTATATTTGTAAAAACATTATTTTTATATTTAACACTATAATTTTCCTAAAATGTTTTTGTCTTTTTTGACTAAAAAATATTTTTTTGGTTGAAAATTCAATAATTTTGTTGAACGTTTGTCTTCTTAGAAGTTTTTCAAGATTAAAAAAAAATTTAATATTTAAAACGATTTCACCAAAGATTCCGAACGGTTTTAAGATTATCATTTTTTTTAAAGATTTCAATGAAAATTCAAATTGATTTTTTATCTTGAAAAAAATATTTTATACGATCTCAAAACATATCGAATAATTTCATGAAATTTCAGAGAAAAATATAGAAAATTTCATGGAAAAATGTTGCTATCTTCCAAAATTTCAAGATTTTAGATAGATTTTGAATACGCTTAAAAGATATTTAGAAGTTTTAAAAACAAATATAATATTAAACTTAGAAGGATTTTAATCAATTTAAAGAATTTTAAGAGGTTTCAAGAGAATAAACCGATTTTTATTAAGATTTCTGTGAAAATTTAAGATAATTTTTCAATTCACTCTATTTATTTTAGAGGGATATTGAAAATAAATTCAAAACATCTCAAAAGATTTCCAAGATTGTTAAAAATAAATATTGAATATTTAGGGGCATTTTTTAAATTTTGCCGAATTTTTTCGAAATTTTAGGGAGAATTCGAATTATTTATTAAAGATATTTAGAAGTTAAATTCTTTCAAAATATAATTAAAGATTTTAAAAGGCTTTTTAGATTTTAAAATTTTCGGAAGTCTGTCAAAGTTTAAAAATATTTATATTCTCTTTTAAACTTCTAAAGCTCCTAAATATTTTTAATTGGCTCGAAATAATCATAATAATGTCTCAAATTTTTTTTCAAAATTATTAACTTTACAATACTTGAATTTCAAAATTTTAGTTTTTAAATTATTAATGTTGAATCTTTCTTTCTTAAACTTTGAAATTTGCATATTTTTTTACTTTTAAATATTTTTTAATTTGACTTCCGAAATCTGAATAGTTTGAAAGTTTTAAATAAAATTCCGTCAAATTTACTAGAGAATTTACAACATTCTTTTTTGTTTAATTTCATGCTTATATAAATAACAAGCTTATCGACAAAATGGTTAGAAATTGGACACAAAAAAAAACAGAAGAAATCAGGCAGACTAAATATAGCAGAAGAAATTTATTTGAGTTTGACTTTCATCCGGATTTAGTAGAAAAATTGATATTGCTTGTGACATACTTTGGCTATTAAATTTTAAAGATTTCCTAGTTTCCAAAAAGCTAGTAATAAATTGAGAATGTTCAACTCGTCAGGCGCTTTCAACATTGAATCGGACAATCTTATGATAATAATCATTTCACGCAGCAAATAAAAATTTCAAATTTAAATTGTTGACCACAGATATCTCGAAACTCTAAAATAAAAAAATCTGATGCAAGGGAATTTTGAATTTACCGAAAACTTTTCCTAACGTTCCGGAAACGACGTGATTTCAATAGCTGAGTTTGCTGATGACTTCAACAAGGATGCTTGCACTAATACAAGCACGGGATTGGATATTCAAAAAATTTCTCAGATAGAGGAAAACTTTTCAAATTGTGGTTGTAATTTTTCTCGTTAATAAAAAAATAAAAACTTGAGTTTCGCGAACTTCAATATCCACAGATTTTCTTAGTTCTATTTGGAAAAATAGCTGTTTCCTAAAGTCGAAATTGTGCTTGAGCAACCACATCTCTGCCCTTCAATATTTGTTCCATAGCCCTCTTTTGAATCGCAGAGGCTTAATCGAAACCTAGAAAAAATAATACATTTGCAAAGAGGATTGCAAGAAGGAACTTTTAAGTAGTACCGAGTATTAAAAATTGATTTTTTGTCATCCTTGAACACGGAACAATTATCTGTCATTGCGATTTCCTTTCAGTCATCACATGTTGATAATCGTCACAAACTGCAACTGCAAAATGAAAAAATGACAAAACAAAAATAACACAAAAAAATGACAGGTCGTTCATTTTTTTCGTGTCATACCTTTTCATAAGGGGCAATAGTGCCACATTAGGAACAGGTCCCCTTTTATTTTTAGGGGTTCCAGCTGGAATAGCAAGCACTTCTGGAATTGGGAATTAATGACCAATTCCCGAAGCATATAAAACTTTGTATGAAAACTGAAAACAAATCATCTTTCTGGACTTCCAAACCCGAATAAAACTGATACCCAATGATAACAAAATGACAACCAAGCCTAACAGATACAGGAGGGTTCCTACCAACCCCATCATGACGCATAACGAAGCACGTAACCAAAAGTGGAACAAATAACAAAGGGAAGTGTATATTCCGATCAAACGTGGCATTAAAACAAAACAGAGTGGCATCGTTAACACCCTGATGATTCATGCAAACCCTATAAAAATCCCGCTTGATCTGGTCTTCCAATACCAACTGTTATGCATCATTGTCTCATGGAGTGCTGGAGAAGCCCAAACAAAGGACTAAAGCTATATGGGGTAGGCAATGATGGAAAAACAGACACAAAGAGGAAATAAATAATTTTAATAGAAAAATAGGGGAAAATAGACTTCTAGAATAAAAGAAAAGAAAAGAGGATTGTTTTAGTTTCCTTTAATTTTTGTTATTACATATGGGTAATTCTCCACAGACATAACACTTTGGTGTTCATGGATTATATTATTAAAATTACTGGTTGTACTATTGTAAAACTTGGCGAAGATATTCATTTTAGTACTTTATAACAAGTTGCACAGCAAAAATTAGGTTATATTATTCTAAGTGAGATTAAAAAAATATTATGTACCCGAAAAATCGCTTTAAAGGATGTCAACACACACACGTCCGAGGTAAATTTTTGTGTCACGTAGGAAATAAATAACGAACTAATTTAAAATTGATTTTTAGAAATCCTTGAAATAGCCTTAAAAAATCCAATTTTTATGATTAATATTTTAATTTTCATACGATATCCACTGCATTTGCATGCAAAGATGAATGTCTTCGAAAATATTTTTGAGGTTTCGTCGATACATAAACAGCCGTCGCATAGTGGGGGAAAAAACGTGCGTTGCCAAATAAATTTTCAGAAGAGAATTATTGTCCGACTTTCACAAAAAATAATTAACAAATTTTTGTTTGAAAAAAGATTCACTCTCGTCGATTCCCTGGGAATAGAACCACAGAACTTTCGACTGCCGCACACTAGGGCAAAAAAAAACGTCCGTGGACAAATTGATTTTGAGAAGACAATTTATCCGATTTTAACTTTTTTTTTAAAATGAAAACTTATAAAATTTAGCATCGAACTTTCATGGCAGATTAAAAAAAATTGTTTATTTAATAAAAACCATGAAAACAAATTTTACTTTTGAAGTATAGCGGTTTAAAAAATGCTTTGATTCAATCCAAAATACCTAAAAAACTGAGAGCAACTATCCAAAAAAGTTATCCAATAGCAATGCGAATGTTAAACAATTTACTCAATTTTTTATCAACGAATAAATAAATCAAACTGATTTCATGAGGATTGGCGGCGATTCGTCACTTGATTCGCCCTAATTTTCAACAGTTTATGGACGAAAAGAGTTTTTCAGTTGAATTAATAAAAGTTAATAGATATTTTGTTATTTCAAAGGTTATTTTTATGAACAAATATCAATCTCAGGTATTTTTAATGAAATAAATAAATTTTCTTTGTGGAATTGATCATATACTATTTGGAAATGAAACTTAAATATCTTATTTGGTCACCTAATAAAAGTTAATAATTATTCAAACTACATTAATTAACAAATGCACTATTTTGTTACTTTTGGAGGTACTAACTTGGTTGTTCCGATTCAATTAACTGTATGTAAGTATCTTCTACATTTTAAATTACTTTTTTATGAGAGTAAACAGTTTATTATTGTAAATAATATTTTTTTAAACAATTTTTTATTATTTTATGTATTTATGAATAAAGTACCGTATAGATCGATAACATTTGATAATTGTTTAACCAAACTTAATTAACATATTAATTATTTGTCATTATTTGGTTAATTCCGTAAAAATGAAAATTATTTGTTTAAAAAATTATTGTTTACAATAATAAATTATTTAATGTTATCAAAACGTTCTTAAAAAGTTAGAAGTTAGTTATTTACAGTTAGTGACATCGGAAAAATCAAGTTTATATATCCAGAAGTAAGCAAATAGTGCATTTGTTAATTAAGGTAGCTTAAATAATTATTAATTTTTATTTGGTGTCCAAATAAGATATTTAGGTTTTACTTCCAAGTAATATGTGATCGACTCCACCGAAAAAACTTGATTTATTTTATCAAAAATATTTGATATGGATATTTGTTTATCAAAATTGCTTTTAAAATTATAAATTATTTATTTACTTTTATTAATTCAATTAAGAAACTCATTATGTCCATAAATTGTTCAAATTTAGCGCGAATCAAGTGACGAATCGTCGCTTATCCCCACGAAACCATTTATATTCACTTATTTGTTTATAACAAATTCAAGAAATATTTTAACATTTACATTGCTATTGAACATGTTTTTTAGATGGTTGATTTCAGTTTTCTAGAAATTTTTGATTAAATAAGAGCATTTTTTTAAACCAGTATGCTTCAAAAGCTAATTCTTTTCATTTTTGTTATTAAATGAACATACGAAAACAAAAATTTTTTAAAGCGACCCTGACAGTTCGATGTGAAATTTTATTAGCGTTTATTACAAAAAAAGGGTAAATCAGATATTAACAGTGGAGAAAAAATGACTTTTTTGCTTCAAAATAACATAAAGTGCACAGATGTTGACCGATTTGGACAAATAAAATTAAACAAAAACTTACAAGATTTCTAAGAAAAATTTGTCTTATGATTTTCCATAATTTAAAAATTTTTAAAGTTATATTGCAAGAAATTTCGATAAAAAATATAATGATGAGGCTTCTTGGGATTATTAGTGTTAATATTATTAATAAATTTAATAAACAAATGCATTAGTCAGACATTTTTCGATGGAAGCATGAGTTTTTTTATTTAATTTTGTAAATAAGGAACTTTATGCTAATTTTAGAAAAATTCATAATTTTTTTATTAGTTTTATAATTTTTAAAACAAATATAATAAACTCTAAAGCTAAAAATTTTTACATCTGCAGTATTCAAAAATAAACTACAATTTAAAACATTTAGAATGGAACTCTTGAATTTTAAACTTTTGAAATTGAAGTTCAAGTTTATAAAATTAAAAAATGTTGTATTCAATAGTTCAATAACTTACAAAGTAAGAAATGGAAGATACTACTAACACTTTTCAATTAAACAATTTTAAACAAAATTTAGATAAATTGCAAGAATTTTTAACTTTTGAAAATTATTGAGTTTAATGATTCTGATTCAATTCTGAAAATATAAATGGAAACGTTAAAAATTACAAAATTATATTATTTTAAATTGAATACTTCTAAAATTAGAAGTTAAATTATTTTAATCTTAAGTAGTTTAAACATTCTTGGAAAGCTTAAAATTTTTAGCTCAAAATCTTGAGAAATGTAGAAGTTTCTTTTAACTTTATTCAACTTTAAAATTATTTTCGAAATTTTCTTAAAAATTATAAATTTCTTTTCAAATTTCTTTGTTAACAATTTTAGAAACCTTTTATCATATTTTTGAATATTCTTTTAAAACAATATTCCAAAATGATAAATAACTTTCCATTTCCCTAAGAATCTTGTGAATATGTTTTTATTCTTTTGAAGCCTTTCACAATTCTTATAAACTTTTTTTTTGAAATTTGCAAAAATCCGGATTTGTTTTAAATTAGGCTGCAGCTATTTGCACTGAAATTTCGGTACGGATAGCCAAATTTTGTTGTTAATACTCATTTGTAAAAGTTAATTTATTTTTTTTTACTTTATTTAGGAATAATCCTAGCAATAATAAAGAATGGAAAATGGGTGCCACGTCAAAAGGCGCCAGAAGCCTTTCAAATAAATTTGTAGTGAAAATACTTTTAAAAGTTCTTGTTTTATTTATAATGAACCTAATTTTCACTAAAAGATAATAATTCGAAAAAATATTTTTTTCTAAAATATCTGAGAATTAAATTTAAATTTATTTTCATGAAAGTTCTTTTTTTTTTTCTTTTTTGAAGATTCAAAATGTTAATTGAAAATTGATCTCTGGGGATTTTTTAAATGAAAATTTAAGTATATTTTTGTTAGAAATTGATATTTTTAGTTTCAAAATATAAAAGTTCAAATATTTGTTTGAAATTTTTAAAATTTGTTGAAAATTTCTATTCTTTGGTAGAAACTTAAACTTCTTGGTTCAAAGATTATCTCTTTGCGTGAAAATTGAATGATTTAATTTAAAATGTAATTATTTCATTGAAAATTGAACAATTTTGTTAAAAATTCATCTTTTTCGAAAATCATTCTTAAAATTTTAGGAATTGGATTGATATTTTCTTTCTTTCTTGGCTGCAATTTTTTTTATTCAATTATTGTGTCGAAAGTTCGTATTTTTGGTTTGGCAATTCATCTCTTTTTGCATAAATGTTATAATTTTTCGTTTGAAATGCAACTGGCCCGTAAAAAATTATTTTTTTTTCGGTTCATAATTAACCTTTTCGTTGATAATTCATATTTTCCGCTTTTATTTTTAAACAAATTTTCTTGCTTGAAAATTTAACTATCTTGTTGAAAATTCGTTTCTTTTTATTAAAAATTAATTCTTTTAATTGAAAATTTAATTAGTCAGTTTGTGGCGAAAATTGTATCTTTTTATTTGAAAATTAAACAATTTTGTTGAAAATTCATATCTTTTGTTACAAATTCGTTCTTTGCGATAGAAAATTAATCCTTCTGCTTAAAGATTTAACTATCTGACGGAAAAATGATATATTTCGTTGAAAATTCGCCTTTTTATAAATGCTACCTTTCTATATTTAGAATGAATACTTGCTTTTAAAATCACGGATATTAAGTTGAACATATAATGTTCTAGTTTTAAATTAAAGTTTAAAAACATTAACCTGTTCAAATGTTGTGAATTTGTCTATTTTTTCTAAGAAAATTTGATATTCCTGAAAGTTTAAAGTAAAAACAGTTATAAATTTTAAAAAAATGACAATGAAGAGAGATCCACATTATTAACAGTTATGAAAAGTAGAAAAATTAATTCACTTGGAATTTTTTTATCACTTCCCATTGTTTTATCAATGGCAGTTCTTAGCTTATGTTATAATATCACGTTTTGTGCTTATTTATTTTAAGATAAAAAAAAATTTTTTAAATTGCGTTTGAATATTGAATAGAAATGTTTATACATTTTTTTAGATTATAAATTTTAATTTTTCGAGATGGAAAAGGGAAGGGAGACGTTCCAATACAGTCTTCCCCTTTTTAGTTAAAAAAATTACGAATAATGGATGTTTTTGGAAATTTAATTTTCGAATATTTTAAAGGTTTTCAAATTGATTAAAATTTGAAATTGGTAGAAATTTCATGTATTTAATGGAATCTGATAATTTTATCGAGAATAATAAATCGATAAGAATAAGAAGTTCAGCAATTTTTTTGTAAAGTAAATATTTTTGAACAAAGCATCGTTTAGTCGTAGGTCATGAAAAAATTATTTAACACAAGGCCATTATTAGTTAGTTTTATGTCTGAATAAGCCAACCAAATTTTTTTGCCGTCAGACCCTACTAGACACCATCGAAAAGATTTGTACAATATTTGTGAATAGTTTAAATAATTTCCGGTCATTTTTAGTTGAGTGTTATTTGAAAAAAACGCTTTATTTTTCCCCAAGTAGATTTGATTGAGGTAATGGAATTTTTTATCTTTGAATGCATGATGAAATATCATTATCAGTATCTAATATAAATATTGAACTATCGTATACATACTCTTACGAAAAATCAGAATAATGATTAGATTCAGTGTTTGAAAATTTCTTGAATTACGAATTAATTAGTTTTTCTCCTAATTTGAGAAAATGGACATCGCTTATTCTCTGCTTTTTATTTTATTGGACATCCTTAATTATATCGGTAAATATAATACCATCATATATATATGTATAATTTTGAGAGATTTTTAAGTTTTACACAAAAAATAGTTAATTATCATAAATTTCAAAAAATATAGGATCAAAAAAATTTTGGTTTCATTCAAATAAACATTTTTCTGGGACTTGTTTTAAACTCAGGTAGGAAGATTTTGTTAGATCTTTTTTAGCATTTTCAAACAAGTTTAAAATTGTGTGAATAATTTCCATTTCATTAAATTATTTTTTCCTAACTTCTTTATTGAAAGGTATTCTTTTACTTTTAATTAGGCTCACGTGAAAAATCTTTATATTTAAAGCATTTACCAATTGTTCAAATAGTTAAATATTATTTGCTTGTAACTTTTTCTTTAAAAAAGCCGGCAAATTCAACTTTTTCTTTCTAGGTTTGTTGACCCAGTCGGTTATTATTAAATGCATCCATCAGTCAGATATTAAATTCTGTACAAAATTCGTTCGTTAAAAAATTTTTTAGAAACAATTTAGTTCTAAAATAAACCTTTGAAATTTATATTTAGCTGTAATTTATGCGATAACTTGTCATTTGCAAAATTATTATTTTTTAAAATCATTTTTAATTAACTAAACAATTTATTAAGCTTAAACTGTACATTTTGGTGAATATTTGACAGCAAAAGCTGATTTTTAAAATGAATTTAATTTTTCATATCGCTTAACGCTTAATATTTTAATGTTATGCAAATTCGTCGAATAATTAACAGAACAAATAAATCGTAGGAAATATTGTATTAGAAAATTCGTTTTTAATTATTTTTAAAATCTTTTTCCCTAAATTAAAATTTTGTCGTTGATGAATCTGTGAAATTGATAACAATCTTCTATACACCTAAAGAAAATTGATGTTACAATTCAAGAAATAATTAGTTTATTTTTATTTTTTAAATTAAATTACTGTACCTAATTTTTAGTTTTGAAAATTTTTTTCTTTTTATTTCTAGTAGAATTAAGCAAGGTGTCCGTGAACTTCATTTTTAAAATTGTCTGATTTTTCCTTCACTAATTTTTTATTTTCTTTCATTATTAATATTCAAATACCAGTCTTTTAATCTTGTAAATATACTTTCAACATAGAGTCTCTTATAAACGGAATAGAACAAAATTGCAGATACAAATTTCAAATGTTCAAATATATTAATTTATTTTAAACAAAAAATATTTTTTCTGCTAGAAATGATAGCTTTTTAAGAAAATATTCAAATTTTCAAAAAAAAAGCAAAAGAATATTAAAACCAAGAGAGAAGAATTTTCGACAAATATAAAGATTTTCCGCACTTGAAATAAGTAAAAGCTATCTATATTGTTGAAGCTTCAAGCCAAAAGATGAATTTTTTCTATAAAAATTGAATATTTAAACAAAAAAACATGTCTTTACTAAAAAATTAATTTGTGTACGACACTGATGCATTTTTACATGACAAAAATGAAATTTTAAACAAAGAAAAAAATTTTTTTACCAAAAAAGAGATTTTTTTTCATCTAAAAAAGATAAGTTTTTATAACATTGGAAAAGTTACGTTATCAGTCAAAAAAAATTTTCTAAACTAAAATTGAAGCTTTCAATAAAAAAAATAAATTTTTAATAATGCAGTTAACATTTTACCCAAGTAGTTGAATTTTCAATTAAAAAATGTTAATTTTCAACAAAGTCGTTAAACTGTCAACTAAAGACATGCATTTTCAAGTAAAAAAATGATCTACAAAAAATGATTTTTTAATCAAAATAATTCAACTGAATCTTTCAAATAAAATAGTTAAAAGATCAAGCAAAGAAGAATAATTTTAACCAAAAAGTTGCATTTTCATTAAAAAAAAATGAAATTTCTACTGAAACAGTTGAATTTTTAAATCAAAATATAAAAACTCACAACCGAACAGTTTCATTTTCAACAACAACAACAAAGTAATTTTTAACAAAATAGTTCAGTTTTTAACAGAAAGTTGAACTTTTACTTAAAAAAGAACCACGTTCAAACAAAAATGGAACAGATAAATTTGTAATTGCCAAAGTAATTAAAAAAAAAATGGATTTTTGAGATAGTAGTTTAACTTTAAAACTTATTTGTTAAATTTTCAATCAAAAAGATTAATTTTCTACCGAAAAGAAGAATTGTGAATTTTTCACGAAACTCAAGAATTCGTAAGCAAAAAGTTGAACTATCTACTAAAAAGATTAATTTAACAAGAATAAAGTCGAATTTTAAATAAAGTTTAAAAATTCTCAAACAAAAAGTAAAATTTTGAAGATATAAGGAACATTTTTTTTTAATTTTTCAGAAAGTAGTTCAAGTTGAAAACTTAGTTGTTAAATTTTTAACCCAAAAGATTAATTGTATACCGAGAAAAAAAATTTTTCAATAAAATGTAAGAATTTTCAAAGAAAAGTTAATTTTTCAACTAAAAAAGATGAATTTTTAAACAAATATATTAATTTACTCCAAAAAAAGACGAATTTTAAATAAAATTAAAAAATTCTTAACCAAAAAGTTCAATTTCAAACTTAAAAAGATGAACGTTCAATCAAAAAGATGAATTTATTACAAAAAGGTGAATTTTAAACAAAATTCAAGAAATCTCAACCAAACAATTGAATTTTAAAATAAAAAGATGAATTTTTAAACAAAAATATTCATTTTTTACAAAAAAAATGAATTTTTAATAAAATTCAAAACTTCTCAGTTAAAAGTTGAATTTTTAAATAACAAAAATATTAATTTACTACCGAAAAAGATGCATTTGGAATAAACTTAAAAAGTTTTTAGCCAAAAGTTGATGTTTCAATTAAAAGAGATGAATTTTAAAAAAAGGATTAATTTACCACCAAAAAAGATGCCTTTTGAATAAAATTTAAGAATTTCTAACCAAAAACTTAAATTTTGAACTTAAAAATATAAATTTTTAAACAAAAAGATTAATGTAAAAAAAAGTAAAATTTTGAAGGAAATTTATAAACCCTCAACCAAAAAGTTGATTTTTTAAGATATTAAGAACATTTTTTTTTAATTTTTAAGAAAGTAGTTCTACTTTAAAACCAATTTGTTAAATTTTCAATTCAATCAACTAAAAACATAAATTTGTAAAGAAAAAGATTAATTTATTACCAAAAAATATTGCGGGTTCGATGCCCACCTCGTACTCTGAAAGAGTCTCGGCGGCCCATGCGGTGAACACTAGCCTAACAATGGTTTTGTTCATCTCCAAAGAGTCGTGGGACCGGTACCTCTAGAGAAAAAGGTTTTCTCTAAGCACTTGAAGCTGTTGCTCTTGGTGGTTTAGAACCCACCTTAAACTGTAGGTCCCCCTCCCATCACCAATTAAGTGTGTGGGGTGTGTGTAAAGGAATAGGGAAGAAGCTGCAAGAAAAATGTGTACACCCTTAGGGGGACATATGAGAAGCTTTTAAACAAAAGGTTCCATTTTCCACTAAAAATCTTCATCTGGAAACGTATTTAAAACGTTACGATATATTCTCTTAGAATTTTTTTTCTAAATTCTAAAAGGTGTATATAAATGTGCAAAGTTGCTTTAACGGCCCCTCCGCCTCTACCCATTACCATTTGTAGGTTTTGTGAGCCCCCCCCCCTTTGGAGTGGTAGTGTAGTTTATTAACGATCCCTTATTTAAGATTCCCTCTTTTAAGGATAAGTTACAAATAAGTCATAATTTATTGTTTAAACAATTAGTAGGTGCTTTAAACAAAAATAAGTTTTTCTGAAAAATCCGATTCAATGTAAAGAAGTACCTATAAATTATTATTATTGGGAAAACAATTCTATTTAAATTAATTGAAATTGTTTAAACAATTGTAAATTTGCTAAAAAATACTTTAAAATATTTCAGTTGTCAAATAAAAACAATTTGGGGCAATATTTGGCAACTGAAAAAATATATATTACAGACACAGCCAGGTCAGATTCGGCTTATGTTTTTAAATGTAGACCGCCTGCATTCCCGGACTTGAAAAAATCAGATTAAAATTCTATCTCTGTCGGAATGCTAAAATAACAGATTTTTGCGGATAATCTTGATTTTTGCAACACATATTCCTAACGTCAACGTTTATGAAATCCAGAAAAAATTCCCCGAATCCGAATAATGTTCCCTGCATATTGCGCAACCCGCTTTCAATAAGTTTCCCTCGACAATGTTCACTTGATGTCCTTAGTCTTGTCTCGTAATTTTTTCACAAGAATTTCATGATCAAAGAACATGCTTTAAAAAAAAAATTAATCATTTTTCTTTGTTGCAGAGTTAAGTTCGCAATTTGATGTTTATCCTAATGGCGAGCCTTTTCCTAAAGTTCCTCGCCGCAAATCTCCCGACTCATCAGAAAGACATCTTCCTCTAGCTAGACCTTATTCTCCCATCAAGTCTCCTTTAGCTTTGTCTCCAGTAAGACCTAATTCTCCGGTCAAGTCTCCTCCTGTTGAGCCTTTTCAAAATGCCAGGTCTAAATCTCTAAGTGGCAAGTCCAAGTCTCTTCGTGTCAGGGACAGGTCTCCTCCTGGCTGGTGCATAAATCCACCTACCATGATTGATTATTTTCTCGGACTTCAATATGAACTTGAACCACTTGAATGGATTCGGATTACTTCCCGTAAGAATCCAAACCGGGTATTCGGACTTCAAAGATACGCTTTTCCTGTGGATAAAGAAATTCGAATACTTAAGGAAAAATCCTATCTACGCATGCCAACCCAAGCACAAATAGTATTGTCAAAAGCTGATGGTGACGTCTATGCAGTGATAGAGAAGAGTAATGTTCTTGCTGGAATATATTCTCCTAATTGGCCTAACGGTGGTTATTCACGAGCAAAAATAAACATTGTAACCGGCAAGGTTACCCCATTGCCGAAAATTGAAATACCAGAAATTCCAGTAGGCACCCGAATCTCAATCTCAATGGGTTATAAAGTAGAGCGTGTAGTCCCCAAATCTCTACGCAATTAATTAACTTTAAAAAATGTGAGATTAACAAGGTGAACCTTCACTCTTTGAAATTTTGTTAAGATAGTTTGTGGAGAACGTTGTAAGATTTCAATAATTTTTTAAATCAATCAAATTAACGATAATTCGTTAACTTTTTATTGATAACCTCGAGAACTGCACGGTGTTCCTGGATTGTATTTTTTATCTAATAACATCTGAATTTAAGCCTTGATTCTGTTTGTATTTTTATTTATTTATGTAAACATTCCAGAGATCCTGACACAACGTTAGAAATTTAAGAAAGTAATGCATGTCCAATTAAAATGAGGAATCCGAAATAAAATTTTCAAAATTCAAGATTGCGGATCCAATATGGCTGCTCAAAATGACTGAAACATTTCAATTTTTTATAAATTTGTATATAGGGTTTTTTTGGGGGCCGCTGATGGCGACCGTGATTAGATGTTTTTCACGATTAAACTCATAGTTAGAAACAAATGAATAGTAATTTCTGATGAGTCAATCTTGGCCATATATAATCTTGAAGTATACTTATTCGTCTGTGATATTTACTGTAGAAAAGGGTCCAGACCGTTATACCCAACAAAATAAAATTACACTAAAATGTATAAAAAAATAACATTATTCTTGTAAATCTTCACCTACACGTGGTAATAGTTGGACAGCGGTGATGAATACATCGACGGCGAAAATACATTTGAACGATGCGAATTAAATTGCTTAGCATTTTTTATATTTTTTGGCAGCGCTATTCAATCCGCCATCTTCAATTAGAAAAATATAACCACAGATTTGCCATCAGCCACACAGAAACCCCCATATGAGAATTTTTGTTATAATTAGAATTTTTCAGTAACTTTTGGCAGCCATATAACTTTGTTAACGCCGCCGAAGTTAGCTAAACATATTTCTATTAATTGCAATAAAAAGATTGCGGTTACGTTATAATATGATATGAAATGAAATATTATTCATGAAAGTAAAAATTTTCTTTCTTAAAATCCTAATTTAGTAAAATTCTCGAGAATGAATCGTGCGATACATCTGATTCATTGGAAATGATATGTAAGTCTAAAAGTATGCTATGATTAAAATTTTATATAATTTAATATTATTTGTAATATCGTGATTTTTCCGTAGTTACTTGCATGAAAAACCTTAAAAACATGGTCTATTTCTTTGATTTGTCACTGCTCTGCTTAGAAATTCTGATCCAAAATACAATTTTTTGCTTAAAAAACCTCGTTTATACTTCTCATTTGAAATATAATTGGTGAACATTATGAAATTTTAAGGACTCTGCATTAGCATCAGAAACAGTTACCATCGATCAGTTTAGATATCATTTCATAATCCGTGGAATGTAAGAATTCGTGGTCAGGTGGCGGATAGGGGAATGCTCGCAGCAAACAGAAGGTAGGACGGAAATTAAATACGCCTCTCGGACAAAACAGACTGGATAAAGGATACGCTGGGCCTCAGAGAACTGGGGTAGGACTGAGATCCGAGGGTTCCTAGCTATTTCGGTCCGCCCTTCACGCACGACGTGCTGGCGATAATTTATGAAGAACCTTAAAACAACGCAATTATATTTAACAAAAGAAGATAACAGCGCAGCAGACAACGCGGAAATTTTCAATATTAACATTGAGAGGTCCGAACATTGAGAGGTCCGAACTGCTTGAAAAATTACTGGGCGAGCGAGGAAAACAAAATGCCAACATCAATAGTCTTATTGGCAACTCCCTGTAGGGGCCTGAGTAGGCCGGATGCAAGGTGAAAAACAAGCGAGCAGCATCAAGCCCGGCAGAAAATCAGGCAGGTACGCGGATAGAGAAGAATTCCGAAAATTGGAAATTGGTTAGAGGCAAGAAGGCCAACAAGCCAATAACCAACTCAGAGAATGTGTGATCCGCGAAAAGATGGTAAATGGAGAGGTAAAGGCACATGATGCCGCCCCAAAAAAGAAGCGCCATAGGAAACCGGCTAGGATACAGTGCCTCGAAGTTGTGCTAATGAAGCCAGCTGAAGGGAAATCATATATAGAGGTGCTGAGAGGCTTTAAGTTAATGCTAAAGCCAGAAAAAACTGATACCTGCATTAGGTCAATCCGCTAGACGAGAAATGGAGAGATACTATTAGAACTAAGAAAATTGATGAAGAACACCAAAGCCTTTTGCAGAGGCTCTACAGAAGCATTTTGGGGACATGGGAACCATGAGAAATCTCGTTCGCACTGTGAAGCTCGAGATTTCGGATATCGACAGCGTTAACACGAAGGGATACGTAGAGGAAATACTTCGGAGAGACCTCGACGCAAAAGCAGAAGACGCAAAGGTGATGATCATAAAAACTAACAGACGAGAGTAAGTGATTGCCATTATTGAGCTTAATGAGCAAGCAGTCAATCAACTGCTGGAAAGTGCCCATATTAAGGTGGGGAGGATCAACAGCAGAATAAGACGAAGGCTAAGTAAGAGTCGACCGATGCTTCAAGTGTATCAACTATGGACATCAAGCCAGATTTTGCAGTGGTCCAGATCGCAACTGCCTGTACTAAAAATGCGGCACTTATAATTTTCAACAAATGACCTTTATTTTGGATCAAAAAGAAGTGCAGGAGAGGAAATTTCGACCAGAAATTTAAAAAAAAATCGCTTCGTCAAACTAGAGAGACATATAGACATGTTCATAAAACTCTTATTTTCTGACTAAAAGCATAAATAAAAGGATTATATGAGGGTAGAAATACAAAAATTATTGCTGATTTTGGATTCTTGAAATTAGTTCCAGTAATCTTTTCATCCTTTCCAGCATCTTTTTATTAACCGATTTTGCGCAAATGTAGAGGCTATCGTTTTTCGGCTCCATTAACATTTTAAGAGGGCGACATAATGACAAAAAATCAAAAATAAATTTTTTGAACTACCCTAATCCAAATAAGAAGTCAAATAAACGCGAGTAATAAAAATATAACAAGAATTCATTACGGATTTTTCTAATAGACCCGCATTATTAACAGTAATTAAAAGTGCAACAATCATTATATCTTTGAGCTTTACTAGACACATTTGAAGAGATTTTTGCAATATTTTTGAATAGTTTAAATAATTTTCGGTCATTTTAAATAAAGTGTTATTAGAAAAAATCGTTTTATTTTTCCCAAACTAGCCTTCCTTGAGGTAATGGAATTTTCTCCTTGGAATGAGT
Organism: Belonocnema kinseyi; assembly: GCF_010883055.1. Taxonomy (NCBI): domain Eukaryota; kingdom Metazoa; phylum Arthropoda; class Insecta; order Hymenoptera; family Cynipidae; genus Belonocnema; species Belonocnema kinseyi. The sequence continues at coordinate 133,262,344 of NC_046665.1, forward strand.
CATGAAATATAAATATCAGTATTTAGGATAAACATCGAAAAGTCGTATATATACTCTTACGAAATATCAGAATATTCATTAGATACAGTTTAGGCAAAATTATTGAATTACGCATTAATTAGTTTCTTCTCTAACTGGACAAAATGGAGATCGTTTATGCTATGGTCTTTATCTTGCTGGTCATCCTTAACTATATCGGTA
>NC_046665.1:133262644-133265302 GCF_010883055.1 Belonocnema kinseyi
CAAACAATAGGTAATCATCATCAATGCGAAAAAATCCCCTTTGAATCGAATGTTTATTTGTGTCATATAAGACAATATTTGTGTGTTTAAATCAAAACTTATTTAACTCAAACACGTTAATGTTCAACTCAACAAATTTAATTCGAATTCAGTCAATTCTATCTTTATTACAAGGTCAAACAAATTTTTGTTTGATTCAAGCAAACTTTCCTCTGAGTGTAGTTCTAATCTTCGGTTGCAGGAGCGTATTCAAGTTCGTTGTGGAGTTTCAAACGTATAATTTCCGCTGAACAACTTAAATTGTGCCCCCCCCCCACCCCCACGTACGGATGCCTAAAAATGCCCACGGTTAATTGACCCAGTCGGTTATTATTAAATACCTACTTCAGTAAGATGTTACTATCTCATTCTGTAACAAATTCGAATTCGTTTCATTTTTTTGAACTTTTGTTCCAAAATAGTTGTTTGAAATTTATATTTCTCTGTAATTAATGCGGTAATTTGTCATTGCCAAAAATTGCATTTTTTGTTGTGACAATCATTAAATTTTCTAACCGACTTGACCTAATCATATTTAAATTCTTTCTCTCACATACTGTTAAAATTACGGATTTTTTCGTATCATGTATCGGACAGTTGGCATGTTTCCCACACCCAAGTATGGGAAAATTCTAACACAGTTTGGACAAAGTGCCATGCACGTACAATTATTTTCTCATAAAGAACAATCTTCATTTTTTGCAGAGTCAAGTTCACAATTTGAGTGCTTACCGAATGGCCAGCCTATTCCTGGTGTTCCTCGTGGCAAATCTTATAACTCATCAGAAAGACATCCTTCTCCTGTCAGATCTCCTTCTTTCATCAGATCTCTTTCTCCTGTTATATCTTTATCTCGAGAAAGACCTTATTCTCCTGCTAAGTCTTTTCCTCTTGAGCCTCTTCAAAATGCCAGGTCCGAATCTCAAAGTGACAAGTCCAAGCCTCTTCGTACCAGGAACAGGTCGCCTCCTGTCAGATCCATGGTTCCACCTACTACGATTCATGACTATCTCGGACATAAATATGAACTTGACCTACTTGAATTGTTTCGAATTAATTCCCGTAGGAATCCGCACCGGATATTCCGACTTCAAAAATACACGTTTCCTGCGAATAAAGAAATTCGAATACTAGTGGATTCAAGATACTATTGGCGGATGCCCACCCAAGAACAAATTGTATTGTCGACAGCTAATGGTGACGTTTATGCACTATTGGAGAAAAACAATGTTCTTGTTGGAATATATTCATCTAATTGGCCTCGCACTGGTTATTCACGGGCAAAAGTAAACATGCTAACAGGCAGTATTACCCAATTGACGAAAATCGAAATAGCGGAAATTCCTGTAGGTCATCATACTAAAATCCCATTGAATTACAAAGTACAGCGAATAAGAACTTCATGCTCTACGCCATCAATTTAATTTGACAAATTTAAGCCTAACAAGATGAACCTGCAATATTGAAAAATTCATTTAGAAAGTTGGAAGTATTCTCGGTTAGATTCTTTTTATAGATAACCATATGTTTAGTGTCTTTTTAACAGTATGTAAATATAGTTCATAAAAGTACGTATTTCCTTTTTTGTCAGTGTAATTCAATAAGATTCTCGAGGATAAATCGAAGATAAGTGGCTGTTCTACATTACCGATCATTTTCCACTGAAAGCTCTTTCAAATCAGATCACTAAGAGATTTACGTTCACATGACCAAGCCGTTCGTGCTTCAATTTTAAATTGTCACGAGAAGCTGCATCTACCTCGGAAGGTACCATCGTAGAAAACAACATTCTGTTGGAATTATTCGACGTACGAATCGCATTTTCAGCTTACAAAATCATCAGTAATTTATATTTTTTTAAAAATATAATACAATTTTTGAAATAACCTTGCAAATTTAATTTACGAATATTTGTGTGGTTTTCAAATTGGTTGAAATTTGAAATCGTTAGAAATTCTAGATATTTAATGGTATCTTAGCATTTCATTAATAGGAATAACGCGATAAGAATAAAAAGTTGGGCAATTTCTTCATAACTAAGTATTTTTAAACAAAGCTTCGTTTGTTCTATCTTGTCTAGGGCCGATGAGAAATTATTAAACAGTTTTGTTAAAAAACAAAATATTTTGCTTTATAATAGCCCTTTTCGTAAGGCCATTATTAGTTAGTTTTATGTATACATGAGCCCACAAAATTTTGTTTCTGTTTGAACCTTATTAGACCCTTTCGAAAATATTTCTAAATTATTTGTGAATATTTTAAACAATGTTCAATCATTTGTTGTGCCTCGTTATGTGAGAAAATAACTTTATTTTTTCAAAAATAGCTTTAGTTAAGATAATGGAATTTTTCTCCTTGGAATGAATTATGAAATATAAATATTAGTATCTTAGAAAGAGAGTCTTTCTGCCTGTAAACTAGCAGATAACGATTGAGACATCCTATACATACTCCTACAAGACTTCAGATTATTTATTAGATACAGTGTAAATAAAATCTTCAATTATGCGTGATTCAGTTTTTCCCCTAATTTGACAAAATGGACATCGTTTATACTCTACTCTTTATCTTGACTGTCATTCTTAATTATATCGGTAAGTGTAATATATAATATAATTA
>NC_046665.1:133265402-133296523 GCF_010883055.1 Belonocnema kinseyi
TTTTTCAAGCCTTCCGCAAACAATAGTTTATCTGGTGCAATCCTCATCTATCGAAATTACGATTCTCCTTCAAACTCAATTCAAGTATGACTTATAAGAAATTAAATTTAAAAAAAAGTTCCACATTGATTCGAATGTTTTTAAATTTGAGAACCAGAAAACACATTAAATGTGACCGAAAATTTGTAGGATAAAATAAACTCCTTTTTTGATATATGATAAAATAATTAATTAATTGATTGAAAAAGAAAATTTTTTATTTAAATAAAAGTAGCTTCACTAATAGTTTAAAACTTGGCTTGCAGTAGATTGTTAAAATTCGTTGTTAAGTTTAAAATAAGCAATTTTCTCTAAACTATTTTAAATTAAACACCCCATCTTCTTCAAATTTTAAAGACCTAGCAATGCCCACTGAAATATTTTCAAGCATTTTTCAACCAGTTTACATCATTTTCGTTTCTATAAATCATTCTTTCCTTACTTCTATATATTGAAAGATATTTTTTCAAGTTGAAATCATTAATAAGTTTGCTAAACGACTTGTCTGAATTAGATTTAAATTTTATCTCTGTCGGACTGCTAGAATTACGGATTTTATTCGGATCCTATTGATTTTTTCGCACATATTCCTGACGTCAATGGATTAAACTAGGCAGCCATTTAGAAAAATAAAAGAAAAAATGACGGTTCGATTCTGGAATTCGGACAAATTTTGAGGAATTCGAATGATATTCCCTGTACATTGCCCGTCCTGCTTTCCACAAGTTTCCCAGGACAATCTTCACTTAATCTTCTCAGTGTTGCCTCGTAATTTTACGAAAAGAATTTCATGACGACACAATAAACATTTAAACATTAACCTGCTTTTTTTTGTAGAGATGAGTTCACAATTTGAGTGTTTACCGAATGGAGAGCCTATTCCTGGTGTTTCCCGCGGTAAATCTTCTTGCTCTTCAGAAAGACATCTTTCTCTTGTCAAATCTCTTTCTCCTGTCAGACCACTTTCTCCCGCAAGACCTTCTTTTCCGGCCAAGGTTCTTCCTGCCAAGCGTTCTCTTCATTGCGAAGACGAAAATCCTCGTAACAGGTCCAGGCCTTTTCGTATGAGGGACACATTTCCTCATGTCCGGTTTATTGTTCCACCTACCATGATTGATTATTATCTCGGGCAGCAATATGAACTTGAACCACTTGAATGGATTCAGATTGCTTCCTGTAGGAATCCGCGCCGGATATTCCGACTGCAAAAATACACTTTTCCTACGAATAAAGAAATTCGCTTACTTGTCGCATCAAAATCCTATTGGCGGATGCCGACTCAAGAACAAATTGTATTGTCAACAGATGATGGTGACGTCTATGCATTAATGGAGACGAGTAATGTTCTGGCTGGAATATATTCATCTATTTGGCCTAAGACTGGTTATTCACGAGCTAAAATAAACATGGTGACAGGCAGGATTACCCAATTGACGAAAATTGAAATAGTAGAAATTCCAATAGGCCGCCATACTAAAATTGCAATGAATTACAAAGTACAACGTGTAGAACCGAATTCTATACACCATTAATTTAATTTTAAAAATCTTCCTTCTGCGTGAACACATTGTCATAGCGTGCGGCTCGCTTCGCCCGCAAGTTTGAGCGCGTCAATGGTGCCCGGCTGCTGTTTCTTGCGTTTCGCGTTCGATTATGTATTTATCTTGCGCTTCGCGCTCGTTTAAGTATTTACTTCACGCTACGCGCTTGCTCTTTATATTTTTGCCACATTTTTGCAAAGAACATTCAAAACTAAAGCTCAAAGCATTGACAACTGTCATTTGGTGATTGCAAATTCTCTTTTGCTAAAGCTCTTTTGACTTTAGCGAACACATTCTCATCACGTATCTCGTGCTTCGCATACGATTTCGTCCAAAATGTTAACTTTTCTATGCTATGTTAAACACTTTTATATCAGATGTATATTACACTTATTTATGAACCTCGACTTAGGACCGCTTATTTAGACATTGCAAAATAAAGTGCAAATTGTATCTATCATGATTACTTGAATATTTGTTTCTTATTTTGCATTACATTTTATTCTTAGCTAAGCTGAAAGATGTATCATTTCAATAAATTTGTATCATGGAAATGCGTAATATGTATCGATCTTAAAACATATCATTTTTTTGCACTTTTTGGATAATTTTCTATATTTTGAATCTCGGTTCTTACAATGAAAATAAAATCTACTCGTTCTTTTTAAAAAATTATTCATAAAAAATGTGTAGATCCTTTTTCGGTGAAAAAATGTTCAACTATTAATGTTTGTTTTCTTACCTTGTATGGTTTTAAAAAAAATGAATTTTTTTATTTAGAATTTTATTTTTTACAATTAGTATAAAAACTGTGCGTCATATCAAAAAATTATTCATGAATAATTCGTAGCTCTTTTTTGGTTGAACACCTTTTGTCTCATTACTTTTTTCATAGCTTGTCTCGTTTGTCCAAAAATTTAATTTTCTTCTCTGCAATTCTTTTTGTAACGAATAAAACAAGAACAATTTTTGTTAATCATCTTTCTTCGTATCATGCATAGTTTGACTGAAAAATTAAACTATTGTTTTTTTCTAATTTTTTGTGCGATAAAAATTTGAATTTTAGATTTTTTTTCAAAATTCAAGAAGTTGTTATGATACTCCTGTAGAATTTTCGAAAAGCAAAATTTGTTTCTGCTTTCTTTTTCAAATCGTGCATTCTTTGACTTAAAATGTTTATTTCTGTTTGTCTGTTTGAATTTTGAAAATGCTATAATTTTGGTAATTTTTATTTTATAAAAAAATTCATGAAGATAAATTGTTCGTATTTCAGTCTACTATAAATGAGTGTTGAAATAATTTTCAAATTAAAAAAAATTGTTTAAAACATTTTTTAAATGCTCTTAGATTTTATTTTTGTATTAAAAATGGCTAGTTAAAGAACTAGATCTTTTTTTTGGTCCTTCAAACTATATGCCAAAGCACAACCCAATTCGATCAATTTTTCAAAAGTTATCTGGCATACAGAGGACACCGATAACAACGACGACGACAGACAGACAGACGCCGACGTGAAAACTTTTTTTCTGACTTACACACGCCCGGAAATCCAAGTTTCTGGCCTTGGGTCGCGATATACCATTTTAACAAAAACAAAAAGTGTAATGTGCTACGAGGGTTTGCAATAAGCCATTCTATACGAGTGGCACATAATATTTTGTTTGACACTTGCGCGAAAAATATAAAATTTTTTGATCTGAAAATAGTGGATTGGAATATACATACATGCTCACTACAGAGATCTAAACTCCTGCATAGTCAGCATCCAAAAAGACAATAAAATCACCGCTTTCGTCGTTTATTTTGTGCATGGCTCCAAAATTCCGTCTTTGCTTCAAATATTTAAATACACGCTAAACTGCGCCTCAATGAATAGAACGACAATTGTTTTGAAATATATTTATATCTTCATTCTTGCCATCAGTGGATAATAATATATGTGGATCAGCTGGTATACCAATCGGGATGGCATCTTTAAGGTGTAAAGTCTTCAGCAATCCATTCATATAGCTGGCTCCAAAAATGCAGATAAGAAAATTGTTTTCTTCTCTGTTTATTTAAATCTCCAAATTGAGGCTAGGTTTACAGGCTTCCATTTCGAAGAAATGTTCCAGTCATCGACAAATTTTCTCAAGATTTTTTCATCTTGTCCCAGAAGGAGACCGTCACCTATGTAAAACATCATTATGATACTGCTTCCTGGGAAGTCGCCCACATAGACACACCTTTTGACCTGGTACCGTCGAAAACATAATTTATGTAGATATTTGTGAAACTTTTGGTTTCAACATTGTGGGGCCTGTTTCAGTCCATATAGAGACTTCTCTAGTCTACACACTAATTGTCTTGAATTCGTGACACCAAGTTGGATAGTCATATAAAACCTCTTCTGTCAAATCGCCACAACGATCAGTTGTTTTTATGTCAAATTGAATTACTTTCCTTGATTTTTTGATAGCCACGGTCAAAAGAATACGAATTGGGTCAAATCTCGTAGTTGGTGCATACGTTTCTGTAGAGGTAATTTTTATAACTTGGAAGAAGCTTTTGGGAATTAATATTGCTTTGTTGCGTTTAATTTTTCTTAGTAAATCTCTTTTTATCTTAAAAATCCATTTCGAACTGATACTCTTCTTATCAGTTGATAGAGGAACCAGCTCTCATGTGCTGTTCTTTTTTAGCGCCTCTAATTCGTCGTTAATTGCCGTTTTCCGATTTTCAGCATCAGGACTGATCATAGCATCCTTAAAGGTTTGTGGAATAGCTGCTTCAACGAGATTGGTTAGATAGCGATTAGAAGCACCTATGAATTCACATGGGCGTAATATTCGTTCACCAACTTCCTCTAATTCGTTATCAACTTTTAGTAAATTTGCCTCATTGTTGATTCTGTTTCCCTCGTTTCTTTCCAGTCGAAGATCCTGAATCTTTTCTGGTACTATATTCTCGCTCTACAAAGGAATCAAAAATTACATTCGTCATAGGTAAATACACTCTCTCAAAACGTCAAGAATTAAAAAAACTGGATTGATACAAATACACAGAAATCTTAAACCTTTTATCATGAATGATTAGCATGTAAAAAAGTTAAGAAACATCATTACATATTGAAAGTCTTATTTCTTTAATTGGATCGAAGCATAAATGAAAGGCTTTCACGAGGCTAAACAGTAAAAGTTATTGCGTAATTGTATTCGTTCTAGCATTTTCAATCAAGAAATATACTTTTTTATAATAGGGAATCATTTTTTCGAGTCCATCCACAAGTTTAGGGGGTGACATGATGACAAAAGATCCAAAATCGACTTTTTTGTGTACCCTAAGCCACATGGGAAATAAGTCAAATAAAAGCATGTAATAAAGATATAACAAGAATACGTCACAGATTCGTTTAATTAGCATACATTATTAACAGTAATTGAAAGTACACAAATTAATTCACTCAGAATTTTCTTATCATTCGCTGTCTTCTCAGCGGTATGTGTAAACTTACGTTATCATATACATATAACATAAATCTTGTATTGTTCGAGTTAATTAACAGCTCTGTTAACAAAAAAAATAGTTTGCTCTAGAAAAACCCTTATCACAAAAGGTTATTCTAAGAGGTTAAGTATAAATGAGCGCTATTTGAAAAAAATCGCTTTGTTTCTAACAAAATAGCCTTAATTGTGGTAATATAATTTTTTTTCTTGGAATGAATTATGAAATGTAACTTTCAGTATCTCAGACACAGAGCCTGGTTGAGTATAAACTATGAAATAACGATTGCGACAATATAAACATACTTTGATGAGACCTGAGAATATTCTTTAAATAAAGTGTTAAAAGAATTCTTCAATTACGCATTGTTCAGTTTTTCTACTAATTAAACAAAATGGACATCGTTTCTACTCTGGTATTAATGTTGATGGTGATCCTTAATTATATCGGTAAATATAGTACAAACAGTAGTTTATCTGACCTTATCCGCATCTATCAAATTACGTATTCCCGAAATAACAAAAACTAAAATGAATGAATGCATTTACCAAATGTTTAAACAATTACTTATTATTTACTTTTAATTTTTCCTTAAAAACATATGACAAAGTCTAGGTTTTTCAAGTTTGGTTAAAGTGGTCGGTTATTATTATATACCTACGTCAGTTACATATTACTAATTCGATCTGCAGCAAATTCGTATTCTTTTAAGTTTGCTTTTGTTTGAACCATTTCATTTTAAAAGAAATGTACGACATTCATATGCATCATATTCCTGACGTTAACGGAGCAAACTCGATTGGCATGTTGGATGATAAAACGGACAGTTATAGTTTGATTCTAGATTTCGGACAAATATCCCGGAATCCGGACAATTCACAGGACAATCTCTGCTTGATGCTCTCAGTATTGCCTCGTAGGTTTAGGACAAGGATTTTATAATGACACAATAAACTTACAAAAAATTAATCTTTTTTTCGTTGCAGAGTTAAGTTCACAACTTGAGTGTTCACCGAACGAGGATGCTCCTCCTGGTGTTCCTCACGGTGAATCATCATGCTCACCGGAAATAGATCTTCCTTCTGTCAAATCTATTTCTCCTGTCAAAGCTATTTCTCCTGTCAGACCTATTTCTCCAGCAGGACCCTCTTCTCCGGCCAAGGTTCTCCCTTCCAAGCGTTCTCTTCATACCAAGGACGAATATCCAAGTAGCAAGTCCAAATCTCTTCGTATAAGGGACAGGTCTCCTCTTTGCCGGTCCATGAATCCGCCTACCATGATTGATTGTAATATCTGGCATCAATATGAACTTAACCCACTTGAATGGATTCGTATTACTTCCTCTAGGAATCCATGCCGGATATTCCGACTTCAAAAATACACTTTTCCTGCGGATAAAGAGATTAAAATACTTGTGGATTCAAAATCCTATTGGCGGATGCCAATCGAAGAACAAATTGTATTATCAACGGTCGATGGGGATGTCTATGCATTCATGGAGACAAGTAGTGTTTTTGCTGGAATATATTCGGCCAATTCTCCTCACACTGGTTATTCGCGAGCAAAATTAAACATGGTAACAGGCAGGATTACCCAATTGACGAAAAATGAAAAAGCAGAAATTCCAATAGGGCGCCATACTAAAATCTCATTGAATTACAAAGTAGAGCGTTTAGAACCAAATTCTACACACTAATAATTAATTTTTGAAATATAAGACTAACAAGCTATTCTTACAGTCTTTAAAATTTTATTTAGAAAATTTGTAATATGCTTGGTCGGATTTATATCATAGGGAGGTCAACTCAGTATTATATTGTATTAATACCAGATGGCGTTCATGAAAGTACGAATTTTCTTTCTTGTACACCTTATTCAATACAATTCTTGAAATAAATTGTGCAATACTTCTGGTTAATACTACTGATTTATTGGAAAGTATCTTTTATTACCTACTGTCTGCTTAAAAATTCTGAACAAAAATCCACTTTTTTGTTAAAAAGCCTGCTTTACACTCCGGATAATTTTTCATTTTCCATGACCAATCTAAATTTCCCTTTGAGGCATGACAGCCACCTAACAAATTATATTTGTGAAAGTTTTAGCAATTATATATGTAAAAATTGTTCAGAAAACTTTCATACGGACAATAACACATATCTGAATAAAAAAAGGGATGTCGTGTGAACGAGTCTTTAGAAAAGTACCTTCGTGTTTCCATCCACGAGGAAATAAAAGTATTTGGCTTTGGTAGATAAGAAACCATTCTCTAGACACGAAAAAATACACTTCTCCAGAATAGCCCCATTCACAAGATCAATGTTAGTTAGTAATATGTCTAAATGAGACCACAAAAAATTTTTTTCTTTGAAACTTACTTGAAGCCTGCGAAAATATTTCGAAAATATTTGTGAGTAGTTTGAATAATGTACGGTCATTTTTGGTGGAGCGTTGTTTGATAAACTCGCTTTATTTTTCCAAAAATGGTATTGATTGAGGTAACGAAATTTTTTCCCCTTGGAATGAATTATAAAATATAAATATCACTATCTCAGAAGGATAGCCTTTCGGCTGATAAACTATTAGATAACAATTGAGATATCATATACGTTCACTCACGAGACATCAGAATATAGTTATAATTCTAAAAAAATTCTTCAATTACGCAATCAGTTTTCTTCTTAATTGGACAAAATGGACATCGTTTATACTCTCTTCTTTATCTTGACGATCATCTTTAATGATATCGGTAAATATAATAAATGTAAATAATAAATAACCAACATTTATAGATATAAATAATAAATACAAATATAAATATAATTTTTTAGACTTTTTCAAGCTGAGAAAAACCCCGAGTCGAAATATAAGTCCTCTTTCTATTGACTCAAGTTCTGTAGCCTTGGAGACTTTACGAGGATCTGATGAGGATTAATTCAATAAAATGCAAGTACTATTTAACTACTCAAAATGTGCACAAATTTCCATTTATGCATGTTTGGAGGTCTTAAAACAGACTTAATGAAATACTTATTAGATTCTTGTAGATCCTCTATTTAGCACTTCTTATTATAATTTGCATGCTTTGTAGAATGCGCTTTTTTTAAAATAGCGAAAATTTCAATTCAAATATTCTTAAAAAATAATCACTAATAAATTTACAGACATTTTTATATTTGTCCATCTTCTTACTTGTGTCGAATACAGAATAAAACTACAGTGTGATTTTATTGAATAAAAAAATGTTTAGCAGATTATAAATTTCCTATATTCAATAAATTATTCATTTTTTTGAAAATTTTTCTTTCTTGGTAAAAATATAATCTTATTAGTTGAAACTGTAATCTTCTTTGAAATACTCTATGAAAGTAAATAAATTTTATATTAGGGATTTATAATTATAGCTAAAAACCCAACTATTTGCTTTTCAATAAACTTTTATGTTAAAAATTATATTATGTTGAAGAAGTTCAGCTTTTTGGCTTGAAAATTTAACAGTTAGGTAGAAAATTAAACTATTAGGTTTAAACTTTATAGTGTATATTGTATAAGTTGAAAATTAAACTATTTGAGAGAAAATTGATGTATTTTATTGAAAAGTTGTCTTTATGGGTAGAAAATTATTTCTCTTTTCTTTTTTTGAAGACCACTTTTTTCTAAAGCATTTGACTCTTGAGATTGAAAACTTTTTTTTTGGTTGAAAATTCATAATTAGTAGTAAAAACCCCATCTATCTTGACTTAAAATTAACTTTTTTCATGAAAATTCAAATATCTTCTAAAAAGTTTATCTGTTTGTCATGAAAATTCAAATATTTGAATTTTAGTATTTTTTGTTTGAAAATTTGACCATTCGATCAAAAATCCATTTTTTTATGCTAAAAATTCAAATATTTGATTAGAAATTGAACTATTTTGTTAAAAATCTAATTATTTTTGGAAAATTTAATTATTAGGTTAAAGTCATCCTTTTTTGTCAAAAATGTAACTATTCTGTTAAAAATTCATATTGAAAAATCCGTTTACTTGGTTGAAAGTTCATCTTTCTTCTTTGAAAAGAACCTTTTTTTTAATTTAGCGGTCTTCCAAAAATTAATCTTTTTTGCTTAAAAATTGTACTATTTGCGTAACTTTCAAATTATTTTTGGGAAAACTTGTCTATTTTATTCGAAAGTTTATCTATTTGGCTTTTAATGCTACGGTTTGGTTCACAATTAATTATTGCTTTAAATTGATCTTTTTGTGTTGAAAATTCATCTATTTAAGTAGAAAATATCGTAATCTCCGTTTTTAACCGACGCTTACGTTAATTTAGGGGAAGTGGGAGGTTAAAAAATTATGTGACCTCACCTTGCAAATAGTTCGTTTTTTTCCCTTTGTCGATTCCTTGCGACACTGCAGCCAACATTTGATGAGTTTTTTTGATTTTTTTAGTCGCGTCGATAATCGAATTGGTTACAGTTGGCGCGTTTATTTGAAATGATGAAATATGCAAGTCAATCTTTGCAACAAACAAAATTTTAAAGTGAAAGTTAAGATAATTGTTTAATTTTACTAGATTGTTTGTTGTGAATAATACGGTAAATATGCACAAAACAATTCTAATTAGTTAATTATCAATTAATTATTAAATAATTATTTATTAATTATGAAATAATTAATTTTTGTCTATGTAGGTGGAAGTCCACTTGCTTCGAAATATTTTTTCTGATAATTTATGTACCGACAATTCATTTGATTGTAAAATAAATAGCAATATATGACTTTTAAATATTTCCCTATGATTTAAAGTCAATAAAAATGATTTTAATATCAAAATTTCTTATACATTATTGTTATAACATGTTGTAAATATAATCCCATTAATCAATATCACACATTATATCGTGAAATAGTCAAGAAATTGACAGTGACTTTAAAGAAAACAGATATAAATGTATAAATCGATTTGCCTTGGACTATTTATATTAATAATTCAAATCTAAAAAAAAATGTTGTTCAACTTTAAAGAAGTTCTTCGTTTTTTGAGATTTTAAAGCGATAATTTGACGAAAGAGAAACTTGTAGACAATAAAACATATTCCTAAACGCAATAAACAAGAAAGGTTTCAAAACAACGGATAAGCCGAAGGGGAAATACCTATGTAAATCAGTAATTACAAATATTCAAGAATATTAATATTAAAAATAAGCTCAGACGTAACAAATGTTCACATTGATATTTTATGAGCAATAATTTTAAATATTAAGAAATAATTAGAGACTCAAAGAGGATTAAAATTGTACTAAATAAGACTTAAGAGAATTAAATAAGGAAGACGAGTATTGAGAAGATCTAAAAAATAATCTATTCAGCACCAAGGAGAATATAAAATGGACCTATATTTCGACTCGAGACTGAATATATACAAATATACAGTAGTTTAATTCCTTCTATCATGAACGATAAGAATCTAAAAAAGTTAATAAACATCAATGCATCCTAAAAGTATTGTTTCTCTAATTTTTTAGAGGGTAAATAAAAGAGTCTCTTGAGGATAAACTTGCAAAGTTATTGTTAATTTTTATTCGCTTAAAGAAATACCCTTTTTATAGGAAACTTTCTAATCTGCGAGGCTCATCCTTTTATTAACCGATTTTTCTCAAATTTAGAGGCTATCATTTTTTCCGTTCCATTACATATTTTAGGAGGTAGCATGATCCTCAAAAGTTAAAAAGGGATTTTTGGGGCCATCCTAATTCACATAGAAAGTCAAATAAAGCGTGTAATAAAAATGTAACAAGAATACGTCACAGATTTGTTTACCTTGCACACATTATGAACAATAATTACAAGTACACAAATTAATTTACTTAGAACTTTCTTATCACTCGGTATTTTTTTATCAGTGGCAGTTGTGAGCTTATGTTATGATATAAATTCCTGTGCATATTTATTTCAAGATAAAAACGAAGATAAAAACTTGAAAATCAGAATAATAAAAGCTAAAAATTGCTGCAATTAACATCAAATTATTACTCGACACTTTCGAAAAGATTTTTACAATATTTTTAAATAGTTTAAATAAGTTCCGGTTATTTTTAGTGAAGCGTTATTTGAAAGCATCGCTCTATTTTTTACTTGAGTTGCCTTGATTGACGTAGTGGAATTTTTTTCCTTGCAATGAATCATGAGATATAAATATCGGTATCTTAAATAAAGATTGAAATATTGTATACATATTCATGCGAAACATTAGAAAATACATTAGATAAAGTTTTGGCAAAATTCTTGAATTACGTATTAATATTAGTTTCTTCCCTAACTGGACAAAATGAAAATCGTTTATGCTGTGGTCCTTATCTTGTTGGTCATCCTTAATTATATCGGTAAATATAATACTTTAATATAAAGTAAAGTATATAGTCTTGACTTTGAATATAATGTTACATTTGAAGAAAGGCCCGATAAATTGGCGAGAAATTATATAATTCAATAAAGGTTTACTCGCTATCTATACAAACATAGCATACTGGAAGGATATTTTTTGATTCACATTTAACTTTGTTTTTAACGCATACACACTTATTGGTTCGAAACTTTCTTAATTTTCACCATTTCTTATTTTTTTTAAACGTTAAGTTTTTTAATTACAGAAGTGCCATTTTTTTAAGACTTTCAGACTATTAAAAAAAAAAAGTCTTGTATCATTGCAATAATAGTGTGGTCCAAATGTATACATGTACGTCTCGACAAAGTTTTTGAAACTAATTTATATGAAATTCAAAATTAAAAATTAACTAAATGGCATTGGAATAATAGTAATTCATTATTTGAGTTGGGTCTGACATTACTTACAATGCCTGCGCAAATTCTGTAATGAGCAATTCCATATTAAATCATGTAGTTTTACACGGATTTCCTATAAGAAAAAAGCCATTTTTGTAATTGTTATTTAGAATCGTTAAAATAATGTGAAACAAGCTGAACTTCAACATTTTTGTTTGCAATTAACCATAAAATATAAATTTAAATTTATTTTTTATTTATCATCCCCATAAGACTGTTTTGAAGGGTGCAAATAAAACCTTATAATTGAAAAATACAGCTTTGTGATTTTTTGCTGCTAATTATGATTATTTTGCGATATTTTACATACCAATGGTTTATAATTCTTTTTTTATTGGTAGTTAAATATTTGCATAAATTAATTAAATGACGTGTAATTGTTTTTGGAATTTTTCTCTTAGTATAGTGTTAGGAAGCCGCGGTTTTTTCGAGTTTTTCAACTGATTATCTACTTTCAGTCAGAGCGAACCAATTATAAATTAAATTTCAGATGATTAATTGTTTAAGCATTTTATTATTGTTCATCCAAATATTCTCCTATAATTATGCTAAAAAGTGGCAGGTTTTCTATAATTTTACACCTTTTATTCACTTTTAAATTAGTGTGAGGTAAAAATAAATACAATTTTTTACGAAATTTTTTACTTTTTGTCCATTTTTCACATTTTCATAAATTATTGCCATAGGAAAGTGTAGTTATAAACAATAATGATTTGTTTGAACGATAAGGTTTGTTACCAAGTTGATACCAAGAGAAGTATTATTATTTTTAACTTACTTAAAAATTTAATTCCACACATCGTTTATAATATCATCATTTTCTGAATTATTTTTAATAACACAGCCACACAAAAAAAAGTGTATGGATCTGGTAACAAGACATACGTATTTCTATGGATTTTGGGGCGCTGAATTCAAATTGGGTATCAAAAATCACTCATCACGTCATGGTTGAGCCATAACCTCAAAAAATGACGAAAAATCATGCACTGAGGCAAATAAATTTCAAAATAATGCCAGTGATGCAAATTTTCACTTCAAAAACATGTCGACAACTGTGAAGCATCAACCCTTGCCTGATATCAACTTATTTAACATAACTTTACCCAACAGAACCTGACCTCACCTAACCTGAAGTAACAGAAATTTATTGAACTACACGTAAAGCTCTGGAAGCATATTTTCCCAGTAGCAATTGTTTGCTACATCGAATGGGTCAACTCGAGCCTAAGCTAGAAATAAATCCAACCTAACCTAACCTAACCTCACGAAACACAATTAAACTGATTGTCTTGTCCCGTTGTGTTTGCGGTACCGTTTCATTTAGTTTCGGCTTAACCTACATAGAGGTTTAACCTATCCTAACCTAACAAAACCTGACCTAACCTAACCGATTACGCTGGAAACCCTGTTCTTAAACGTCTTAAACGTAAGCGTAACTCTTTGCATCGTTCCTTCGAAGAAAAAAGGACACGTTATAGCAGGCAGAAAATAGACTGAAGTAGGTCTATAAATCAATTTAATTACGATAAAAAGTAAGATAAAATGTAAACACGAAAGATAGTATAAATATATCCCTTAAGGCTAAGAAAAGCAGAGAGAAAAAAATTTGAATAAAACTCTTATTCATTTGCATGTTTAAGTTACATTCTACATTTTAATTGATACAAACAATGTCAGGTTAATTGAAATGGGATCAATTCTACTTGTAGTTCTAAGTTTCTTCAAATGTGTAATATGCGTCTAAATTTTTAACCACCTGTAGTACAATGAAATGAATTTGATTGTGTTACAACGGGAACACTTAAGTTAAGTTGTGTTGCGTTAAACAAAATTTTGTTAGGTTCTGTTAAGTTAGATTAATTTGTAGGTTAAGATCGAGTTAACCTATTAAATATAGCACACATTTAAGACTTAGAACCGTACACTTACATAGCTACATGTGTGGTTGAATTTCATTCGGCTAGGTTAGGTTAGGTCAGGTTTTGTTAGGTTAGGATAGGTTAAACCTCTATGTGGGTTAAGCCGAAGTTGAATGAAACGGTACCGCAAGCACAACGGAACAACACAATGAGTTTAATTGAGTTACGTGAAGTTAAGTTAGGTTAGCTGAGATTAGGTTAGTTTAGATTTATTTCTAGGTTAGGCTCGAGTTGACCCATTCGATGTAGCACACATTTGCTACTGGGAAAATATTCTTCCAGAATTTTACGTGTAGTTCAATAAATTTTTGTTAATTCAGGTTAGGTGAGGTCAGGTTCTGTTGGGTAAAGTTATGGTAAATAAGTTGATGTCAGGCAACAGTTGATCCTTCCCAGTTGTCGACATGTTTTTGAAGTGAAAATTTGCATCACTGGCATTATTTTGAAATTTATTTGCCTCAGTGCATGATTTTTCGTCACTTTTTGAGGTTATGTCTCAACCATGACGTGATGGGTGATTTTTGATACCGAATTTGAATTCAGTGCCCCAAAATCCATAGGAATACGTGTGTCTTGTTACCAGATCCGCACACTTTTTTTTGTGCAATAAACAAAACTATAGAAAATTGTTTTCCAAATAAAATAAAAGGTAAATTGGAAAGTTCACCAGTATCTAACGTAATTCTGCGAATAAATACAGTAGTTCCTTTTTCAGTTCCAATAATTACCAATACTTTTATATTAAATTTATGCAATTTTAAAATTTTTAATCTTATTTCATTACATGGTTCATCCTTTATCCTTAACTTTCTGATAAGCTATAAAATTGCTCCACGTTTTAAAGTTTATTTATGAACCGGTAAGCCTGGAAATTAGAGAAAATTTAAATATTCTACTGGAAAATTTCATTGCACGTCCTCATCAGTTTTATTAATTTCTTTATTTCTTGCACAATCTATACTATAATTTGTTACTTCTTTTGATTTGATCTTATTTAATATCTTAATATTTAATTTATAAATTTCTTCATCATGACAAGCGAGTATTGCACAATTTGATTAATTCTCCTGTTCATTTATAAGAAAACCATAATTTTGTGTGCAAATACCACCTGTTTTCGAATGATTAGGTAAGGCAAATGAGTTAATTTTACCCTATCCGATTTTTAATAAAAATTTTGAAAAATCCAAAGCAATTGATCTCATATTTTGTTTTAATTTCATAATTTTAAAATTATGCTATTAATAAGAAAATTTAATTTATTCTTGCACAACACTTGTCCTACAACCATTTTTAATTATAGGTGAAATTTGTCTAAAATCTCTTCCTAATATCACTAATTTGCCAGCAAACGGGAAATTCTCAACATTAAAGCAGTTTTGATCTTTATTTAATTGACTTATTAATTGAATACTCTTGTTCTTATTTTATTTAATATATAACTTTTCCTATTCTTCTGATACTTTTATTTCAATATTTTCAGGAATACGTAAAACTATTGTTATTAGTCAGATATTACTGTCTCAGTCTGTAACAAACCTGTATTCGTTTAAATTTATTTTTGTTTGAACCATTTTGTTCTGCAACAAATGTTTGAAATTTATATTTAGCAGTGATTGATGCGAAAATTTGTCATTGCAAAAAATATTTCTTTTTCTTGAAACCATTATTAAATTTTCTAAATGATTTGCCGAATCACATTCAAACTCTATCACTGTTGAACTCATAAAATTGTGGATTTTTTTTCGAATCATTTTTATTTTTTCGTAAATATTCCTGACTTTAACAGACAAAACTTGACTGACACGTCGGATGACAAAAAGAAGAAATAATGCATGATTCTGGAATTCGGAAAAGTTCTCCAAATGGCGTGTAGCGCTTTGAGTAAGTTTCCCATGAGAATCTCCATTGTACGTTTTAAGTATTTTCTCGTAATTTCACGACAACGATTTCATAATTAAACAAAACATTTTTTTAAAAAGTTAATCCTATTCTATATTGCAGAGTTAAGTTCACAGTCTGAGGGTTTGCCTAATGACGAGCCTATTTCTCATCGCGGCGAATCTTCGTACTCATCAGAAAGACATCTTTCTCCTGGCAGATCTCTTTTTCCTCTCAGAAATTTTTTTCCTGTTAGGTCTCTTTCTCCAGAAACACCTCATTCTCCAGCCAAGTCTCCTCCGGTCGAGCCTTCTCAAGATGCCAAGTCCAAATCTCAAAGTGGCAGGTCCAAGCCCGTTCGTCTTAGGATCAGGTCTCCTCATGTCAGGTCCATTGCTCCACCTACTATGATTGATTATTTTCTCGGATGTCAATATGAACTTGAGCCACTTGAACGGATTAGAATTACTTCCCGTAGGAATTCGAGCCGAATTTTCGGACTTCAAAGATACACTTTTCCTGCGGATAAAGGAATTCGATTACTTGTCGATTCAAAATTCTATTGGCCGACACCAACCCAAGAACAGATTGTAATGTCAACAGCTGATGGTGACGTCTATGCATTAATGGAGACGAGTAATGTTCTTGCTGGAATCTATTCATCTAATTGGCCTAGAGGTGGTTATTCACGGGCAAAGATAAACAAGGTAACCGGCTGGGTTACTCAGTTGGCGAAAATTGAAGTAACGGAAATTCCAGTGGGCCACCATACTACAATTTCATTGAATTACAAAGTAGAGCGTTTAGAATCTAGTCCTCGGCATTTATAATTTAATTTGAAAATTTTAAGAACAGCCTTTGAAATTTTGTTTACTAAATTTGTAATATGTCCGGTTTGGGTTTTTTTCATAGATTACTATATGTTTATAGTTTTCTAACAGTATTTAAATCTGGAGGGACGTTTTAGAAAAAAAGGGGCGGGGATAACCTGGATATAATATTGTTTTGAAATTAGATGATGTTTATGAATGTACAAATTTCCTTCCTGCAAAGCTCAATTGAATGCAATTCTGGAGAATAAATTATGCGATGCTTCTGGTTAATATAACTGCATTATAGAAAATTGTATGCAAGTGTTAAAGCACTCATGAATAAAATTGTATACAATACATATTATTTTAAAAATTGTGATTTATATTTGGTTCTTTGCATAAAAACCTTTAAAAATATATTCTAATCTAGGAAGATATTTTTTCTTTGATGAGTCACTGTTCTGTTTGAAAATTCTGATCAAAAATACAATTTAAACCTCGTTTATACTTCTCATTTCAAATATTATTCGTGAATATTATAAAAAAAATTAATACAGGGTTGCTTTAAGGTCCCAGATTCAAAATTTTCTAACTTTTGCTGACTTTTCTTTGACTAATTTTTAATTTTCCCTGAACGTTATAAATTTTTCTTTTAATCATAAAAGCAACCTTAAATCTAAAAGATTAATATAGTCAATGAAAAATTTTCGTTCACTTTTTTACTGAAAAAGATAAATTTTGAACATAAGATAAAAGAATTTCTTTAAGGAAATTAATTTTTAACCAAGAAAAAATTAAATCTTCAACAAGATAGTTAAATTTTCAATTGAAATTATGAATGTTCCATAAAAAACGAATGTTTAACAGAAAGGTTAAATAAGCGATATTGTCAGCAAAAAATTTTAATATTTAATCAGAAACAGTTGAAATAAAACAAAAAATACAAATTTTTTTAATATTAATAAATTTTTAACTAAAAAAGGATCAATTTCCGAACAAAAATTGAATAGATACATTTTCATTTAAAAGCATGATACTTCAACCAAAAATAATGAATTTTCCGGAAAATAGGTAAATACTGAAACAAAAAATTAATTCTTAATATAATAAATATTTAATCAAAAATGGGTCTTAAGCCACATAATTCAATTTTCAACAATCAAGATGAATTATCTACCGGAAAAGATCAAGTTTAAATTTTAAACCAAATATATGAATTTACATCTAAAAAATGTAGAATTTACAATAAAAAGTAGAAGAGTTAAATTTGCTAGTAGAAAAATAAATTTTCAATGAAACAAAAACGAATTTTTAACAAAATAGTTCAATTTTCATCCAAAGAAATGAAGTGTCATTCAAAAAGATTCTGTTTTATCTAATGAGATTACTTTCCTACGAAGGTAGAAAAATCACTGCGTGAAAAACGGGTTTTCAAAAATTATCATATGCATCATTTTTTTTAGGTTATTGACGAAAATTATATTTATAAATATTTAAATGAGTAGATTAAAAATTAAGTTTGCGAGAATCGATCACACAGCCTTCCGTCAATAAGCCCGAGCGCTACTGCATGAGCTTCCAGCTGATCGGAATTGTAGCTCCTGTAGTTTCTGTAGTTCCTGATTATAAAATAAATAACTTGCATATAATATTTACAAGTTTTAATATATTACGAAAAATTTCCGAAATTGTGCCACAGCCTTAACTATTTTCTCTCAGTAATTTACCTCGGATCTCTTGGTGATGCCTGGTGTTTTGTAGGGATCCAGGTTTTTATGACAAGACCGATACAGAAAGAATCCAATCCCAGTACCGGTTGGTATTTTGCTAACTGGTCCACCTTTTTGTTAACCTTGATCCATATGTGACCAGGGACCCATATGAGAGCCACTTTTCTTTTTTCTGTAAGATGGTTTAATGTAATTTTGCATTCCCACACCAGTTCTTACCAGAGCTTTGCAATGTGCAGCTCTAACCTTCTAAGGCCCATCAACGTTTCCAGATGAGCACCCCTGACTAAGATTAAAAAGTAATCCGCATTGCTCTAGGAACCCCCGTGGCACTATTCCTTAAGTATGCCATCACCCAAACTCGTTTCAAGTCTCCTTTGGAGTCGCATGCTTCCCATCCAGCTTACCAGCTGGCTTGACACGACACACTTCAAAGCGTCTAGACAAATGACTTCTGAAATAACATTGCTGAAGGTACCCTTTGTATCCAGGAATGTGCCCACAGCATACCTCTTTTGTTCTAGCTGCTGTATTAATTTTACCACAACAGCATGGAGCGCCGTTTCTTCTGAGCAGTCTGCCTAAAAAGCGTCCTGCCCTCTGTGTCTTTAGAATATAAGACTCTAGGTTGATTAGCCTAAAATCTTTTGCAGCAGTGTAACCCTCCCTTTCAGGTTTGGCAATGAAGGCTACTCTACTAATCATGCATGCCGATGGCACGTCTTTTAGCGCAATGCTTGCCCTGAACAATTTCATCAGTGGAGGGACGACAAAATCCATGCCTTTTTGTAAAAACTCTGGATAGAGGCGGTAAATGTGATCTAAAGAGACAAAAGGACCCTACTGCCCATTTCACATTTTTGCTGACTACGAACTTTGCAGCTACATTCCAATTGGGCTTCCCCAACTCTTGGACTCAGCCTTGCTCCTCTTGGTCGGTTCGGATTTGCTGAAAACTCGAGAAGTGAACTTCCATCAGCTGGTTCAGCGTTGCTTCTTCATATTCGGCAAACTCGCTATTTTTTAGCCTTATTAGCACGAGCGAGCTTCTGGGTATCTTACATTTTTATTCTATGTATACTGGGTCCTCTTATAGATTTCCCAATCTGAAGGCAATTTAGTTCTATTTGCCTTGTTGCAAAATACTCTTGTCTTTTTTTTAAAGTTTTTCGAAGTAGGTATTTCACCATTCTGCTCCTTTTCTAGACTTAATTGTGTTTGTGTACAATTTTTTTCATATAATGTTGTCAAAGCCCTTCGGAGAAAATCCGTGGAGTGCTCCAACTCATCAATGTTACCATACTTTATATGTAATTCCACAAGCATCTCTTTGAGTTTCTCTTCAAGAGTCCCAAAGTGTATTTCTAGGTTTTCTGATCTTTGAAACCACCGGTTTTATTAGGGTTAGTTGAAGCAAGTTATATTTGTGGTCCGAGAAAGACTCCTCATTAGAGTTGTTCCAGTCCACTACTTTGAACCTCAGTTCATCTGAGCATAAAGTCAAATCGAGATCCTCACTGCTGTTTTTAACCTGGAATCTGGAAGTGTAATCTCGATTTAGAATCTCAAACTTAGTACCCACTAGTTCTTCGAGTTAATCTCTTCATCTGTCATTGATGTTTATGCTCCCCCACAGCGTATAGTGAGAGTTCGCATCACAACTCAACAGCAGAGAAATCATGTTCTCTTAACTGTGCTATATTAGAGTACTCATATCTTTGGGAGGTGGAGGTCCTTCAGCATTACCTGGGAAATGAGCCGAGGCAATAACTACCTCGAGTCTTACAACGCTTCTGCCCTGAAGCTCACCATAATTACGGTGAGATCCCTGGAGCAGATCTTAGGCACCTGCATCCATACCATTAACGGCTATGCAAGCCTTTTCTGTTTTTTCGTGCAGCTTCTTATATATGGCTAATTTGGGGCACCTACGGACGCTTCTGGTGGATTGCTTCTAAGGTTCCTTGCACTTTTGGCGGTGGGTTAGAGGATGGTCCAGAAAAGGGGCTCTCATTATTTTTGTTTTGTGTTTTTGTACGTGCTTTAATTCTTTTGCTACATTTTTAACAAAATAGTTTTGATTGAGGTCATGTACTTTGCTTTACTGGAAATGAATTATGAAATAAAAATATCAGTATTTTAGAAGGAAAACCTTGCCGCCTATGTACTATTTTTTTATTTATTTTTTATTAAATCATTAAGACATTTCCCTTCCGGGGTAGTCGTGACTCACTTTGGTGGGGAAAGGAGTAATGTGGGGAAGGGATAGAGAATTTTCAGATTAATCCAAAATTCTCGTGTTACAAATGTAAATAATACGTTCGTTCCGCAACACTTCTCCGACCCAGGTTGCTGATCAATCTCTCTAGCAATCACCCCAAGTGAAGATCCTCACAAAGTCGTCATGTAAGGTTCCCCACTTGGGTCCATTAGTGGCTGAGGTCTTTTGTTTCAGGCGTTATTCACTCTACTGACACTCTTTTTATTAACTATTTGCCGCTATACTTTCCTGTCCTGTTATACTTCTCTAGCTTCTTTAATGCCCATACATTTTTTCATGCAGGCTCTAGTGTTTCTGTAACTTCTTATGACTCTTCTAACTAGGGTCTCATTCAAATATTCTAACTATTCTTTCCGCGGGCTACCTCTGGGGACGCTGCCTTTTACATTACCTTGATACACTTGTTTCGTTAGTCATTCATTTGGCATTCTCTCAACATGCCTGAATATTTGAAGGTCACCAGTTCCTTAATTTTCAAGATTCAGACTATTGCGGGTTTTCCATTTTAAATCATTTCATTCTTTTACTCCTGGCTATCCAGAAGCTACGCGGTTTTCCAAGACTTAGGTTAATTATTTAAGATAGGAAACCTTTAAAATGGGACGCCAATTGTCATTTGGAGTTACTCAACCTATCTCAAATTTTCCCACCAATTCTACTGTTGTGTACTAACCTGTTCCTGGCATTCCGATCATATCTCAATACTTATTGAAGATCTTGAAATGCCACAAGGATTCAAATTTTCGTCTGACACTTCATTTCCTAAATAACTTACACGCCTCGGAGCGAAATTCATGATCTCTTTTGTTGAAAAAGTTTATTGTCGATCACCGGAAATGCGAGTGGGACCTCTTGAGCTCAGGCGTGGATAACACTGACAACCTTTCTGGCACTATGCTTTCTAATTGGGGTTGAGTCTTAGTAGGAATTTTAGTAGTCCTATTGTTTTGCTAATATACTTTGAAGAGGATGTCTTAGACACTCATTCAACATCATTTGGACCGAATTGGTGGGCAAATCATCTGCAAATTTAGAATAGAATATTTTGGTGGGCACATTATTTTCCATGCAGGGAAATTCCTGAGAGCCTATTTCTTCTGTTTCAACGACTCCTAGTAGCGCCAATCAAGAAGCCCCATTTCAACCAATCGGGATTCAGTCGTTTGTCAAAGAAGAAAAAACGCTCGAGAAATTATCATTCTTCGTCCAGCAGTTTTTGGAGCAGCGACCTATTAATTGTGTATTGTTAAATTGTAAGGTTTTGTAAGAATTCAGAGTATCCCTTGTGCGATTCAAGAAGTACACTATTTCTGAAATATTCCTGGCTGGATAAATTGATTGATTTATCTGTGGATTACTGTGAATTTTGTGATTCATTGTGATTTGTTGAATTTTGTGTGATATTGTTCCTGGTGATATTTTATGTTTCTGAATACCCTGTTATATATTCTGTACTATTTTTTCCACATTAATATTTAAAACGTTGTCTTAGTTTTGTTGCTAAATGATTTATATGCAAAATTTTTGTTGCCTTTAGTCATGCAGTCCCCTCTGTCTTAAAGGTTTTTGTTTTATAGTAAATTCTCATATGTTCCCATTAAATTTAGTTCAGAATTATATTTCTCTAACCTCCAATAATACTGTATAATTTAATTTGATTGATTAATGTCGTCTAACAGAATTCTCTAGTTTTGAAAAACCAGGTGCAGAATGGGTTTCAATTTTTTTTAAGAATTAATATCGTCATTTTGTCACAATTTCGTCATTTCGTCACTCCTTTGTTTTTTAACTTTTAATTGTCCGTGCAAACAACCCTCTAAAATAGTAATAATTTAATAAAACTATAAATGGATTCATTTTACCATCTTGAAATAATTTATTTAATTAATAACTTTGGAGTAAAGTAATTAATATGGAGTTATTTAAAATATTTTCGATTTCTAAGAACTGTTCCCTCTGCCTTTTTCCAGAGACGAGGTAACGTGAGTTATTGTCTTTCGCAATTTTTATGATTTACAATTTACTTTTTATTTAAAAGCTTTTAGTTCAGAGATTACATCAAGTTTGATCGAAGAAAATATGATGTTTGAGGCGATTCCCTGAAAATTAGACAAATACTGTAATCTCTAAGATACCTGAGATATAGAAAAAAAATGATGATGAGAAATTGAAAATCGATTTTATGGTCTACCCTATTCCACATAGGAAGTAAAAAATGCGTGTAATAAAATATTATCAAAAATTTATTCCTGATTTTTTAATTAACACACATTATTTACAGTAATAAAAAGTACAAAAATTATTTCACTTTGAATTTTCTTATTAATTGCCACTGTTTTATCAACGTCACTTGTGACCTTATGTTATAATATAAAGTCTTGTACATATTTATTCTAAGATTAAAACGGGGATAAAAACATGAAAAAAAAGAATAATTAAAGCTATAAATTACTGTAATTGATATAAAACTATTATATCTTGATCAAATTCTGCTAAATTAATGAATAGTAAATGTTTATACATTTTTAAAATTATAAATTGTAATTTTTCGAGTTGAAAAATGAAAATGGGAAGTTCTGGTCATTCAGTGGTATGTTAGCATCTCAACAATAAGAGTGGAGCGATAAGAATAAAAAATGCGTTAATTTCTATAAAACTAAATATTTTTGAACCAAGCTTCATTTATTCCATGTTGTCTAGGGCAATGGACAAATTCCTTAACAATTTTATTAACAACGAAATACACTTCTCCACAATAGCTCGATTCACAATGCTATTATTAGTTTTATTTTATAAAAAATGCCAAATTTTTTATCTTTGAACCTTACTTGACACTTTCGAAAAGATTTCTGCGATATTTGAAATTATTTTGAATCATTTTCCGTACTTTTTAGTGGAGCGTTATTAAAAAAATCGCTTCATTTTTCCCAAAATAGCCTTGATTGAGGTAATATAACATATTTCCTTGGAATGAATTATGGAATATAAATATCAGTATCTCAGAAGGAGAGCCTACCGCCTATAAACTCTGAGATAACGGTTGAGATATGCTATCATACTCTTACGGGGCATCAGAATATTCATAAGATACAGCATTTAAAAAATTCTTCAATTACGCATTAATCAGTTTTTCCCCTAATTTTATAAAATGGACATCGTTTATACTTTGATCTTTATCTTTACGATCATCCTTAACTATATCGGTAAATATAATACTTTAATATATCTACACGCACACATATAATTTTTTCAACATTTAAACCTTAAACAAACAACAGTTTGTCTGACGTTATCCGCGTCTATCCCAATTGCTTTTTCCCTTGAAAAACTGTTCAAGTATTTGTTATAAAAAATTAAATTCGTCAAAAAATATCCCATTGGTTAGAATGTTTCCGAATTACAGAACCAGAAAGTATATTTGAGTTGGAGCGGAAATCTGTCAGTTAAATAAATACATTTTATTCAAATTAAGCAAATTCTATCTTTGATATAGGGCCAAACAAATTTTTGCTTGATTCTAACAAATAGTTTTATGAGTATAGTACCTATAGTACCTATAAGTACCTTGAGGGAGATTATTAAAATTTGTTTTTCAGATTCAAGCGAAAAATGTCCACGCAGCAAATTGAATGTGTGCCCCCCCCCCATTACAGTATCATAAAAATGCTCACTAAAACATGTTTAGGTTCTTACATTCTCATCAGAGAAGGTATTAGATTTGTCCAAAATTTGAGCTCCCCCAGTTTTGTTAAATGTCCACGTTTTGAGATCCCCTGAATCCGAAAAACAGGTTTTTACGAATGTGTCTGTCTTTATGGCTGTATGCATGTATGTCTGCCTGTCTGTCTGTGAACACACGATAACTTTTGAAAAAATACTTCTATTAGATTGCCCTTTGTTACACTCGTTTAGTGTCCTAAACTAAAGGTCAAGTTCGTTAGCCAGCCATTTTAGATGAA
Organism: Belonocnema kinseyi; assembly: GCF_010883055.1. Lineage (NCBI taxonomy): Eukaryota > Metazoa > Arthropoda > Insecta > Hymenoptera > Cynipidae > Belonocnema > Belonocnema kinseyi. The sequence goes on from NC_046665.1 coordinate 133,289,879, forward strand.
AATTCAAAAAGTGGGCACATTTTGAATATTTTTAAGATCACTTTTTTCAAAATTCAAAACTTCTCTGTACGGTTATTCATGGAATTCAAAAAATTTAACAATTTATCCAAATGACTTTTTTTGAAAAATCGAAAATTACTAGAGTTATAGCATTTTCAAAATCCAGAAAAACAAAACTAAAATGAACAATTTAAGCCAAACAACGCATGATACGAAAAAAAGTCTAAAGAAGAATAACGTTGCTTTTTGAAAGCCCTACAAGAATATAACAACTTTTTTGATTTGGTCATAAAGTTGGAAATTCAAAATTCAATCGTACAAAAAATGTTTGAAACCGCATTTTTTCAAGATTTAAAAATTCTATGCACAGTTGTTTATAGTACTTTAAGATTTAAACAATTTATCCCCCTGACTTTTTTTATGAAAAGAAAATTATCAGAGTTAGAGCATTTTCAAAATGTTGTTGTTTAAAAGATATATAAATTTATTATTAATTATTTTTCGATATTACGAGTAGATTTTCTTTTAATCGTAAAACATAAGATTAAAAATTAAAAAATTAACTTTTTGGAAAAAGCTCAGAAAAGACAAAAGAGGACATAGGCTTTTATATAGGAACCTATATTTATTCCCGTATTAGACCTACGCAGATGCGCAGTAGTTTTTATTTAATCGTAAAAAACAACATTAAAAATAAAAAAATGATAAAAATAAGGAAATAAGAATTAGTATGATTTATGCATATTATGAATTGTAATGATATATCTTTATTGAAATGATACATTTTTTAGATCTGCTTAGAATACAATTTAAAGCAAAATAAGAAACAAATACAAAAATAATCATGAGAAACACAATTTGCTTTTTATTTTGCAATTTTTTTAATAAGTTATCCCTGGTAGAGTTACATAAAAAATGTTTTATAATTGATATAAAAGTGTTGTGTATAATGCAGAAAAGTTGATAGGTTGGACAAAATCGAGTGCTAAGCACGAGATACGTGATGAGAATTTGTTCGTTAAAGCCAAAAGAGCTTTAACAAAAAAGAGTTCAAAATCACAAAATTACAGTTGTCGGTCCGTTCACCTTTGATTTTAAAAGGTCTGTGCCTGAATGTGGAAGAAATGCAAAGACTAAGCGCGGTGTGCGATTGCCCTAGGTCGCGTGCCATAGGCGCGCTCAAACTTGCGAGCGAAGCGAGCCGCGCACATAGCGCGCGATGAGAATGTGCCCACGCAGAGGGCTTATTTTTTTTTTAAGTTTACGATTTGTTTCGGATCATTTTCATTTTTTCTCACATATTCCTGACGCCAAGGGATCAATCCGGAATCTGAATGATGTTCCCTGTACATTGCGCGTCCTGATTTCAACAAGTTTCCCTTAAGAATTTCCACTTGATGTTCTCAGTCATGCCTCGTAATTGTACGACGAGGGTTTAGTAATAAAACGAAATATTTAAAAAAAAGTTAGTTCTCTTTTTTGTTGCAGAGTTAAGTTCACAATTTGACTGTTTACCTAATGGTGAGCCTATTCCTGGTGTTTCTCGTGGTGAATTTTTTCATTCATCAGAAAGACATCTTTCTCCTGGCAGGTCCCTTTCTCCTTTTAGATCTCTTTCTCCTATTACATCTCTTTCTTCTTTTAGACCTCCTTTTCCTTTTAGATCTCCTTCTCCTTTTAAATCTCCTTCTCCTTTTATATCTCTTTCTCCTGTCAGACCTGTTTCTCCTGTCAGATCTCTTTCTCCAGCAAGACCTTATTCTCCGGCCAAATCTCCTTCTGCCGAGCCTCCTCTTCATGTCAGGTCCAAATATTCTCGTGACAGGTCTAAGTGTCTTCGTGTCAGGTCCAGGACTCCTCCTCGCCGGTTCATGAATCCACCTACAATGATCGATTTTTTTCTCGGATGTCAATATGAACTTGACCCAATTGAATTGATTCGGATTTCTCCTCGTAAGAATCGGCGCCGGATATTTGAACTTCGAAGATACACTTTTCCTCCGAACAAAGATATTCGATTCCTTGCGGGACCAGGTTCCTATTTTCCAATGCCAAACCATGAACAAATTGTATTGTCAACAGCTGATGGTGATGTAGTTGCAGTTATGGAGACAAGTAATGTTTTTGCTGGAATATATTCATCTAATTCGTCTAACTCTGGTTATTCACGGGCAAAAATAAACATAAGCAGTGGCACAATTACCAGTTTAAAGAGAAATGAAATATCAGAAATTCCAATAGGCCGCCGTACTACAATTTCAATGAATTATAAAGTAGAGCGTGTAAACCCTAATGCTCTTCATCATTAATTCTATGTAAAAAAATATGTAAATCTCCAATTGCTAGATCCCTAAAAAATTCATTAATGTACGAATTTTCTTTCTTCTGATTTCTTGGAAAATAGATGAATGTGTAAAGGAATTCTGTGAATAAAATTACATACAATTAAATATTATACTTAATAATGTGTTTTATTTGTAGCAATTTGCAAGAACGAAAACCGAACCTTTCAGCTATGAATCTAAAGCGCTACTGCATGATCTATCAGCTGATAGGAATTATTATTCGATAATCTCTGTATACGATGTCCTATAATGAATATTTCAAAGTTCATTGCTCTTCCTACTAGGATTGATTCTTATTTCGGATTTCAATATAGACTTCAAACATTTGAATTTTTTCGGCTTTCCGAAGGAATTTGCGCCATATGTTCAAATTTCAAAGATATACTTTTTTTATGAATAATTCAATTGGATTACTTGCGGGAAAAAAATGTATTTTCGCTCATGCTGACCCTAAAACAAAGGACTCCGCACTAAATGTATGGGAAAATGGCTTTCGGTGGATTTAGCTGAAACTTTGTAATTTTTAAGGTTATAAGTGCCGGATGAAATATCCGTAAAAAAATTTCAAAAAATGGACAGTTCTAGCGTTATGCTGCGCGAAGCGCTCAAGATCAGTGAATAAAACGAATTACAACAAATTTTGTTACAAAAGCGATTTCAACATAGAAATCACGGTTTAAATCGTTGTCTTTCATATTTTCGCCTACACCGTTGACTCATATAGCGCGCTTCTCAAAATGATCAAACGCTAAGCGCCCAAGATTTTAACTTGACTAATTAATCACTTCTTTAAAGGCAGAAATGGTACCAAAGTAACATTAGTAACTAATGCACACATATCGATAATAACATTCTACCCTTCGCAACAGGGTTGAACGCTAAGCGCTCAAGATCAGCGAATAAAACCAATCCTAGTAATTTTAGCGACAAAGCGATGTCACTATAAGAATCACGCATCGGAAAGTAGTCAGTAATATGTTTAGCCAAACCAATGAGTTATATTGCGCGCTTCTCGAAACGATCAATCGCTAAGCGCCCAAGATTTAAACTTGACTAAGTTATTACTTTTTTAAAGACAGAAATGGTATTCAAAGTAACATTAGTAACTAGTGCGCACATCGATAATAACAGTGTACCCTTCGCCAGAGGGTCGAACGCTAAGCGCCCATGATCAGCGAATAGAACCAATCCTAGTATCTTGAGCGTCACAAGCGATGTCTGTATACGAAACACGCATCAAGAAGTAGTCAGTAACATGTTTAGCCAAACCAATGACAATATGAGTCAACATCGTTGACTTATATAGCGCGCTTCTCAGAAGGGGCAAACGCTAAGCGCAGAAGCTTTGAACTTGACTAAGAAATCACTTTTGCTTTTTTTGCACTTTCTTCACAAAATAAATGACAGACAAATATACCGTCGTCGATGGAAATAATGAGTGAATGCTGCATGATGAGCGAACTGAAAGTAGGCCTTATGACTTAAAAAAAGTTGAAACCTCGGCATTCATTTATTATTATATTAAACATATATATATAAAACAGCATTCAATTATTATTTCCATTGACGATGGTATGTTTCTCATTTCTTTTGTGAAAGGTCTCGAGAGCGGATAGTAATTTTATTGGTAAGCTTAGGAAAAAAAATTCCTATGTGTTCCCTTCTGTATTAATTGTGTTGTATTTCTTATTCCCTTTTTGTGTTCAGTTTCTTGTGTTTATTTGTTTTATTTTGTTGTTTCTGATTTTTTTTAGTTTTATTAATACTTTCCTCTGCCTTTCAAGACCATAAGAGCTTGTTTCTCTTATGGTTCAAAAAATGGCATTCAGAGTTCGAGTTAATTGCTATGTGTGCGATAGAGTCCATCAACCAGGACTAATAGCTCGAATTGATGGAAATAATAATCCTGATAGGCAAAACATTGCAATTTTTAGACGCCTTCAACTTCGAAGCCCACTATTTGAAGTCGTCGATGAGAGTAGGTTATGTCTCAATTGCAATCAATCGATTCGCAATGAGATAGAGGAGCTCCAACGTGACCCAGGCTGTTTAAGACTGAATTTTCTTACACAAACATGCAGGAAAACGCACATGTTCTGTAATGCTGATGTTAATGCTCCAGGGCTTTCAATTGAATGTAGAATTAACGCTTTTATTGTCATGGACATTTTCATTCCAGAAGAAACGAGAGCATGCTTAAATCATTTGGATGAACATGGTTTCATCATAGGCCCCTTGCTTCCTGGACTACAAGCGATTAATAGACCGTATAGGATTCTGAGACAGCAGTTACTTCTGTTTTTGCAGCAAACTTCGTAATGAAGTAAATGTTCATGCGGCCGTGGCGTTTAATAATGAGGATAGTTTCACTGATAAAGAGTTTGAAGCTATTGCTTCTGTAACAAAGGAACAATTTAGAGAATTGTATGCATTTTGTGATCTTATTCCGCAGTTACATGGACATGGTGCCAGATACGTGAGGAAAAAAGATCTGCTGACTTCCCTTTGCAAAATGCGTCAATGTCTTTCTGATGAATTTCTGAAAGTGATTTTTCATTATTAGAGCCGGCAAGCTACAAGCATGGCCATTTCAACTATAAGAGAGTTTTTAATGGCGCGATTTGTGCCTGGTAACATTGCATTTGATGCGATAAGCAGAGAGGAATTCATTGACAGACACGTGACATCATTCGCCAATGAACTTTATAATCCACAACCAGAAATTCCCAGAGCTATTGCTATCATCGATGGAACTTATGCTTACATGCAGAAGAGCAGTAACTTTCGCGTACTTCGACAGTCATTCTGCAAACATAAAGGACGTCATTTGGTTAAACCTGCTCTCATTGTTGCTCCAGATGGATACATACTTGAAATACAAGGACCATATTTTTCTGACTCGCGAAACAATGACGCACAAATGCTCATTAAGGAATCTGAAAGAGATGTGGAAGGTATGAGAGAATTTTTCGACATTGGTGATATTTTTATAGAGGACCGTGGATATAGAGATGCCCAACCACTTTCAGAACGTTTAGGAATTTTAGGAAGCAAACGAAGCTCAGCTAATAACGAAATCTAGATGAATAGTGGAATCCAGAAACGGCCACATAAAGTCTATTTTCAAGTTCTTCGAGAAAACCATTTCGAAGGCTCATGTACAAAATCTAAGGGACTTCTTTCATATGCTGGTGCCACAATTAATCGATACCACCCTGTTATCGAGATGCAAGGCGCTACAGCAGAGCTTGCAAGAGAATACAGGGTTTATCCGGAAAGTAATAGGACTGATTTGATTAAAAAAAATGTATTAAGGCATTCGTTACAATTCTTTAAAAACTTTTAAAGTAGGCTCCTTTTGCGTCGATGCAGCGCTGCCAGCGCGATTTCCAGGCATTGAAGGCGTCACGGAAACCATTCTCCGGAATAGCCTTGAGAGCCGCGGTGCATACTGCTTGGATCCCCTCTGTCGTCTCAAAATGCTTGCCTTTCATCGGCCTTTTCAGGCGAGGAAACAAAAAAATGTCTGGGGGCACATCTGGGCTGTGGGGCGGCTGCGGAAGCGTTGGGATGCCGGCCTTGGTCAGGTAGCTGTTCACAAGAAAGGCGGTGTGAGCCGGGGCGTTGTCGTGGTGCAACTTCCACTCGGCTGCGATGTCTTGTTGTATTGTTGTGCTCCGTCACAATGTCACGAACCACAGATTTTTATAAATTGAACATCTGGGAAATTCAACGAATACTCAGTTGACGGTCTGAGTTTAAAACTTTGCGCACACGAGTCACATTGTCGGTGTTTGTCGAAGTCGAAGGTCTTCCAGCACGGTCTTCATCGGCGACCTCTTCCCGGCCCTCCAAAAAGGCCTGGTGCCACCGAAACACACCACTTCTTGCTAAAACAACATGTATGTAAGCCTGCTTGATCATATCAAACGTCTCTGTCGCAGATTTAACGAGTTTCATACAGAATTCAATCGCGTACTTCTGCTCTAACGAACGCTGCATTTTCGGCTTGCACCACTCACAGAAACACGTCAAGTGAAAATGCCTGTCCTGACTCTCCAAATGCTCGGAGACAACTAACTAGCCGCTCGTTGGTTAGCTAGGAACGCCCTCTACCAAATCCAGTCGGTGCGCGCACGCTCCGAAGTACAGTCGCGGCGGAAGAAAAGCAGTCCTATAACTTTCCGGACAAACCCTGTATATAGCGAGAGCTCGTGAGCCAAATATTGTGCAAGCGCGCGTAGAAGTGGACAATATGCGCTACGGAAATGCAAATTGGAATCGCCTGCATGAACTTCAA
>NC_046665.1:133296623-133310553 GCF_010883055.1 Belonocnema kinseyi
CAAAAGCTACTGGGATTGGTTCTATTCGCTGATCATGGGTGCTTAGCGTTCGGCCCTCTTGCGAAGGGTACACTGTTATTATCGAAATGTGCGCACTAGTTACTAATATTACTTTGGGTACCATTTCTGCCTTCAAAAAAGTGATGAATTAGGCAAGTTAAAATCTTGGGCACTTAGCGTTTGATCGTTTTGAGAAGCGCGCTATATGAATCAACAGTGTAGGCGAAAATATAACAGACCACGATCTGAACCGTGCTTTCTATGTTGAAATCGCTTTTGTAACAAAATCTGTTGTAATGCCTTTTATTCACTGATCTTGAGCGCTTTGCGCCGTATAACGCTGAAACTGTCCATTTTTTAAAATTTTTTCACGGATATTTCATCCGGTACTTATAACCTTAAAAATTACAAAGTTTCAGCTAAACCCACCGAAAGCCATTTTTCCATACATTTAGTGCGGGGCCCTTTGTTATAAAGTGCTGATGGTAACTTTTTTGCAGTATCGGACATTAGTAATCTTCTTCCTGGAATATATTCATCTCAAGGTCACCATACTGGTAAACTAAGGGTAAAAAAGAACATGGGAAGTGGAAAAATTACCCCATTGACGAGAAGGGGCAGTAAGGGAAATTCAAATAGGTTGCCACACCACAATCTTACTTAGTTTAAAAGTAGAGTTTTTAACACTAAAAGAATGTACTAAAGGCCAATCTAGTAGATAAATTTTTCGGAAAGTCATCGTGCCTACAGACAGACAAAAATACAGACAGACACAGTTGTGAAAACCTGTTTTTCGGAGTCAGGGGTTCTCAAAACGCAGAAATTTGGCAAAAAAGAAGGGGTTAAATTTGACATAAATATAATAGCTTCTTTCATAATAATGTAAAAATAAAAATGAAATACCCAAAAAGAGAATTTATACGCAAACTTAAAATGTTCAAAGCAACGCCTGTTAACGACGTAAACAGAATGTGAGAGAATGGTATAGTGGACAGTAAATTCCTTAAATTACAATAATATTTTTGATAAAAAGTAAATAATTGATTAGATTTTTTAAATGAAATGGGTGGAAACTCTATAATTATTATGAGCTAACGAGCCTTGATAAACGAGCAATGCTAAAATATCAAATAAATTACAATCTTTATTGAGACATAAAGTCTTTTCTTTATCTAATAGATACATTAAAAAATCTAACTTTATTTTTGATTCAGATAGAATCATATCTAAAAATGTTGCTGAAACAAAAACCTTTCTCAGAGGACATCGAGATGTATTTATAAAATGTGCTTATAAGGGCAACGTTACAGTAATTCTAAATAAACAGGATTATTATAACAAAATGATATTAATTTCAAGTGATAAAACAACTTATGAGAATATTCAAGACACTCCTATAAAAACTATAAAAAGAAGAACTTTTAATAAAATTATCAAATGGAGACTAAAAGGCTCTTTAGACTCTAGCGAAGAGCGAAAAGATCTTATTACAGGAAATATTAATTTGGCTAGAAGTGATGGCCTCCTAAAATCCATTGAAATGATTTTCCTTTAATACCTGTTGTTAGCACTATTAATTCTCCGCTATATGCTATGTCTAAGGTTATTAATAATTTTTTAAATACTGATTTTCCTAAACCTAAATTTTTTATAAAAAATGCTATTGAATTAAAACAAAAACTAGAAAAGATGACTAATCCCTCTAATCAAATTATGGTCTCTCTTGATGTAATTTTTCTGTTTACTACTGCTCCTTTAATTTGTACAGACAAAATTTTAGAAATCCCATGGGATCTCTTATTTCTAATAATTTGGCTGATTTGGTAATGCAAGGTTTAACTCAATACATAAAAGATTACAATCTACACGTGAAATAGAAAATAATAATTCTATTCACTTTTTCAATATTAGCATTATAAAAAATGATAATGGTTTCCCTTATACAAATTGGTTATGCAAATCAACCTACTCTGGTCGCTAACTTAATTTTCTTTCAAAACATGCTTTTCCACAAAAAAATGATATAATAAAGAAATAAGTAGACTCAGCTATATTGCTTTCTGATAATAAATTCCATAAAGACAACTTAAAAATATAGATAATCATTGGACAGAAAAAGACCCTTACACATTAGACAAAAAGAAAATCAATATGTTGTTCAACTAAATTATAATAATAATCTTGATAACCAGTTAAATAATAACCTTAATGATAATATTCCTTATATTTTTCTATGGGACGATGTTGAAGTTTTACATCAAGAAAGTGATTCGAAAAAAGAGCTTTTGCTGAAATGATTTTCATCAAAAAATAACTATATAATTGCTTTACTAATTCACTGATTCAGGTTATCTTAATTAATCATGAAATTCTATTTTAGAATTTTTTCTGTAAAATTATCATAATATTACTATCAAATAATTTTCTTCTTTTTTATTAAAATTATTGTTATATTCGTTAACTAGAATTATCTTTCTTGTTTCCTACTTTCTTGATAACTTCAGCACGTCATCTTTTATTATAGAATAAAATCTGTTTTAAGATCCAATTGGTATGTTCATTCCAATCATTCTACACCACAAACAATCTTTTTGAAAATTTAAATATGGTAACAATTATTTTCCAGGAGGGTGCTCCCACTGTACTGCCCAATGTAAAAAATGTGTAATGAAAGTTGAGAATGGCCGTGCGACGGCGATAGTAGTAACTTTGTTCTACAAAACTATGAAGTATCATATGAAAAGTAAACAAAAATTACAAACTAAATATTTTTAAACCCTCGTGAAAAACCAAAAGGAGAAAAAGATCAAATTCCTTTAATTCGAAGAACGGGAAAGAATGTTTGAGCCACAAGTTCCATGATTTTTTCAAGGAGAACGAAATTTAACGAAGAATAACTACACCAAACTCTCGCATTAAATCAAGTGTCGTGGGTTGCCTTGGACTGATTTCGGAGGGATTGAAACGTAACCAGTGAGGACCGCCTGACTCGTTTTGAATTGGATTATAAATCTCTATATATATAATTTCGCAGCAGCTCTTGCCCTGCTCCTCTGAGAAACTGCGTGAGCCAGCAGTTCTAGGAAGGCTGAGAGCGGGGTGAATGAAAGCGAGAGTTTGTTGTATAGCGTGTGATCTAGAGCAGATTGGAGCAGCTAAGAGGAAGAACAGAACTCTTATGTAAATGGCGAGGTTCCTTCTGATTTAGTCTGGCCTCCTACCTTGCCTTTGGACTGAAGCTAGCTCAACGACAAACTACATCAGGAACAGATGTTCAAGGAAGAGCTGGATGGACAAACTCTTTACGAAGTATGAAACGAAAGAACACCGAACGTCAGCTACTTAATGGTGTTTAAATGAAATCTTGGGCTGATCGTTAGGCAAATGGAAACTCGAAGAACGTGCTAGGAAGAGAATTTTTCTCACCTACGACAAATCAAAGCTTTATAGAGTTTGGATTCCTGAAAAAATATTGTTCAAGTAACACGAGATGTTACATCTCTTAAGAACTCTAGGAACTCTGCTGAAGACATCTTTTAAGAATTTATCCCTGAAAATCCTGTTTGTCAAGAAGTTTACGTAGAGACTCTACATTCTGAATTAGGAGAATTCAAAGTCGCGGTAAAGCCTCTTAACCAAAATGAGGTTCCTGCGCCACTGCCAGAAAAAGATCATGACGAGAACATAGAGGAAGATAAGAACGAGGACGTCGCAGAAAATCAAGTCAAGGACATTGAAGAACCACCGAGAAGGTATTCAAAAAGGCCGAAAAAAATAATTACCGGAATGAAAGGAAGACCGCGGAGTCAGTATCAGGAACGACTTCAGGGTAGGTCAACACCCATAGGAAAACATGGACTCGTCATGAGCTATAGCGCGCGAGCCAGGTGGTAGTGAAAGGTACAGAAATAGTTCACTGTCCGAGACAGATGGAGATTTTTCAGTTTTGATATCGGGTTTTGGGGTGCAGAGGGAGCTCAGTAGGATTTAAATAAGTTAAAATAATGGGGAAAAAGCTTTAGAAATAGATTTAATGTTTTGAAGATGATTCATTATAATAAATAGAAGGTGTTTGTGGTGCTAATCTTTTTCAAAACTACAAATCTTTCTGACGCGTTGTTTGATGACCGTTGCAGTTTACTTATTCAGGGCTTAGCTGCGTCTATGTATTTTAGCCAGCCGTATTTATTAAAAAAATTAAATACCATTTCTGATACTGGTTTTTTTTCATTTTTTTCCATGCAGTTGACCGACCTTGAACGACGTCATAAGGCTCAGAAAATAGAGTCGGAAGAAGCTCATCTAGCTTAGGTACCTACAAAGCAGGCAACAACTGGTCCCGTCGCAGAAGAATAGTATCGTAGCTTGACAGCCGAAGTGAAGTCGATCATCATAAATGATTTTTGTGCACTTGTAGAACATTCTGATGATCGCTAAGTTTTTGGCAGCCGTATGGTATTGAGAAATAGTTATAAACTGGATGGAACTTCCGAGAGAAAAAAAGCGTGAATAGTAGCATGGGGTTTTTCTCCACGTCCGGAAATCCATTTCAATCAAATATTCGCTCTAGAAGCTCGTCTAAGAGTCATTCGACTTTTGGTGTCACTTGAAACTAAACCTAGAATGTCAATAAGACAATTCGACGTCACCACTGCGTGCTTGAATAATGGGATTGAAGACTAAGTGTATATGGAGACAACGTTTGTCTTTTGGAGAAAGCTTAAAATGGCCTTTTACAGGCTGGAGGGACACGTGAAATTATACGAAGTGTTAAAAAGATTTGGAGTAATTCCGTCAAACGCACACCCATGCATGCATTGCTTGGGTCAAGGGGAAAACGCATTGTTCATCGCTAGCTACGTCTACGACATCCTGACCGTTTCTCAGAATGTAAAAAAGAATAACAATGTTGAAGGAAGTTCTTTCGAAAGAATTCAAGATCAGAGATCTCGGAGAACCAGAATACTATCTGGGAATTAAATTCTCACGAGAAAACGACGCAATCGCCATACACCAGAGGGGATACGTAAAGAAATTATGGGACCGATTTGGAATGACTAAATTAAAGCCGGTATCAACTCCCGTGGATATTAACGTAAATCTGACGAAGCCAGAGTATGAATGTACAAGCGATGAGAAGAAACTTCCGTACCGTGAACTGGTAGGTGCTCTGATGTACCTATTTGCGGCTGCAAGGCCTGGCATTAGGTCAGTTTAACACCTGTTCTGAAAACATTCACTGTGCAGCAGCTAAACATATTCTGTCTTATTTGAAAGGTGCGATGGATTTGAGACTTGCATTCCGCCTATCGAACAATAACATGGTTCCACCATCCTTAGTTGAGATTGCAACATTTCGCGCTAGAAGCAAACACATCGCCATGAGACTTCATTTTGTTCGTATTACGCTGAGGAAAATGCTTTTAGATCTTAAACACGTTTCTATTAATGACATGATTGCTGACGCTGTGACGAAAGGACTACCTAGACCAAAGCATCGAGAATTTTTCAAGCTTCTCAGAATGGGAAGTTAAAATTCCGTTAAATAATCGTCCGCGTTTCGAGGGGAAGTATTAGAATGGGATGTATATTTGAAATTGGTATGAATTAACTTAAGTTTAATTCTTATCTCATTATTAACGTTGTTTTATTTTTGCACCTCTTCTAGAATGTAAATTGTTACCAATGAGTTTCCCTGATGATGAAAACAATAAGTTTCTGAAACGTTGGAAAAAATTTTTAAAAAACTTTTGTTGTTCTTTTTATATTCGCATCGTTAACGATTGAGCATGTAATAGAATTGTCCGAAATTTGACACTACCCCAAAAAACGTTTACAAATTTGTTATTAATCACTTCTTCATAGCACGCGTAGTTTTTGTTTTATTCGTAAAAAATAACATTAAAAATAAAAAATATAGATTTGTGGAAGACCGACACAAGTTACGAAACAATAATTTAACCAAAATTGTTTTTTTTTTGGTGGAAATCTGACAAAAGACTCAAAGATAAATCGATAGAAAACAGTTGTTCATCTAAAAAGACATGAAAATTTGTAGTACTTTATTACATCCTCATAATTTCTGATTGAGAAGGTATTAGATTTGTTTGAAATTTGACAGCACAACATTCAAATTTCTAACCAAATGACGCAAAATTTTGAAAAAAGACTCAAAGAAAAATTATAGCTTTTCAAAAATCCTAAAAAATGTCTTTCAACCCTTTTCCAACAGGGTTCCTAATTTTGTTTTTATTAATCGTAAGTAATATACAAATAATTAATAATTTCAATATAGCGCCAAAATACGGGAGATAAGTAAAAAATCTAAAAGAAGACTTCTAGGATATTTTGCTTCATCCATAAAAAATATGATTTTTTAATTGCTTAAATGTTACAAAAGAAACTTTTAAAGTTTCTAAATAAAGTAATACAATTTGTCCCATCATATTTCAAATAATTATTTTTCGATGAATCTCAAAATATATAACCGACGCTCGATAGAATTTTTCTTATTCAAAATTTTTCGGAAACTGTGACAGTTTGTTTACGAAACAGTTCAGTAAAGAACAGTCCGCTAGCTTCAAAATGAAATAAATCCCTTAAAATAGTTGAAGCCTATCAGTAATTTTAAATTTATTTAAAATTATGGTCTAGGCACAAACTGACGGCATGCGGAAAAAAGTCAAAGTTAAAAAATTAAGAGAAAAGGTTCAGTTTAGTTGTAAATGTCAGCTCCGTAATAGTCAGCTTCATAATGAGAATATTACGGTAAAAAAATCTTACACTCGACATCTTTTATTGATGTTAAAACTATTTACCAGATTATTTGATTCAGTTTTTCTTTGAAAATAGTGGCTATGAGAAAAATAAATATTAGGAACGTCGAACATGGAAAGGGGCCCGCAGAATCGTTTATGTCTGCTGTCAAACAACTAGTTGAGAATATTTATGTCTCATCAGTAACATAAAAAATACCGAAAAAATCGATGAACTTTTATTCACTCAAATGAAAACAATTTTTGGCGTTCGAAAAATGCATCAGTACATCAGTCCCTCGTTCTCTTATAATGTTGTGAAAAATTATAATACTGCCTTTTGGTTATACCTGACAGATTGGTACCATCAATCTTTTAATCGAAACCACATTGGTAAATATTTCTTAAACAAAAAGTGAATCATGATCTCAACCAATGTTTTTTTATTAGACTTCAACGATATTAATTGGTGTTCTATAATAAAATTTTAGCCTGATGAGGTTAGCAAACCAAGCTAACAAAACGTTGCACAATTAATCTGTTGTGTTAAACTATTATTTTACCCCCGTCTGACCATAAGAAAAAAAATGAAGTGGGCTACGACTATTAAGGCATGCACGGTGATTTAAAAGAAGTCTAATATTAAATAGACATTTATAAATGTTTTTAAAAAATCAAACGCAAACCGCAAGTGTCATGATGAGAATTTTTGCCTCAAATAATGATTTTTTTGGAAGTTGAAGGATATTTAGATTATGAGCTAATTGTAATTAGTTGCGTTAGCACATTAGTTACGGGAGAATGAAAATGGCAGTCCCAGTCCGTTCAGTCATCAGTAAGCCGAGCTTGCTTGGATCGCTAGATTGCACTTGGAACAAAGAGCTTCTACTCTGATTATCGTGCAGCTCCAGGATTATTGATGTCCTGCCAGGGATGAAGAGAGCTTTATAGACCACCCGCACATGAGCGGACAACGCATTGCCTCTCGGCCAGAAACTTGATGGCCAATTAATTAAAGCTGTCGTAACCTTTTATTATTCTTTCCTTTTATCGATTTCTTGTCAAACATTCATACACCCTTTAGGTCCCATTATCTAGATGTTATCTAATTATATTCGATTATTAATTATCCCAATATTTTCAAGATGCACCTATAGTAGGATCGTCCAAATGTGCATTAAACAATATATTTTTTAAATTTGCATGCTCTCACAACTAAAAATTAATAAAAATAAAATGCGAAGTACTATGTTTAGATCAACTATGGATGGATTTATTTGTGCTCACTTTATTAGCACGCTGCTTTTTCAGATAAATTAAATAAATTTTATTTTATTGAGGGAGTTTTATTTTCAGTATCAAAATGTGACAACCATTCTTTTAGGTTGACCTTCCTATTTTGTATGAAAAAACTTATTTGGAAGTCTTATTTAAAATATTAATTTTAATTAATAATTTAAAAAATAATCTCAAATCTAAATCGGTGTAAATACATTAAAAACCAATATTGTCAACAAAATAAATTCAGTAGTTGCATTTGAAGTAAACTAGTTGAATTTCGAAGGCAAGGGGGTGCATTTTTTAGAACAGAAAGTTGAATTTTTGTGAAAAAACTTCATTTGCAGTAAGGATAAATAAAATTTTAATCAAGAAAGATTACTTTTTTATCATAAAAGATGAATTCTAAAGCCAAAGCGACGAATTTTCAATGAAGCAGTTAAATTTTATATAAAAAAATGGATTCAACTAAATAGTTAAATTTTCCAGAAAATAATTAAACTTTCAAGAAAGTAATTGAATTTTTAACTAAATAACTGAATTTTCAACCTAAAAGATGAATTTTCAACTCAGAGTGGTATAGTTGAATTTTCAGTGGAAAAATTACTTATAAATTGTAAAAACGGATTATCAACCAGTTGAATTCAATAAAAAATACTATTTTTCAACAAAATAGCTCAATCTTTAATCAATTTGATGAATTTACAACAAAGACGATTTAGATTCTACTTTCTACACAAACGGACAAATTTGGAATATAATAGTTTTTAGGCTATTTTTAAACCGACAAAGAAAATTTTTTAACAAGCAAATTAATTTTAAAATGATAAAGATGAATTTTCAACAAAAACATAATTACCCAAAAATAAAATCTTTAAATTTCAAGGTGAAAAAACTAATCTTCAAAAATAAAAACAAATTTTCAATTCAACTGAAAAAGACGAATATTTAAAAGAAATAGATGAATCCTACACCTAAATAATTAATTTCCAACGAAAAGGATTATCCAAATAAGCTAATTTTGAACAAATCACATGAATTTTTCACCAAATAGTTGAATTTTCAACTTATAATTAATAAATATTTAACCGAAAATTTATAAATTAATTTCTAAGCAGAAAAATTAATTTGGAATACAATAGTTAAATTTTCAAATAAATAGTTAATTTGTACCCAAATTGTTTAATTTTCTAACAAAATATTTTAATTTTTAACCAAAATATGCATTTAGAACAAAAATTGAGTTCAACTTTCAGCTCAAAAAGTTGAATTTTCGACATAAAGTTTATTCTGAAATTTTGACATTTATTCACTTATTTTAAGAAAAAAATGTATTTTCTGCTATAAAAAATGGTTTTTAAATAAAATACTTTCTTTTTTAACCAAAGAATTAAATTTTTAACAAAATAGTTTAATTTGTAACCTTAAAAGATAAATTAATAACAAAAAGTGTTATAGTTTATATTTCAATCAATAGGTATAAAATTTATATGAAAAAAAAAAGAATTTTAAAAACAAAAAGACTAATTTTCAAGAAATAAAGATTTTTTGCTCAAGAAATAAATCAAAGTTTATCTAAATTGTTGGACCATGAAGCCAAAAGACGAATTTTTTCTACAAGAATTGAATTTTCAGAAGAAAAAAATATATATATATATATATGCACAAAAAATTCATTTTTAACAATGTAGTTTAAGGTTTACACATTTAATTGAATTTGTAATTAAAAACAATTAATTTGCAACACAATAGTTAAACTTTCAACCAAAGAGATGAATTTTCAACAAAAGATAAAAATCTTCAAAAAAACATAATTTGTTAACAAGGTGACTCAAACAAATCTTTCAAACAAAATAGTTGAATATTCAAGCCAAAAAGAATAATTTTAAACCAAAAGATGAATTTTTAATTAAAAAGAAAATGATATTGATACTGAAACAGATGAATTTGGAAATTAAAACGATAAATTTTCAAAAAAATAGTTGAATTTTCCATTAAAAAAATTTTAGCTGGCTTTGCAAGATCAAAATTTGAATTTTTAAACAGGAAATAAGTTTATACGAAAAAAATTGAATTGTCAATACAAAAAGACGAGTTTTTAACCAAAAAGGATGACTTTTTAAGAAAATTGTTGAATTTTCTACCAGATAGTCGCATTTATATCCAAAAAAGATTAAATTTCTCTTAAACCAGATGGATTTTTATTCAACGAAAAACAAATTATCTTAAAAAATATATGAATTTGGATCCAAAAAAAATTCCAGTCAACTTTTCAAGATCAAAATATGCATTTTTAACCAAATATAAGTCTCGAAAAAAATTGAATTTTTCATCCAAAAAGACAACATTTTTTAAACAAAAAGGATGAATTTTAACAAACAAATTGAATTTAATACAAAATAGTTAAATTGTCAACAAAACAGTAGCATTTTCAACTAAAAATTTTAGCAACAATTTTCAAGCAATGAGTTGTATTTTCATCCAATAAAATTGAAATTTCTTTTAAAACAGAAGAATTTGTAATACATTTTTTTAAATTTGAATTTCCATTCAGAAAAGATTTTATATCTCTTTTTAATTACAAATTATTAAATTTGAACAAAAAAGTAAAATTCTTAAGAAATATTTAAAAAGTATAACCTTGAACCAAATCGTTGAATTTTCAAGCAGATAGTTGAATTTTTATCCCAGAAAGATGTAATTTTCCCTAAAGCAAGTAAACTTTAAAATCAAAAAGACAAAATTTCGAAAAGAGTGGAATTTTCAACTAAAGAGTTGCATTGCTGTCCAAGAAAAATAAAAATTCTTCAAAAACAGTTTAATTTTTAAATCAAAAAGACAAATTTTCAACAACAAAAAAAACTGTTGAATTTTCACCCAGAAAGATTTTTGTTGACATTTTAATACAAAAATATGATATATAAACAAAAAGTAAATTCTTCAGGAAATAGTTGACTTTTCAATATCAGTTCATTTTCATCCAAGAAATATATAAATATAAAATTATGTAAAAAACAGTGAGTTTTTAAATAAAAAATACAAATTTTGAAGAAAAACAGTTTTCATTCAAAAAAGATTTCAATTGACTTATCAGCAATGAAATATAAATTTAAAAAAAAGCTTAATGTTCTAAAAAAAGGTTTTAGAGTTTTAACTCGTAAAGATAAATTTGTAATAAATCAGTTCAATTTTCAACCAAAAATGATGGTTTTAAAGAAACCTAAGAAATCGTAACAAAATGTCCCAAAGATCAATTTTTCATCCAAAAGGACCAATTTTCAACCAAACACTTCAATTTTCGACCAAGAAAAATGGCTTTGATCAAATAGTTAAATTTTCAACGAAATAATTAAACTTTGAACTAAAAGTTGAATTTTCAACCAAGAAAGACGAATTTTCAATAACGAAAAAAAAATTTCAACCTAAAATGGTTGGTCCAATTTCAAGTCAAAAAAAAATAATTTTTAACAAAAAAAAAAATCGAATTTTTAAGCAGTTAAATTGAATTAAAAAAGATTAATTTTTAAAAATAATAGTTGAATCCTCATCGTAAAGGATTAATTTGTAACAAAGGATATACATTTTTTATCAAAATAGAGAAATATAATTATTAAAAAAGAACATTATTTCCTACCAAATCAATGACTTTTCAACTTATAATAAATCAGTTTTCAACATAAAATTTAATGGTTGAATTTTCGGAAAAAAATCAATTTTATCCCAAAAAAATTAACATGGAACACAATCGTTAGATTTTTTAATAAAAAGTCTAATTTTCAACCAAAAAGTTCAATTATATAACAAAATATATTCGAATTTTTGAACAAAATATGAATTTAAAACAAATAAGTTAATTTTTAATGAAATAATTTAATTTTCGACCAATCAGTTGAATTTTTAACATAAAAGACTAATTTTTAGAAGACAGTTGCAATTTCAGCCCCAAAAGTTGAATTTTCAACAGAACAGTTCATTGTGAGCCAAGCGAAATGAATTTTCAATCCAAAAGGACGAATTTTCGATTACAGCTGAAATTTGAATGAAAAAGGAGAATTTAAGAAATTAGTTATTAACAAAAAACTATATTTTCAGCCTAGAAAAATAAATTTGGAATTAAATCATTTAGTTTTTAACTAAAAATGTCATGTTTGCACCAACAATAGAATAGTGGAATTTTCAGTTTATAAAATTACTTTCGATTTTGAAAAATCGATTTATCAAACAGTTGAACATAACGAAAAAATACGATTTTTGAACAAAGGTGCATTAAAACTAAACAAATTGGATAATTTTATTAATTTAATGTGCTGCTCTAACAAATGACTTTAACGTTATGTAACCTATTTAAAGAAAGTTATAATTTTTGAATTATTTTAAGCAAAAAAAAAGAACGCAATATTTTCAAATCATTTTTTTGAATTCTTATTTTGACAACATTATTTTAAATTTAAGTATTAATTTCTTGTACTTTTAACCTCAACAAAACCGTATTCTATTTGAACTCATCCATTACAATATTTAGTGAAATTAATCTAATAAACTTTCTGCAATAATAAACAAAATATTGTAATGAGTGATTAAGCCATTTTTGCTAAAATTAAAAAAAAGAAGCATTTTTAAGTTAATTTTTTTAGACTGGCCAATTAGCCGAGCCTATTGATAAAATTGTCAACTTCCAAAACTTTTCGTATTTTTTATTTTATTCAAATGTGTTTTTAATCTTTGGTGACTGTAGAAAAAACTCAGTTTATTTTTTCAGAAATTATTTATTTCTGAAAATATTAAGCTAGTGCAACGAAAAATATCCGAGCAATTAACCTCCCGTTTATATCTTAAATATCTATCTGTAACTTGCTGGTTGAAGCAAAGCCATCATAACTAATCTTCCGCATTAATATTTTGATCACTATCAGCCTCGCTATTAACAAAAAAGCTTAAGCGACCCCTACAATCCGACTCTCCCCTATTTAATAAAAGAATTTTTTTATCTGTAAGGAAAAAAAGTTGAAGCCACGTGTGGCTTTTAGTATAGGGTCGTCCCTTTATTGTCCAATAAATTAAGAGCCTTAAACAGTCCATTTTTTGTGGTCAATTTTTCCTGTAGCAGAAATATTGGAAAAAAGCGAAGCACCCCCTGGGATTTTATTTCTGACAATTTCATTTGATTTGCAATATTGTATGCTACAGCATAGAATAAAAATAACGGTAAGAAAAATCTTGAAATATTCATAAGCAAATCCTGTAGGTTAAAAAAATAATAAGTTTAGTGTATTTATTTAAAATATGTTTTAACATTGAAATGAAGTTTACGTTTTTATGAATAATTTTATAATCAGAAAAACAGAGCATAAAAATATTCACAATTCAATTTTAGACTCTTAAAACAATCTCCTTTACGGCTCATGAAAAATTAATAATAATGCCTAAAAAGACATTTTGATAGACGCTAATTAAATGGATATTTAGTTTAATATTGTCCATATCATTAGCGAGAAATTTATTGTTCTACAAAATAATTATTTTTGAAATTCAAGAATTTTCAACCAAAAAGTTAAATTTTTAAGAAAGAAAGAAAATAGCAGTTTTTTAATTTTAAGAAACAAGTTCAACTTTCGAACCTTTTTGCTAAATTTTTAATTAAAGAAATTAAATTTAAAAAAATAGTTATTTACTGAAAAAAAATTTTTTAAGCTATGTTCAAGAATTCTCAACCCAAGAGTTGAATATTCAACTAAAAAAGATGAACACTAAACAAAAAGAATTAATTCCGTAGGGAAAAAAATCGAGTTTTTAAACAAATTCAAGAACTCTGAAACAAAAAGTTGAATTTCCAAACAAAAAAGATGAATTTTTTACAAAAATATTAATTAACTACCGAAGAAAACAGAATTTCTAAC
>NC_046665.1:133310653-133356214 GCF_010883055.1 Belonocnema kinseyi
AACGAATTTTCAATAACATTCGAGAATGCTCAATCTAAGAGCTGAGTTTTCAACTAAAAAAGACGAAAATTAAACAAAAAGAATTATTTTCTGTAAAAAAAACGAATTTTTAACCAAATTCAAGAATTCTGAAACAAAAATTTGAATTTTCAACCGAAAAATATGAAATTTTAAACAAAAAGATTAATTTACTACCAAAAAAGACAAATTTTCAATAAAATGCAAGAATTCTCACAACCAAAAAGTTACATTTTTAACTAAAAAGATGAAATTTTAAAGGAGAAATGAACTATCTTCCAAAAAAGACAAATTTTTAACAAATTTCAAAAATTCTAAATCAAAATGTTTAATTTTCAACTAAATAAGAGGAATCTATTATCAAAAATATTAATTTACTAACAAAAACATTAATTAACTGGAAACGTATTAAGAACGTTACCATATGTGCAGAATTCCTGAAAATAAAACCAAAAATCCAAAAACTAAATTTGGACAAACACCATCAAATGTTTCTATTGAAAAAAAAAAATTCCTAAAAGAGAACCGAACAAAATTCTTTTGTTTGGGCAAAAATAAAAAAGAGGAAATAAAATAAGAATTTTCCGTGGTTTTGTTGCTATCCGCTGGAATTTTTATTGTTTATTTTTTATTTTTATTTTTTTGTCTTTCTAAGTGTGCTATATGAGTGTCGAAACGTTAGTAATTATTTTTCACAAATGTTTTTCTATTGTGGTTTGATAATAGAAAAAATAAAAAGGATACAAGAAATAAAAAAGAGAAGAAAGGGGATTCGGTTGGTTGCCTTCCCATTTTTCTTTCCCCTTTTTTATTTTTGTTCGAAAAAAGAATTTTTCTTTTCTTTTTTAGGAATTTTTTCTTCTTCAAATTTCAGTAGGAAAATTTTATGGTTGTTGTCCAAATTGAGTCTTTGCAGTCTTGGCTTTATTTTCAGGAATTCTGCACATTGAAGTGTCATAGAATCATAGATTATATATCATTAAAAAAATTGAAATTCATAAAAAATATGAAATTCATAAAATCCTCATTCACTTTGTTGGATTTCATCAAATATCAAGGTTTCAAGAACCCCTGATCAGAAAAAAACAATTTTTACGGAGGTGTTTTTCTGTCTGTCTGTCTGCCTATCTGTAGTCTGTAGTCTGTATTCTCTAGGCACAGTAACTTTCATAAAATTGATCAGATTGGATTCTGCTTTGGCACACTTTTTGAAGGCCTAAAAAAAGAACGAATTCGTAAACCAGCTAGTTTGGATGAAAATTCAAAAAGAGAGCGCATTTTCAAAATTTTTGATACCCCATTTTTTTAAGATTTAAAAATTATATTTACGGTTATTTATAGTACTCAGAAGCTCAAACAATTTATCTTTATGACTTTTATCTATAAAAAGAAAATTATCAGAGTAAACGCATTTTTAAAATAAAATTAAAAAAATAAATAAAAAATAAATAAAAATACGCATGATATGTGTATAAGCTGAAATTGCGCGCCCTGGACAAATCTACAAATTTGTTATGAATCACTTTTCGATAGGACACGTAATTTTTGTTTTTAGTCGTAAAAAACAACATTAAAAATTTTAAAAATGTTTGAACTAATGACACAAGCAACGAAAAAAATGGGACAAAACTTGTTTATCCCAAAAACAGCTACACGTTTTTAATAAGTATTTTTAATAGGATGCGCAGTTTTTGTTTTATGCGTAAAAAACAATAAAAATAAATAAGTTAATTTTTTTACAAACGGCACAAGCTACGAAAACAATAAACAGACACAAACTATGAAAAATAATAGACAAAAGTTACGCTTCCCAAAAATACTGAAAACTCATTGAAATTTTTCATAAATAATTTTTGATAGGACACGTAGTTCTTGCTTTAGTCGTGAAAAATAACATTCAAAATAAGAAAATAAATTTTGTTTGAAAAAAACACACAAGGTACCAAATAAAATTACCAGATAAAAGCTGTTCACCTAGAAGATAATTTATTATTTACTATTCATCATCTTTAGATAGGACGAGTAGATTTTCTTTCAGAGCAGTTTAGAATATAATTTAAAGCAAAATAAAAAACAAATATTAAAATAATGATGATAAATACAATTTGTGCTTCATTTGCAATATCTGAATAAGCAATCCCAGGAAGGGGTTAAAAATGAGATAGTTGATTGGAATGTGTTCGTTAAAGCCGAAGGAGCTTTAACAAAAGAGAATTCACAATCAAATAATTACAGTTGGCGATCCGTTAACCTTTGATTTTAAAAGGTCTGTGCGCCAATGCGGGAGAAATGCAAAGACCGAGCGCGGAGTGCGAGAGCCATCAGTCACCCGCCGTAGGTGCGCTTAAACTCTCGAGCTAAGCTCTTTTAACAAAAGAGAATTCACAATCACAAAATGACAGTGGTCGATGTTTTGAGTCTTAATTTAAAAAGGTTTGCGTAAGAATGTGCGAAAATGTAAAGACCGAAAGCAGATTTCATTTCGATTTTAAATAAAAGATCCACCGTTTTGTCGTGTACGATCCGTTCTCATTTTGGAGAAGATAATACTGGTCCCTGTGACATATATCTGGACCGTGTAAAAGCAAATAAACGACCAGCTGAGTTACTTAGCCTAATGGCCTTGATTTCTGCATAATAAAGAGAAACCTTCGACCCTGCTTTGCCGCTGCAGTGTGCTATCTCTACTTTCTCCGGGCACCCTTATCCAGCTAAAAATTAGACCTACTACTGGTGGAACTCATTTAGTCTAGTCTAGACTCTCTAGACTCCAGAGTCTCTACACTAGACACCAGATACTCACTGATCTTCGCGATAAATACTTTTCCAGTTGGTATCCACTTACTGGCTATCTTGTCTGGAAATGTTTGACAAAGAAAATTCCCTTATTTGACTCTCTTCTACAAATGCACACCATCTTTTGGAAATTATCCAAGCAACAAAATTTATTTTGATTTTTTATTTGGGCGTCAAATGAAGCCTGAGACAGATATTTTTGATTTTTTGGAAGAGAATATACCAGTGATGTGGTTCTTGAAGAAAAAGTGACCTAGCATTACCTTCCATAAACTATGTTATCAGTTTAAGGGGGGGGGGGGCAAAAACTATGGTTGGTAATGAAGGGGCAGGTATAAGTAGAAATAACGTTATGAGCTTAGATACAATTTATAGATCATAAACCTAGTAAGAAAATGCAACAATATTTTTGGGTAACAGTTAATCTTTTCACTACAAAAAAACTCTGGTTGAAACAACCAGATATTCTGGTTAATTTAATTAGAATAGAGCGTTCAATATGCCTTTACTATAAGTTATCGATAAAAGTATCAGATGTTTCTGGTTGCCAATTTTCTTGTTCATGTTACCAGAAGTGCGGGTAAATGTAACCAGATGTTCTAGTAAGGTTAACTAGAAATATTCACTAGAGATTTTTCTGATATTTTAAGAATACAACGTTCTGGTCAACATAACCAGATATTCTGGTAAACTTAACCAGATGATCTGGTAAACTTAACCAGATGTTTTGGTAACTTCAACCAGATATTTGGGTAGAGTGTGGACATCGAATTTCGACTATTGAGTTTCGATACTCTTTTACCTTCATGGAGTCTTCCTTAACCCCCTTTAAAATTTCATGGGCCACATGTTACGTTTTCCCAAGGAAAATAATCTAAAAAAGTTTCGACAACAAAGTGAAACTATACCCTAAGACAATTGTAATCATTATTTTATATAATATGCATGTACATTAGGGTGGTCCAAAATGAGTTTTTTTCTCATTTTTATGGGGACACATCAGAAATTTGTTCGAATCCACATAAAAATAAATGTATTTTTCTTACTATATTTAGAGGTGCCACAAGCCCCATGAAATTTAACACGTATTTCCCATAAGAAAAAAGACGTTTTTGTCCATCGTATTCAGAATCCTCAATATTATTTTAATCGAGTTGTAACTCAACTTTCCTCTTCACAATTAGTCATAAAATACAAATGAAATATTACTTTTAAAATATCCATACCATAGGACTGTTTTATAGGGTCCCAAAAAAACCCCATAAGGGAAAAAATGAGTTTGGCGAATTTTTGGGGCTAATTATGACTTCTTTGCGGTTTATTTAATGCAAATTA
This sequence comes from Belonocnema kinseyi, assembly GCF_010883055.1. Taxonomy (NCBI): domain Eukaryota; kingdom Metazoa; phylum Arthropoda; class Insecta; order Hymenoptera; family Cynipidae; genus Belonocnema; species Belonocnema kinseyi. Next base: position 133,314,803 of record NC_046665.1, read on the forward strand.
TTTCTGGCACATAAAAGACCATTCTATACTGATAATTAGACGTTCACCTGATTTGTTTAAACAATTTATTATTGTTTATAGCCATTTTCTTATAGAATAGAGTGAGAAAGACGCCGTTTTTTTAACAATTTTCCACTTGTTGTCCAATTTTTAAATAGAGGAAAGTGATAAATCATCAATGTTAACAAAAGTGATTGTTTAAACAATTGATTTTCATTGCTAATAATATTCTCTTCAAAAAATGCTTAAAAATTGCAGTTTAAAAAAAATTACTTTGGGTCATATTCTTAATTCAGGTAAGTGAAGTAATTTATTAGAATCAAAAAGATTAATTGTTTAAACAATTTATTATCATTGTTAATAATATTATCTTTGCTTAATAGGCAGACTTTTGCAGTTTTTTCTGAAATTTTCAACTACTTGTCTATTTTTCATTAGGCGTGACTTAACAATTAATTAAATGTAACAAAAATATTTGTTTAAACCAAATATTATTGTTTCTGACTATATTCATCTACTTCAATAACTGATGGCAGTGAAAATACAAAAAATGATATATATGAAACATTTCTCTGGGCACTTGTTTCAGGCAAAAAAAAAACATTTTCTGATGGCGCAAAAAAAATTTTAAATATATAGTACATAACGTGCCTTTTCATGGAATTCAAGGAAGTGTAGGATTTTAGGGAATTCGTGAAATTCGCAGAATTTACGGAATTCAAGCAATTCATGGAATTCATATACGGCTCGGAACTCACGGATTTAATGGAATTCGCGTTACTCATGGAATTCATAGAGTTCACGAAATTCGTAGAATTTACATAATTTGCGGAATTCACCGAATTTACGGAATTCACATAATTTACGAAATTCCCGAAATTCAAATAATTTACGGAATTCATAGAATTACGAGAATTCCATGAATTCCCCGATGATTGTCAATTCCATTAATTCTTTGAATTCTATGAGTTCCACAAATTCAGCGAATTTCGAAAGTTCCACGAATTCAGTTAATTTCATGTATTCCATGAACTAAACAAATTCCGTGAATATAGAAATCTCGCGAATCAAATGAATTTCGTGAATTTCGCAAATCCACTGAATTCCGCCAATTTCATTAATTCCACAAATCCACTGAATTTCGTGATATTAGTGAATTCCTTAAATTCCATTAATTTTCGTGACTTTTACTTATTCCATACATTTCGTGAATTCATTTAATTCCACGAATTCCGTGAATTCCCTTATTTTCATAAATTCCGTGAATTCCTTATATTTTGTAAATTCTGTCACTTCTTTTAATTTCGTGTGTTCCGAGAATTCTTGAAATTCCATGGATTCCGGGACTTACGTACATTCCTTGAATTTCTAGAATTCTATACATTTAGTGATTCCTTCATTTCCACGAATTCCATGAATTCTGTGAATTCCATTAACTCCGTTAATTCTTTGTGCACAATTTCAGTCTTATAAACGCTCTAATCCATAATTGGAATCATGGACAGTGACTTCACGATTTACAACACTTACAATACATGTATTGAAATTTGGTCATTCCAATACCATGTTTGCAATTTTACCTTACGCTTGTATTGTAGAAGTGTTGCAGAAGTATGGTAGAAAATCCAAACATTTTTAACAGTGCACCTAGGAGAAAGAGATAGCAAGAAAAAGGGGGGAAAGAAAAAAGGTAAATAAAAGTGGAAAAGAAAAGGAGTAAAAGTTAAATAGAGATAGAAAGAAAGAAGGAAAGGGGAAAATGAGGGTGGAATGTTCGTGACGTGGAAGGAAAGGTGCCACAGGCCTACTCTCGAAATATACGCGTGTGAAACATCGAGGGAGAGATGAGAACAAAGAGTCGTGCAATACGCATGTGCGTCAAGAGAAACACGAAGCGAGAGAAAGAGAGAAAGAGAGAGAGAGAGAGAGAGAGAGAGAGGAGAGCAGATGGAGAATCTCGTGATAGGCAATAGGAAACTTTTCACTCGAAATTGTAGGAAAGGTAATTTTCCTCAAAGGTCCGAAGTTAAAGGAGTTCAAAAGTCGAGGAGGGACTTTTCCTCGCATTTACTCAGTTCAAATGTTCGGAATTGCATTTCCGTGACTGGAAACCCTGAGTGTTACTTATTTAAACATCACTTTAGAGTCTTTAGACTCTTTAGAGTTAGAGTTTAGAGAGGGGAATAATGTAGGGCTCAAGAAGAAAGCCATTTCAGGTTTACGTGGAAAGTATCTTCCAAATTGGACAGGGTCAAATTTATATAGGTTTTATGCATGTGTGGAGCATAAACCAAAAAAAAATGATCCACCCTATGTATGATAATATAGTTATAAAATTTTATAACCTGGGGTAGAAATGGTCTTTTTTATATTATCAAACCTCTTTGCGTGTTAATACTGCTAATCCTTCCAGATTGATGTTCTTCCTGATTTACTTTCATGCGCCGGATGGATTTTGTTTTTGGATTAAATTATTGATCAGGTTGATCAGGGAGGTTAATTACTCGGATTTTTGGTGTAGACTGTCGAGAGAATTTAGACAGCACATAGGACGTTCTAGGAACATCCCAACGTCCTAAAAACGTCTTTAGGACGTTCCAGAAAAGTTTTTAAAATTGTGCCCCCTGGGAAACGAAAAAATGAATTTTTGAACAGAAAGATTCCTATGTCCGTCCAATCAACGTCTCTAAGACGTCCAAGGGATGTTCCAAACACGTCTCTAGGACGACCTTAGTGTTTTTTTCCACAGGGAAGAAGATAAATTTTGGAACAAAAAAAATAATTTACTACCATAAAGATGAATTTTCAATAAAATTCAAGAATTCTCAACCGAAAAGTTAATTTTTCATGTCAAAACATAAAATTAAAAAAAAAAAATTAATTTTCCGCCAAAAACTTTCCCTTTCAGAAATTGCGACTTGGTTTTCGTAGGATGCCAGTTTTTTTTCTAACTGATAAATTTTGAATAAAACATATACATTAAAAAATTTTTTAATTGTTTTCAACAAAATAGTTACATTTTTAAACAAAAACTTAAATTTTCATCCAAAAAGCTGAATTGTATACTAAAAAGAGGCGCTTTTAATCAAAAACATGAACTTTGCACAAAAGAAATTTATTTTCTAACAAGACTAAGTTTGGATACAAAAAAATTAATGTTTGCTCATAGTTAAATTTTCGACAAAGAAGATTATTTTCTTGTAATTAAAAAAATTAACTTTTTAACAAAAAAAAAATAATAATAATAATTTTCTACAAAATAGTTAAATTTTCAGAAAACAAAATTTTTCAATTTTTCTCTTGAAACTTTTCAAAGGTCTTGGAAATTCCTTGCAATTTTAAAAATACCCTGAAATCTTTCAAATACTTTAAAATCTTATACTAAATGATTAAAATTAATGGAAAATTCCTTGGAATTCCTTGGAATACTCTCAAGGATTTCAAAATCTTTTGAAACACATTGACATCTTTTAAAGATTTCTAAAGTACTTTGGAATTTTTTTAAATAACTGCTAAAATTGTTAAAATTTTTTAAATTCCTTTTAATTATAAAAATGAATTGAAAATTCATTGACATCTTTTTAAACATCTTCAAATATTTTACATCTTTTAAAATCTCTTAAAAATGGCCAAAGCCTTTGAAAATTGCTTGAAATTTTAAAAATACTCTAAAATATTTCAAATATTTTAAAATATCATATTACATTATTAAAATCAATTGAAAATTCCTTGGAATCTATTAAAATATATGAAATCCTTCAAAATCTCATATTAAATTACAGTAACCAATTGAAAATGGCTTGGAAAATTATTGAATACTCTCAAATATTGCAATTCCTTCAAATTTTTTGACATACCTTGAACTTTTTTAAAAAGATTTTGAAACTACTTGTAAATTTTTTTAAATAACCTTTCTAACTTTCTTTAAATTAACGTTTTACGAGAAATTACCTGAGTTAAAGTTTAACAATGTCTAAAAAGAATTTTTGTATATAAATTATAAAATTATATATATATATATATATATATTTTAAACATACTTTTGAATTTTGAACGCTTTCAATTTATTTATGATTACTAATTGTTTGTAAATAAACTTTGAAATTTACCATTTAAATTTTGAATACTTAAATCCCATCGAGTTGAAAATTATTCATATTTCATAATTGAAAATTTTTGAACATTAAATTTCGAAAATTTTGAATTTTTATTGATCCCATTTTCAAAATTCTAATCTACTAACATTTTAATATTCAACAATTTGAAATTTTTCTGTTTTCTAAATTTCAATCTGAAGTTTTCAAAAATTTCAAGAGGTTACAAAAGATTTTAAAGATATGAGGATGTTTTAAAAGGTGTCAAGGAATTTTCAATTTACTTTTATAATCTAAAGTAATTTCAAAGAATTAAAAAAAATTTAGAAGGGTTATTTTTAAAAATTCCAAAGTACTTTTCAAAATTTTCCAAAAAGTTCTAGGTATTTCAAAAGATTTTAAAGGATTTGAAAAATTTAAGAGAATTTTAAAAGATTCCAAGGAATTTCCAATAGATTATAGTAATTTAATATGAGACTTTGACGGATTTGATATACTTTAGGATATTTTAATAGATTTCCAGGAATTTTCAAATAATTTCAATAATCTAGTATAAGTTTTTAAAGAATTTGAAACATTTCAGGGTATTTTTAAAATTTCAACAAAATTTTCAAGAGTTTTAACAAATTTACAAGATTTAAAAAGATTTTAGGTTTTTAAATATTTGAGGATGTTTTTAAGGATGTCAAGGCATTTTCAATTTATTTTTATAATTAACAGGAATTTCAAAGAATTTTAAAGAAGTAATTTTAAAGTCTTTAAACAAAAGTTCAAGGTATGTCGAAATATTTGGAAGGTATTGCAATATTTGAGAGTATTTTAAAATGTACCAGGAAATTTTTAATTGATTGCGGTAATTTAATATCAGATTTTGAATGATTTAATATATTTTAGGATATTTTAATAGATTGCAAGGAATTTTCAAATTATTTAAATAATCTAATATAAGATTGTAGAATATTTGAAATATTTTAGGTTTTTTTTTTTATTTCAAGGAATTTTCAAGAGCTTTGAAAATTTTCAAGAGATTTCAAAATAATTTAAAGGATTTGAGTATTTTTCATGTTGAGGATTGATCAATTTAGTTGAAAATATTCGTTTTCTGAAAATTTAACTATTTTGTATAATTTTTTTTTGTTATTGCTTAAAAAGTAATTTTTTTATCTACAAGAAAATTAATCTTTTTTCTCGAAAATGTAACTATAATTGAACATTAATTTTTGTCTAGAAAATTAGACTTTTAGGAAAATAAATTTCGTTTGTGCAAAGTTCATGTATTTTATTTTAAATGCCTTTCTTTTAGTATACAATTCAGATTTTTGGATGAAAATTTAACTTGTTTAAAAATTTAACTATTTTGTTGAACATTATTCCATTTTCAACCGAAGGTTTCATCTTTTGAATTAAAAAGTCGATTTTTAATTTAAACATTTTTACTATAAAATTCTGGGCTTAGCTCTGGTGATAGTAGAGCTGAAATGTAAATATAAAAACATAACCTATAATTCCTTGAGGCATTTGCGGATTTGCTTAATCTGGCATTAAATTTAACCAGCTATGGATAATAATTGTAGCACAAACAGACAAAATGTACAAACGGATTTTAAGGTCAAATACTGAACAGTTAAAAACAACAAAATTGGTTGATTTATCTCTCAATCAGGCGAAAAAAATCCCCAATTTTTCCAAATGGGGATCAAGACATAAAATTTTAAATAGAAGACCATCGAATTTTTCCTAAGCTTTCAGATCGGCAATCATCATGCAGCAGAAAACGTGAGAAAACCGAATTTCGAATCGTGAATTTTTGGGTAAAATATCAACCATCTCAATTCGAAATCGCCCGGAGTCAAAGTTGAGGGCCACTTTCATTATTATTTCTAATGCAATGTGACTCTTTATTTCTCTATGCTTAAAATCTTAGATCAAAATTCATTTGAAACCTTGCGTCCTAAAAACGTCTTTGGGAGGTTCTAAAAACGTGTGTAAATTCCGTGCCTACTGCGTTCTCACACAGGGGCGATTCTAACCTTAAGGCCATGTGACGAGAGGGTCACGTGACCAAACCTGGTCTTCGATTTTTCTTTCCCAACTTACGTCTAAACGAAATGAGGTATCGCTCTGAAAGTTTTGGAAATGAAAGAGGAGGCAATAAAGTCCATGTCTCTGCTTTGTTCCAGTGAAAATTTTGAGAAAAAATTTTTTTGAAGAAAATACCAGTGAAAGTTTTCTTTCCCAACTTACGTCTACACGAAATGAGATATTGTGTTAAAAATTTGGCACGATAAATAGAAGGCATGCAACAATTTTTCTCTGGTCCTAAATAATTAGAATAGTGAAAAGTTTTTTTTTAAATTTCTATTTTGGAGAAATACCGACCGTGCTGTCGTCAAACCCTGCAAGCAATTTGCAATGTTGTCAATGGGCTAGTTATGAGGTTTATATTTATCAAAGTGGGGCAAAGAAACAAAAATCGCTCAAGAACATTATGCACAAATAATGCAAAAACTAATGTTTGTACTTGAAATGCAAATAAACATATTTCATCTGACATACGTATCAGTCTGGTATCAGCTATGTAAAAGCAGCACTAGCGCAGCGAGTAAACAACTTCAAACTTCTAGGGTTCTGTAGGTAAAACAGATTGCATGATTACCGTCAGATAAAGTTAAAAGTCAAACTTGTGCTGAAAACCAAAAATCTAAATGTGTCCGTCAATAATCATTATTTGCATAAATAAACTTTTTTCTTCCTCCAACTCTTTGCAAGGCCACAAACGATCCTTTAATATTTATTAACATTTCCCGACAAAAATTGCGGCGTTATTTAAACTTTTATTTTCAATATTGGTGCATTAATTTGTTTGTTGATAATTTAGTAGTAAATACATTAACGCACCAGCATTTCTGCAATCTAGAGCCTCAAATATTTGTTATGATTTATTTACATTCTCATAAGAGAAGATATTATATTTGTGTGCAATTTACCCCCACCCCTACTTAAAAATAAAAAAAATTTATTATCGCTATAACAGGAATAGTATTTTGTTTAACGTACCTATACATTGTATTAACATGTCAAAGAACTCAACAAACTTGTATCCCTCGTGGAACAATATGACGTTTTGGAATACTAGTATAGCTGCTACGCCTATACCGGTACAGTTGTGAGGACCATCCAGTAGTGTTGGCCCAAGACCTATATTTTATAGTTATGAAGACCAAAATATAGTTCTGTCAGCTATATTATTTTTCTGTGTAACCATGTCTTGGGGCATTCGAACGTAACGTTACACGGATATTAAACTTTTTGAATTTAGAGAATTTTGTTCTAAAAGTAAATATTGTAACGTTTTTAGTACTTTTCCAGATCATCAATGTTTTTGATAGGAAATTAATCTTTTTACTTAAACTTTTATGTGTTTAGTTAAAACTTCAACTTTTTGGTTGAGAATTCTTAAACATTATTGATAATTCGTCCTTTTGGGTAGTAAATTAAATTTTTGGTTTAAAAATTCATATTTTTTAATTGAAAATTCAAATTTCTGATTGACAACTTTTGAACTTTATTAAAAATTCGTCTTTTTTAGTAGTGAATTTTTCTTTTTCTTTAAAAATTCTTCCTTTTTAATTGAAACTTCAACTTTCTGGTTGAGAAATATTCCATTTTATTGAAAATATGTCTTTTTGGTAGTAAATTAATATTTTTGTTTTAAAATTCTTCTTTTTCAATTGAAAATTAAACTTATTGGCTGAGAATTCTCTAATTTTTAAATAAATTTGTGTTTTTCGGAGTAAATTATTCTAAATGCTTAAAATTTTATCTTTTTTAGTTGAAAATTCAACTTTTTGGTTAAAACTTCTTAAATTTTATTTAAATTTCGTGTTTTTTGGTAGTAAACTAACATTTTTTGTTTCAAAATTAATCTTTTTTAGTTAAAAAATCAACTTTTTGGTTAAGAATTCTTGAAGGTTATTGAAAATTCCTTGGTTTTTGCTAGTAAATTAATCTTACTGTTTAAAAATTCTTTTTTATTTGATAATTCAAGTTTTTGGTCAGTAAATTAATCTTTTTGTTTAAAAATTTATATTTTTAAATTGAAAATTGAACTTTTTGGTTGACAAATTTGAAATTTTACTAAAAATTCGTATTTTTTGGTAGTAAATTTTTTTTTCTATTAAAAATTTTTTTTAAAATTGAAATTTAAACTTTCTGGTTGGACAATCTTGCATATAATTAAATTTATCGCTTTTTGTAGTAAACTAATCTTTTTGTTTAAAAATTCACTTTTTTAAGTTGAAAATTATACTTCTTTGTTGAAAATTCTTTAATTTTGTTCAAAATTTGTGTTTCAGGAAGTAGATTATTATTTTTGTTTAAAAATGCATCTTTTTTAGTTGGAAAATCAACTTTTTGGTTAAGAACTCTTGAAGATTATTAAAAATTCATCTTTTTAGTAGTATTAAACTGACCTTTTTTTTAAGGTCCTCTTTTTTTGGTGAAAAATTCAACTTTTTGTTTGAAAACTGTTGAATTTCGTTAGAAATTAGTTTTTTCTGGAAAAAACGAATCCTTTTGTTAAAAATTCATCTGCTCAGTTAAAAAATTAATAACTATGTCTTAAAGTTGAGCACTTTTCTTCAAATTAAAAAAAATACTTGTTATTTTTTTCTTAAATATTCAACTTGTTGGTTGAGAATTCTTGAGTTTTATTTAAAATTCGTCTTTTTTGGTAGTAAATTAATCCTCAGGTTTAAAAATTCATCTTTCCAATTAAAAATTTAGCAACTAGGTTTTAAAGCTAAACTACTTTCTTAAAGACGCATTTATTGGTTGACGATTCAAAATTTTAGTTAAAAAATCATCTCTTACGTTGAAAATGGTTCTATTTCAATAAAAATTCAAGTTTTTGTAAAAATTGAAGTAAATTCAACTTGTTGGTTGAGAATTCTTGAATTTTATTTGAAATTCGTCTTTTTGGTCGTCATTTAATCTTTTTGTTCAAAAATAAATCTTTTTCACTTTAAAATTTAACTTTTGGGTTGAGAATTCTGGAATTTCATTAAGAATACATGTTGTTTTCGGTAGAAAATGAATCTTTTTGTTTTAAAATAGATATTTTTTAGTTGAAAATTCTTGAATTTTATTTAATAATCGTCTTTTTTGGTAGAAAACTAAATTTTTTGTTTAAAACATCATCTTTTTTAGTTGAAAATTTAACTTTTGGGTCGAGGGTTCTTGTATGATTTTGTAAATTTGTCTTTTCTGGTATAAAATTAACTTTGTTTATTAAAATTTCGATTTAACTGTTTTGTATTAAAAATTTGTCACTTTGTCTCGAAAGTTGAATAATTAGTTAAAAAAATCAACTGTTTGATAGAAGGTTCGTTTTTTTTATAATTTAGAATACTTTTTAAATTACAATGTCGACTATTCCATTTTTGGTTGAAATTTACCTTTCGCAGCTTAAAAATTCAATAATACCCTGATCATCATTTTTACAAATTTGCAAAAATGTTGTCTGGAAGATTATCCTTTCAATTACAAATTGTATTATGTGGCTGAACATTTTTTTAGAAAGACATCCTTTTTGGTTGCAAATTCAATTTTTTTGTTAAAAATTCATATCTTTGGGTTAAAAAATCCAATATGTTCGTAGAAAATTACCCTTGTGTTTAAAGTTACTATTTTGTGATTGATAAAACTGAAATATTTTTTTGATGTAAACTATTTTTCCTGAAAATTTAAAATTCGCATTTTTGTGTTGAAAAGTCAATTGAATTTTTTTTTGATGAAAAATCAAGTCTTTTTTTGAAAATTTGTCTTTTTGATTTAAAATTTCACCTGTTTTAGTAATAATTTCATTTAATTAAATTTCATTGGAAATAAGCTTATTATTTACAATGATTATTTTGGGGTAGGAAATAGAACTGGAATCTTCTTCTGATAATAATTGAACAATTTTTTTAAGGCTTTTCACATATTATAATATCGTCACATATTATAAAAAAAATTCTGCAATAAAGCTACTTAAAAAAAAGCATAAAAGAAAAAATCTATTTCCGGAATCCGATAGAGGCCAAAGGCGAATCTGGAGCGGACGGCTTATTATGAGCTTCAAAACTCTCTCAAATTCTCGCCTCGACTTTCGTATTTTCTTTACAGGAATACGAATCTCTAATGCTTCGTTAATTTCAAGCGCACTTTTCCATTTTGAACGAAATACCTACTTGCTTTGTGAGATTTTAAGAGATAACAAGAGCCGGTTTTAATTAGACGAAATATAGATTTATTTAATTTAAAAATTTGTAGGCAAACACCCTTTCCATTCATACTACAAGTTCATTAGCGTCTGAAAAATAAATTAAATCAAATTAAAAATTTTTAAAAATGTATTTATAGCATCAGCAAACATTTTCTCCTGGCTCTAAGTTTTTAAGGGTAAATAGAAGTTATAACTTTTATTTCTTTATGGTCAGTTTTAATATTTTTAAAAAGAAAATTTAATATTTTTTAAATTGATTTTCTTTATAATTCTTTATTTTATATTTAGAAATTTACTTTTAGAGAAAAAATGGCTGTATGTTCTATTTAGGAAAAATTTGTTTTGAACATTGTATTGTTTTTTTTTACTTAAGATATCTTTTATTTTACTATTTAATGCAATTATTTTTTCAAAGTAACACAAATAAGTTTGTAAAATCTTTCTATTTCCAGTTTTCCTACACTACAAGAAAAAACGAGTTTGGAATTAAAATCGCTTCAATATGTTCATTAGAACTAAAAATGGTATTGCATATTTTCGTAATTGTAAAGAACATTTTTTATTATTTTTCAAGTTTACCAACAATTATTTGTCGATAAATTTTTGTACCACACCCATAATTTTTTTTCTATTTTGTTATTTTTTGTTTTCCCTCTAAACCCCACCCCTTATTTTTCACACTTTCCTTACTTGCTCACACCTCATTTCCTCTCTTCACCAACCCTTTCCAGAATTTCCTCTAATTCACACACCTCATTTTACCTCATCCATTTTCCATCACTTCCCCTACTTGCCCTCCAATACGTTTCCTTTACTTCCTCTACTTCCCTTTCTTAATTTTCTTCCACTTATTCTACTTTTCCTCCCCCATTTTCCCCTTAGTTTCCCTTATGACAAGTTCCCATTTTTCCTCACTTTCCTTCATACCAAGCTCTCATTTATGATTTTTCCTTTCTTTTCCTACTTTCCGTTTCCTTATTTTTCCTCACTTCTTCTACTCACCATCGCCACATTTCTTCTTACTTCAACTACTTTCCCTTTCCTAATTTTTCCTCACTTTACTTACTTTCCTTTCCCTAACTTGCCTTACTTCAAAGCCTCCCACTTCTCGTCACACTGCCTACTTCCCAATTCCTTACTTCCCCCACTTCACCATCCCTGGTTTTTCCTTACTTTTCCTACTTTCCCTCTCCTTATTTCTTTTCTTTCCTTACTTCTAAGCCCCCCATTTGCCTAATTTCTTCTTACTACAACTGCTTTCTATTCCCTCATATCTCTTTACTTATATTCCTTTCCCTCCCCTCATTCCCCCTACTTCCAAATCTCCATTTCCTGACACTTCACCTACTACTCAAATTCCCATTTACCCTAATTCCCCTTACTTCCGAGCTTCTGATCTTCTTGTACTTTCCCTACTTTCCCTTTTTCCATTTGTCATCACGTTTGCTACTCACCCTCACCTAATTTCTCCTTACTTAAAGCACTTTCCTTCCCCTCATTTTTCCATACATCAATTTCTTTCTTTCCCCTCACTTGCCTTATTTCCAAGCCTCCATTTCTTGTCACTTTCCATACTACTCAATTCCTTATTTCCCCTACTTCCGCATCTCTGATTTTTTTTTACTTTTCCTACTTTCCCTCTCCTTACTCCTTACTTCTGTTTCGTTCTTTCCCTTTTTTCCAAGCCCCCTATTTTCCTCATTTCTTCTCACTTTTTCTGCTTACAATCCCTTTATTTCTTCTTGCTACAACTATTTTCCACCCCCTCATATCTCCTCACTTCTATTTCTTTCCTTCCCATCATTTTCCTTAATTCAAACCCCTATTTCTCTTCAATTCACCTATTACTCCAATTCTCATTCACCCTAATTTCCATAACTTCTAAACTCCTGATTTACCGTTACTTTCCCAACTTGCCCTTCTCTAATTTCTCCTCACTTTTTCTACTCACCCTCCCCTTATTTCTTCTTACTTTAAACGCTTTCCTTTTTCTCATTTTTTCGCACTTCAATTTCTTTCCGTCCCCTCGCTGCGCTTACTTCCTAGCCCCCCTTTTCCGGCACTTCCCCTAATACTCAATTTCTTGTTTCTCCTACTTTTCCAATCCTGATTTTTCCTTACTTTTCCTACTTTCTCTCTCCTTATTTCTCCTCACTTACATTTCTGTCCTACCCTTTACTTCTCTTACCCCCGCCCCCTCATTTCCCCTACTTGAAAATCATCATTTCCCGTCATTTCACCTTCTACTCCGATTTTCCATTTCCTTAATTTTCCTTACTTCCCAGCTAATGATTTTCCTTTACTTTTCCTTCTTCCCGTCTTTCACTTCTTCTCACTGTTGCTACTTACCCTCTCTTCATTTCTTCTTACTTCAACCATTAATACTGTCCTAATTTTTCCTCACTTCAATTTCTTTTTTTCTCTTCACTTCCTTTACTTCCAAGCCCCACATTTCTCGTCACTTTATCTACTACTCAATTTCTCATTCACTCTAATTTCCCCTACTCCTCAAATCCTCATTTTCCTTCACTTTCCATCCTTGAACTTTCCTCTTGTCTCCTCACGTGAATTACTAGACCTACCCTCACTCCCCCTATTTCTGAGTCATTCATTTTCCTTCACTTCCCCTACTACTTTATTTCTCATTTCCTTAGTTTCTCCTACATCCCCACATTTGATTTTCCCTAACTTTTCCTACTCGTCATCCCCCGAATTCTCCTCAGTTCTCCTGCTCCCTCCCCCTCATTTCACATCAATTCTCCTACTTCCCCTCCCATAATTCCTTTACCTTGAAACTATAAGGTTTTCTGTCCGGGGCTAAAAAAAACGCTAAAGCACAATTACTTTTTAAAGCAAATTTTTTTAAGTAAAATTCTTTGTAATCTATATTTCTTCTACTATATAGTAACATCTGGCTTGGGATAGCGTGTATTTCTGAAGAAGGATTATTTCTTCAATCTCTCTAACAGCTTAGTGGGAAAGCACTTGACCGGCAATCAGAAATTCTGTGGTTCGATTCCCAGTGCTACAAAGTGAAAGGATTTTTTTTCAGAAAGAAATGTAATCTTAATATATAGATTGAAATAGATTAGTTGTGTAAATAAAACTTGTTTTTCTATTTTGAAGCAGTAACGTGTAAATATACGTTATACATTGATGGAGGTTTCTATTTGCACTATTTCGAGTTGTTAAATGTTACAGTTTCTCAAAAATCCTTTTAGAGACGTGAACGAGTCTGTAAAATTTTTCCCGGATATTTCGCGACGCACCGGTGCCGAAATTTGCAAACTCGATCCATAATTGGCATGGCAAGGTGGACAAGCAGGCGGATGATAATTGTCTTGCAGGTGTAACAAATAAATAGATAAATAAGACAAATAAGAAAGTGCCTTCACAACGGTCACTGCTCACCATTTCATTAATAAAACCTCAATTTTTTTCTTGATCTTGTCGCGCCTTATTTATTTTCTCTCAAAATAATTTTCAGCAAGCGCTACCCGCTGCTATTATGATGTATATGAGGAGCCTTTATTATGTTTCAATTATTTCCTTAAATTTAATTTTCCAAAATTCACCAATTCATCAATCTTAAAAAAATTCTTTTCGAGCGGATTCAGAAATATCTTGTAAAATCAATCATTGTCCATTTGTAAATACTTAAAGTACACGTCACTTTTAATTGTTTATATCTTCAAAATTGCATTTAAAATTTTTTTAATCGAATCAAATCATTGGGTAAATTTTTATGCTGAAAATTTAGAAATATCCGGGTCAATAATAAATTTACTCTTATTATATCCCGGCTTTTCCACTTAAAAAAATTCCCGGTCATTTTTCGGTTTTTGGGTGATACTAGTTTAATGTCAATAAACCTAAAAATATAGTATAGTATATACAGAAATAAATTTCAAACAAAAAAGCTTGAAAATCAACCAAGTAGTTTAATTTTCAATAAAAAAAATTGATTCTCAAGAAAAAACATAACAGTTGATATTTTAATTAAAAAAAGATGTCATTTCCACAAAAAATATTAATGCTCACAACGAAAAATGTAATATTTGATATTACAACAAGAAAGAAATTTGATGAAAACTAAAAAACAGTATAATTCTACCAAAAAAAAATGGATTTTCTATCAAATATTTGAATTTTCAACCCAACAGCTGAATCTTCAACTAATAAAATTTATTTTCAACAAAGTCGTTCAATTTATAACAAAGCAGTTACATTTTCATTAAAAGAATTAATTTTCTACGAAAAATACAAATTTGCAAAAAATATTATTTTTTAACTAAGTAGTATATTTTTAAAATCAGAAAGATCAATTTTCAACCAAAACTGGAAAAGTGAAATTTTCTTCAAGTAATAAAATAGACTTTTAACAATATAGTTGAATTTTTAAGCTGAAAGGATGAATTTTTTACATAACAGTTGAATTTTCAACCCATAAATATAAATTGCTTGATTTTTAGCAAAAAATAACTAATTTTTAGGCAAAAGTAGAATATTCAAATTTCTAGTTGAATAGTTTTAATTTTCAGTTAGAAACTAATTAAAAAAAAAAGAGTTCAACAAAATAGTTATAGTAATAATAATAATAGCTTTCAACCTAAAAAAAACGAATTTCTAACCAAGTAGATAAATCTCCGACTGGTAAAATTAAATTTTAACAAATCAGTTAATCTGTCAACGAAGTAATAATAATATTAGAATTTTTAAATAAAAACGATCAATTTGCAAAAAAATGCAATAGTTGAATTTCCGTTTAAAAATTATTTTTTGAACAACAATCAGCTAAATTCCATACAAAAAAACACACCTTTTCAACCAAAGTAATTTTTCGGATTAAAGCGATAAATTTGTAACAAAAAATTCAATACTGAAATTTGCAGTTAATAATTAATTTTCATATGGAAATGCGATTTTTAAACAAAATATTCAAATCTTTAACCAACATAATAAATGTTTAACAAAAAGGCTCTAATAAGTTTCAAGTAGTTCAAAGTAGTACAAAATAATAATGTAGTAGCATTTCACTGTGAGATGTACTGGTTTGATAAGTGAGATTCACTGGTCTAATCAGTAAGATTCACTGGTTACTCAGTGAGATTCACTGGTCACTGAGTGCAAATTTTCATCTGATCGTACGAGTTTTCTTCAACTAGTAGGTTAGGTATGACACTTAACACCAAGGCCGTTTTCAGTTGAGTTACTTACTGGTTCGCCAAGTCAAAGTCGAAAAATCAATAGTTCACTAGAGAGAAATGATAATACAGATTTACCAGTAATAATTTCTCTAGTTTGGTTTAAAAAAGTGCTCATTGCAGTCAGGTCTCAAGTAAGTTGAATATGGTTGAATCTATGATTTGGAGTTTCTCACTTACTGGTTCATCTAGGCAAAGTCGGAAAACCACTGGTTCTCCAGTGATAATTCAAAATAATGATAATGAACTTCGCTAGTTCAGTTTGTTGCATATGATTGAATATATCATTCGGATATTTAGAGTCTTTCATATTCAGTAATGCTATTTTTAGATGAGCCACTTACTGGTTCATCCAGTCAAAGTCAGAAAATCACTGGTTTGTCAGCGATAATTTAAAATACTGATTTAACCAGTGAAAATTTAATCAGTTAAGTTTGCTGAATATGAATTAATCTATAATTTAGAGTCTTGTATATTTAGTAACGCTCTTTTAGATAATACAAATACTGGTTCATTTAGTTGAAGCCGAAAAATCACTGGCTCACTAGTCATAATTCAAAGTACAGATTTACAAGTTAGAATTTGACTGGTTCAGTTTAAGAGAGTGTTCATTGTAGCCAGGTTTCAAACTTGGTGAGTATGTTTGAATCTATCATTTGGAGTGTCTATCTTTCTGTTGCACCCAGTCAATGTCGAAAAATTACAGGTTCACCAGTGACGCTGGAAAATACTGATTTACAAGTTACAATTACACTGATTCAGTTTAAGAGTGTGCCTATTATAGCCAAGTCCTAAATATGTTAAATATGATTGAATATATAGTTTAGAGTCTTGTATATTCAGTAACGCTATTTCAGATGAGTCACTTACTGGTTCATCTAGTTAAATTCGGAAAACCACTGGTTCACCAGTAATAATTCAAAATACGGACTTACAAGTTAGAATTTCACTGTTTCAGTTTGAGAGAGTGCTTATTGCAGCCAGGTCCTAAATATGTTAAATATGATTGAATCTATCAATAATGGTCTCATATATTCAGTAACTCTGGTTTAGTTAATTCTTTTACTGGTTCATCCCATTAATTTAGGAAAATAACTGGTTCACCAGTAATCATTTAAAGTACTAATTCACAAGTTAGAATTTCACTGGTATAGTTTAAGAGAGTGCTTATTGCAGACAGGTCCCAAATATGTTAAAAATTATTAAATCTATCATTTATAGTCTGATATTTTCAGTAACTCTGTTTTGGTTGAGTCTCCTCCTGGTTCATCCAGTCGAAGTCGGAAAATCACAGAATCATCCAAAATACTGATTCAACCAGTGAGAATTACACGGGTTCATTTTGAAGAATTTGGTTAAATATAACATTTAGAGTGCTGTATATTCAGTAACGCTATTTAAAATGAGTCACTTACAGGTTCATCTAGTCAATGTTGGAAAATCACTGGTTCACCAGTGACAAATGAAAAAACTGATTTATAAGTTACAATTTCACTGGTTCAATTTAAGAGAATGCTCATTGCAGCCAGGTTTCATCAAGTATGTTGAATATGGTTGAATCTATCATTTGGAATGTCTCACTTACTAGGTGATCCTGGCAAAATCGGAAAACCACTGTTTCACCAGTGATAATACAAAATATTGATTATCCAGTTACAATTTCAATAGTTCAGTTTGTTGAATATGATTGAATCGATTTAGAATCTTGTATATTTAGTAACGTTGTTTTAGATGAGTCGCTTGTTGTTTCATCCACTTGAAGTTAAAAAATCACTGGTTCACCAGTGATAATTCAAAATACTGATTTAACCAGTTACAATTTCACTGGTTCAGTTTAAGAGCGTATTACATCATCGTGGCAGTTCAGTCGTCATGTAGTTCCTTGAGATCAGCAATATTCAGTGTTTTTCACCACCGGAGGAAGAATAAATAAATTATTTATAAAACAATTATTTACGTTCACTTTATGAACATTTTGTAATTTTTTAAAATTGTCATTTAACAAATGAATCAGCTGAATCATTTCGCAAGGCGCGATTCTTAATGAACCCTAAGTTATTGACCAGAAGAGACTTACAATGTACGAAGATCATAAATTCCAGACTGTTTTCGAACCCGCAAATAAACTAGCGGGCATAAATAATCGCAGGATCTGCAAAACTTCGTAGGTCCCTAACGAGCCGCTTGGACTTTTTCCCTCGAGAACTTCGAATCGACAGAGATTGAATCGATATATAAATCGCACAACCAATGTCAATAACGAGGAAACTGCCTTCTCCTAGAAACGATCGATTTATATTTGTGTGTGTGTGTGTCACTAATTTAATCACTGCTAGCAAATCTATAAATTAACGTTTTTTTTTCAAGGATTTTTCGTCCTAATTGTTTAGGGTCTATGAAAAATTAGGTCAATTATTTATTTTTTAGGGGGGGGGGGTCAACCCTTTTCCTATGCTGTCTTATATGGGGATGTGCTTGATCAAAAACCGTTCTTACGTAAAATAATAATTTTAAGTTTGCGAATAATTAAAAACAAATTTTTAGTTATTATTTAATACAAATATAAATAATATTTTGAATCAGGTGTTTGTCGGCTAATTTTTTCGAAGAAAAATATCCAGGTTTCTAAGTGACATTAAAAAAATATAAGAAATTAACTTTAATATTTATTTAAATTATTATTATTTTATCTATAAATGGTCGAAATTCCAATTTGTCGCAGCGTGTTTTCCCTTTTCCCTTAATTTAAAATTGAAATTGAAAGTTCCTTTTCTTTTGGTTGAAAATTATACTTTTATTTTTCAGGCTAAGAATTCCTCATTTATTGTTGGAAATTGTATGTTTTAATTAAAAATTAGATTTTTTTGTTAAATATTCAACAATTTTAAAAAAATGTATCCATTTTGCTTAAAAATTTGTCTTGACCAAAATAAATTTTGTGGTTGAAAATTCAACTATTTTGTTAAACTGTCTTCCGTTCGGTTAATATGTACTTCTTTTTGTAGAATGTTTATATTTTTTTAGTTAAATATGTAACTGTTTGAATAAAAATGGCCTTTCTTATTTAAAATTTATCCTTTTAAATTGAAAATTTAACTATTTGGTTAAAAATTCTTGCATTTGGTTACAAATTCTTATTTATTGTAGAAAATTAATCCTTTTGGATGAAGATTGAATTATTTTGAAAATTCATGTGTTTTGTTTTAAATTAATCTTTTTAGTTTAACTTAACCGATTTAAATTTTTAATCATAATTTTTTGTTTTTTAAAATACTAACTATGACATTTTTGGTTAAAAATCAATTTTTTCATGACGGAAATTCACTTTATTGGTTGAAACTTGAAACTTGAACTTGAACTTGAACTTGAACTTTAACTGAAGATTTAATTACTTGGTTAAAATTTAAACTATTTGATTAAAAAGTCAATTTTTTGTAAAAAATTCGACAATTAGGTAGAAAATTTAACTTTTTTGCAATAAATTCAACTGCATTATAGAAAATTATTTTTTTTATTATAAATTTTTTTTTATTAAAGAAAATTTGACTATCCCATTTTTGGTTAATAATTAATTTTTTTAAAATTTTTTAAATTTAACTTTTAGATTAAAAACTTGTGTTATCTGTGTAAAATTTGGATTTTTTTATCGAAAATTAATCCCTTTGCGTGAAAATCTAACTAATTGGTTAAAAATTTATTTTTTTTGGTTGAAAAACTGTGGTCCTTGAAGATTCATAATTTTAGTGAAAATTCATCTCTGATTGAAAATTCCACTGGTTTGTAAAAATTCAAGTGTTTTGTAAAAAATTGTTTTTTTTTTCACTGAAAATTATTTGTTTCTGAAATAAAAATTTAACTATTATATTTGTGGTTAATAATTGATCATTATTGTAAATTTGACTACTTGGTTCAAAATTGATGTGTTTTTTAGATTCGTATTTTTTTGGTTAAAAATTAATCAGCGAATTAAAAATTGATCTTCAATCTTCTTTTGTTAAAAATACAACTTCTGTTGAAAATTCGCCTTTTCGATCGAAAAATTTGTCTCCTTAAGTAAAACTTTCATCTTTTTATATTTAATTTCAACGACTTTTTATTTAAAATTAAAATCTTTTATTGGTTGAAATACAAACTATTGTATTTTTTGATGAGACTTCTTTGTTGTTAATTTATCAGAAACAGCAATGATGTTATTCACCAAACAAAATTTAGTCAACGAAAAATTAGGTGAAATATTATGGGGGGGGGGGGGCAAAACTTACAAACCCTTAAAAAAGGTGGGTGTACATTAGGGTGGTCCAAAAATGCATTCTAAAGGGCAAAACAGCGCCTCAAATATGACCCAAAAATAAAAAAAAAACATTTTTACTTATTATCGTTACCTTTCAGCAATTTCCATCGTCTTTTTCATAAAAATAATTACTAATACACAATTTGAATATATACCATGACTTTTCAAACAATTTTAAATTGTTTAAACAAACGTAAGTTATTTAAACAATTATTTATTGCCCAAAAATGTAAAAAATAATCGTAGTTTTCAACTAAAATACAATATTTTGTAATTCTTTGGAAAAGTAAATCCTTCTAAAGACATTATGTAATTATTTAAACAATTACTTATTATTTATTCTCGTAATTTCTAAAAATTAGGCAAGAGATGTCCACTTTTGTAAGAAATTTGTATTCTGTGCTACTTTCTGTTGAATAATTATACAATTTTGATACATTTCTTTCAATGTTTAACAAATTTGTATTTGTTTAAATAATTTTCATCTGCTCAAGCAGTTATTTTTCAATAACTGAAAAAATAAAATAAAATAGAAGACGTACAATCAATTACGATTCAAAAGTATATTTTGAAGAGCAATTATTCAAACAAATTATATTTGTTTAAACAATTGAAAAGTGGTAAATTTATTCTTTCTATACATTATATAGTCAGAAGCATAAGTGTATGTGTTCTATTATATTTTATTTTTTTAGCAATAAAAAAAACTACTTGAGCAAATAAATATTATTTAAATAAATAGAAATTTATGAAACATTGAAAGAAGTGTATCAAAATAATGGAATTATTCGACAAAACGTAATATAGGATACTAATTTTTAAAAGATTGGACATCTCTGGCTCCATCTTCAGAAATTTCGAAAATAAACAAAAATTAATTATTTAAATAGTTACATAATGTGCCATCAATATCTAAATTCCAAATTTGTAGCGTATAGGCGTCTAGCGCATAGGCATGTAACGCATAGGCGTCTCTATATGTTGCAGATAGGCGTGTAGCGTATAGATATGTAGCGTCTATGCATGTAGCGTTTAGGCGCCTAGCGTATAGTTACGTAGCGTATAGGCGTATGGCGTATAGGCGTCTAGCTTATATGTAGGCCTATATGTACCATATAGATGCGTAGCGTATAGTGGTGTTGCGAATAGCCGTGTAGCGTTTAGGCGTGAAACGTATAGGCGTGTAGCGTCTATATATGTAGTGTACAGGTGCCTAGTAGTATAGATATGTAGCGTATAGGCTTGTAGCGCATCGACATCTAGAGTATAGATTCCTAGCGTATAGATATGTAGCGTATAGGCGTATGGCGTATAGTCTCCTGGCTTCTAGATGTGTAGCGTACAGTGTGCTGCGAATAGGCATGTAGCGTATAGGCGTGAAGCGTATGGGCGTGTAGCGTATATGCGTGTAGCGTCTCTATATGTAGCGCATACGCGTCTAGCGTAAAGATAAGTGGCATATAGGCGTGTGGCGTGTAGGCATGTAGCGCATAGGTATCTAGCGTATAGGCGTCTAGCGTATAGAGATGTAGCGTATAGGCGTATGACGTATAGGTACCTAGCGTATAGATATGTACCATAAAGATGTGTAGCAAATAGGCGTGTAGCGTATAGGCATGTAGCGCATAGGCGTCTAGCGTATAGATATGTAGTGTATAGGCATGTAGCGTCTATACCTGTTGTTTATAACCGTCTAGCACGTGAAAAACTTTTTAATCATCTGCTATAAAAAGCGATCAGAAATGTAGATTCCTACTTAGTTGTAGAGGAATTCTCTGAAAATAAAGTATTTTAAGTCTCTTTACATGTTTGCATGTATGTAGATAAATGTTACACGTTAATGGGGTAAACTTGCGGTATTAGATTGTAAGAAAGTCAATAAGAAAGGATAGAAAAAAGAGACATAACGAGGGCGGACAAGAGGGAAGAAGGAGTTAATTGGAGGATGGAGGTTAACGAACTTGTCTAGTCTTGCTCTATCAAACCACCTCTGAGACTTCTTTCACCATCGAGAAAAAATTCACTAAGATCGTTCAGACGCGATAATTATCACTCGCGAATCCGATCCGTGGCTTAATTTAAAGGGGTAGAATAAAATGAGCCGGCTTGAAACATTTTTACTTTTAAAGGATTTTAAAAATAAGGACTTTATTATTTAATTGATTCGCTTCGACATTCAGGGTGGCTGCAAAACTTAATTTTTAAATTCACTGACCTTTTCCTGATTGGTCTTGGACTAATTTTTCATTTTTCCTGAAATCATTATTTAAAGACCAAACTTCGAATGTTGTAATGTTTCTAATGTAAAATCTTTTATAAAAGAAACAAACTTTTTTTTTAAATTTAAGTTTAAAACTTTTTATTTATTACTCATAGGGATGAAATAGTCTAATTTACTAAAAAAAAGACAAAAATTAACAAATTGAAAATGAGAAAGTGAATTATGTGCATTACTTATGTGACTAACGTTCTTTTCAATTTAAAAGATTTTGATAACATTTATAGGATTCTAGGTGAATTTTAACGAATTCAAAATAAACTCATAAGACTTAAAAACAATTCAAGTTAGGTTAAAATGAATTTTTAAATATTTTCAAATATTTAAAATTAACTGAATCTCTTAAAAAATCCTTGAAATTTCTTTAATTACAATAAAATATCTAGAAAACTTTCAAAACCCTTAAAATTATTGAAACCAATTGGAAAATTCTTGGAATCTTTTATTAAAACAACCTAAAATATTTAAAAATCCTTTAAAATCTCTTTAAAATTCTTGAAATTTTCTAAGTATTTAAAAAATATTTTAAATGTTTTAAAATACCCTACAATATTTAAAATACTTTGGAATCACCTCAGTGGAATTTTTTAGTGCTTTTAGAAATTGAAACAGACGTCTAAAATCATTAAAATTCTTT
Organism: Belonocnema kinseyi; assembly: GCF_010883055.1. Lineage (NCBI taxonomy): Eukaryota > Metazoa > Arthropoda > Insecta > Hymenoptera > Cynipidae > Belonocnema > Belonocnema kinseyi. The sequence goes on from NC_046665.1 coordinate 133,337,572, forward strand.
AAATTCCTTTCAAATTGTTGAAATCGATTGAAAATTGTCTGAAATCTTTTGAAATTCCTTTAAATTACTGAAATTTATTGAAAATGCTTCGAAATCTTTAAAAAAATCCGTGAATATTTAAAATTCGTTGGAATATTTAGGACCTACAACAAGTTTCAGGGGATTTTGAACTTATTTAAATTTATTAAAAAGTCTCCAGAATTTTCTAAATTATCTGAAAATATTTTATAATTGTTGAAATTGACTGAAATTTCTCCAGAATCTTTTTAAATATCTGAAAATATTCCAAATATTTTAAAATTCCTTGCTGATGCTTATAGGCCTTGGAAATTCCTTGGAATTTTTAACACATATCAAAACTTTCAAGCGATTTTAAAACTATTGAAATCTATTAAAAATTTTCTAGAATCTTTTCAAATATATGAAAATATTTCAAATATTTATATATCCCTTAAGAGTTTCTATAAATCTTCTAAATTCTGTGGCATTTTTAATATCTATACAAAGTTATAAGGAAGTTTATAGTTATTTAAATCTATTGAAAATTCTCTAGAATCTTTGAAAACACCCGAAAATAATTTGAGTTAATTAAAATCCCTTGAAACTTTTTATGAGTATTAAAATTTATTGAAAGTAATTAAAATCCTCAGAAATCTTATCAAATGTCTTGGAATCATTTGAAATATCTTAAAATATTTAAAATACTTTAAAATCCTTTGAAATCTCTTTAAAAAATTTTAAAGCTCTTAAAAATTTCAAGAATGTTTCGAAAATTTCCTTAAATATTTTAAATATATTAAAATCCCTTGAAAAAACCTTGTAAAATGTCCTTCAATCTTTTGAAATAATGTAAAATATTTTACATCTTTTAATATTTTTAAAAATTCCTTTAACATTTTTAATGATCTTGAAAATTTATTGGATGTTTCATAAATGCCAGAATCTTTTCAAATATACGAAAATGTTTGAAAAAATTTTAAACACTGTTAAAACTATTTATACGTCTTTAAAATTCCTTGGAATTTTTAACCCTGATACCAAACTTTAGAGGATTTTAAAATTATTAAAATTTACTGGACATGCTCCAAAACCGAATAATATAGTCAAAAATATTTCAAATATTTTAAAATCCCTTAAAACTATTTATAGGCTTTGGAAATTCCTCCGAATTTTTAAAACATATAAAAACTTTCGAGGGTTTTTAAAATTATTAAAATCTATTAAAAATTCTCTGAAATATTTTATAATATATGTAAATATTTCGAATATGTGAATACCCCTTAAAAGTTTTTATAGGTCTTAAAATTCTGTGGAATTTTTAAAACCTGCACCAAGTTTTAAGGGATTTTAAAGTTATTTAAATATATTGAAACTTTTTATAAAATGTTTTGGAATCATTTAAAATATCCTAAAATATTTCAAATCCTTTTAAATCCTATAAAATGTCTTAAAAATTTCCAAACCTCTTGAAAATTTCTGGAATGTTTCGAAAATTTCTTAAAATATTTTTAATATATAAAAATCCCTTGAAACCTTTTATATGTTTTGAAAATTTCTTGGAATATGCAAAATTTCTTAATAAGTATAAAAATACTAGAAAGCCTTATAAAATGTCCTATCATCTTCTGAAATAATTAAAAATATTCTAAAATTCGCTTAAACTTTTTAATGGTCTTGAAAATTTCTTTAACATTTAAAAAATGCCAGAATATTTTTAAATATACGAAAATATTTGATATATTTTATAACTTCATAAACACTGTTTATACGTCTTTAAAATTCCTTGGAATTTTTAAGACCTATACAAAATTATAAGGGATTTTTAAATTATTGTAATATGATGAAAATTCTCCAGAATCTAATAATATACCCGGAAATATTTTAAATGTTTTGAAATCCTTTGAAGTTTTTTGTAGATCTTGAGAACTCCTTGCAATTTAAAAAATTCCTTAAAAGTCATTAAATTCCTAAGGAACGTAATAAACTGTTTCAGAATCTTTAAACATATCCTAAGATATTTAAAATCCTTTAAAATCTTCTAAAACTTCCTTAAACTTTTTAAATATCTTGAAAATACATTGAATGTTTTTAAAATACCCTATAGTTTTTAAAATCTTTTAAAACGCCTTGACATTATTAAAATTTATTAGAAATAATTTCGAATCATTGAGAATATCCAAAAACATTTCAAATATTTTTGAATGCCTTAACACTTTTTATGGTTTTTAAAAATCCTTTGGATTTTCAAAAATTCCTTGAAAATCATTGAATTCGTTAAAATTCATTCAATCATAAATTTATTCAGTTTATTGATTCCTTGGAATCTTTAAAAACATTTAAAAATCTTGAAAATTCTTTTGAAAAATTGGAAATACCTTAGCATATTTAAATAATTTTTAAATCCTACGAAATATAGGTCTTAAAAAATCCTTGGAAATTTGAAGACCGATATGTTTCAATTTCAAATATCTAAAAACTCTTTGTAACTGTTTATAGGTTTAGAAAATTCCTTAGAATTTCTAAGACTTATACAAAATTATTGAAATCTATTGAATATTCTTCAAAATCTTATAATATATCCAAAAATATTTAAAATATTTTGAAATTCCTTGGAACTTTGTATAGGTCTTGAGAATTCCTTGGATTTTCAAAAATTCCTTGAAAATCATTGAATTCCTCGGGAACCTGATAAAATACCTTGGAATCTTATAAAATATCCTAAAATATTTAAAATCTTTTAAAATCTTTTAGAATGTCTTTAAACCGCTTAAAGTTTTTGAAAAATAAATTGAATGTTTAAAAAATATCTCATAGTCTTTAAAATCCTTTAGAACTGTTTCAAATTACTGAAATTTATTAAAAATCCCTAGGAATATTTTTCAATGTCAGAAATTATTTTAAATATTTCGAAATCCCTTAAAACTTTTTATAGGTTTTGAAAAAGACTTGGAATTTAAATAATTCTTTAAAAATCATGGACTTGCTTAGTAAGCTGATAAATTGTCTTGGAAGCTTTTAAAATATCCTACAATATTTCAAATACTTTAAAATCTTTTGAACATTTTTTAAAACTTTTTAAAGCTCCAGAAAATTCTTCAGAATCTTTTAAAATATTTAAAAATATTTCGAATATTGAAGTGCCCTTTTTAAATTTTTATAGTTGTTACAAATTCCTAGGAATTAAAAAAATAACCTATAGTCTTCAAATCCCTTTAAAATCACTTTGAATTTTAAAAATCGATTAGAAATTTCTTTGAATATTTTTAAATACACTAAAATCTTTAAAATTCTTGAAAATATTTGAAAATACTTTCAGTTATTATAAAATGTCTTGAAATTTTACGAAAGATGATAGTTCCTGTAATTCTGGAACATTTAGAAAAATACCGTGAGTGATTTTAAACCCCCTTGAAATTCTTACAAACCTTATAAAATGTCTTCGAATTTTTTGAAACTTCCTAAAATATTTAAAATGCTTTGCAATTTTCTGAAATCCCTTGAAATCCCTTAAAACTTTTTAAGTATCTTGAAGATGATTTAGGTGTTTAAAAAATATCCTAAAATTCTTTGAAATCCTTTTCAATTATTGAAATATTTCGAAAATTCCCCAGAATCTTCTGATATATCAAAAAAATTTTCATATCGTTTAAAATCCTTTGAAAAATTTATAGGTCTTGAAAATTCCTTCAAATAAAATTTTTTTTTTAATTTTAAAAGTCCTTGACATTTCTTTAAAATACTTTCAAATAATTGGAATATATCAGACATTTTTCGGAATCTGTTAAAGTACCCTAAAATTTTTGGAAATACCAAGAAATAATTGAACATCCTAGAAATTATACAAAATTTCCTAATTCTTGTGAATAAAATCTTCGAAATCTATTGAAAAACTATGAATTCTCTGAAAAATGACATGAAACCTCATAATCTTTTATGAAATTTTGGAAAATAACTTTCTCATCAAGTTCTTTGATTGATGCACTTCCAATGTGTTAATTAATAATATAATTAATTATTCATTTCATTCTGTGTTCAGCAAACTGACTGGGAACACTGTACTCCCGATATAAGAGCAGTTTCAGGCATGGCTTACAGTGGCCTTAATCCTAAATCGGGAGAATCGAAACTTAAAGAGTCAGTGCCGCATGAACCAATTCTGTTGGATTTGGGCGCATGACGCAACCTTATGCAACTAATGTGCAGAGAGGGCGGCCTTCTGGAAATGTCGCAAACCGGGGCTTCTTATATCGGGAGTTAAGTGTATCCTAAAATATTTTAAATCCTTTGAAATCTTTCAAAATCCTTTAAAACTTTGTAGAGCAATTCAAATATAAATCTTAATATTCAATTTAGTAAAAGTCTCTGGATTTTAAATTTCGAAGTTAAATTTTCGAATTATACAAATAGTAAGAATTTCTTCCTTCATTCAGAAGAAGGTTGAATGAGAATTTAAATACAGGAAATTAGTGAATTTGACATTCAGAGAAACCGGAAGTGTCCAAATTCCAGACTACACTCTTTCACGTGGGAATTTAAGGAACAGGTGCTGTACATTCACATTTTAGAGTTTAGACTTTACTTCCTCTTTGAATAAAAGAATTTAAGAACCAGGAGTCAAGACACATGATCAATATTTAATCATGCAATCCTCTGCTCTCACGCAGGTGTATCCAAGTGAAAGGAATCACGTATCATATTAATGGGAAACTTACTCCAATTCCTAGAAAATGATGCTATAAAGTAGTTCTTCTTCCTTCTATTACATTATGTAAATCTAATTACAAAAGCACGTCCACAGATGGTCTTTACAATTCTGAGAATACCATTTCTAGACAGAGACAATTATTGTCCTGTTTTGAAAGAAACTAGGGGGGGGGGGGGTGTTCACGTAAAAAAACTACGAACGGAAAAAGGAGGGGGCAGTGGGGATAACGTTTTGTCATCATAGCTATTTCTTGTATTAATGAACAAGTGATCAGAAATGGCCCTTTTAGACAAAGAAGATGTGGATCTCGGGACAGTGAAGGTACGTGGGTTAGCTCTCGCAAATAATAAGATTGTTATGGCAGATCCAATTAATTTGAAGTTTTTTCTTCTAAATTAAATCTATTAAGATTCCGCATAAATTGTCATGGCCGATTTTAAAGAGAGTTTTTTTATTTATTTTTATTTTCTTTATTTAATAACAGAAACGACAAAAAAACTTTTTTTAAGAAGAACATCGGTTTTCGCGAAGAACTTCTATTGATTCCGAAATATCTAAAATCAATTAATCAACTTCCAAGAAAAGTTGTCTAATAGCTTAAAAATGGTTTAAAAGTTCATTGGGACGGTTATAAACAAATAAGTATATGAAAATGGCTTCATTGAGATTTGAAATAATTTAACAATTTATTCGCACTGACTTTGAACAATTTATAGAGAAAAATTGTTTTTTAATTGGATTCATAAAAGATCAATGATTTTTGTTTTTATAAAAAAATCTTATAAATAATTATCCACAGTAGGTATTTATGATGAAATAAATCAAGTTATTTCTACTAAATTGTCCAAAAAATTATACAGTAATGTTTTATATACTAATCAGATATAGTCATTCAATAACAAAAGATAATTGTTTAAACTTATTCAATTAACAAATGGACTGTGAGCTTGCATGGCAATCAACAATGTTTATTTTTTACCAAAATTGTTTTAACAAATTTTTGCTATCTTAGGGACTTTTTAAACAAAAATTGCGATTCTTCACGACATTGGTAATTACAATCGAAATAATTGGATTTTGAAAAGTATAATTAATAATTTAGAGTTTTTAAATTATTTTAATTTACCGAAAATAGTGGGGTTTTTAACATTTTTTCATTTAAAATTACTTTTTATTTAAAATTTATTTAAAGAATAATTTAATTTTTTAAATCGATTTGGATGTTAATTTCAAATTTTTAACATTTAATCGTTTCGAATTGAAAATCATTTAAATTGAAAAGTTTTGAATCTCAAATTATTAAATTTTAAAAGCTTTCATTTTCAAATAATACAATTTTGTTCCCTTTTGACTTAATTATAATTTTTCAAACTTTTTTCTAGTAAAATTGTCCAATTTAAACAATTTTTGCCTGATTTAAAAATTTTTTGGATTGATTAAAATTTATTTTATTTCAGAGACTTTTAATTTGAAATGTTTTAATATTTAACTGGACACGCTCTTATTAAAAAATGATACAATTTTAATTCCTTTTTATTTGAAATAAGCCAATATGCAAAATTTTAATCTGAAAATATTCGATTTTTTTTTAATATTACTGTTTTCAAAAGTTTAATCTGAACTCATTATTTCGTGATTCTTTCATTTAAAATAAAATTGTTCACTTCAAAACACTTTGAGTTACAAATGATACAATTTCAAATCCTTTCTAATTAAATTATTAAAACTGATTAAAACTTTTTCCATTACAAACACTTTTTTCAAATTACTACATAAATTTTAAACGATTTGAATAGAAAATTATTTAAAATCCAAAATTTTCAATTTATAATTATTCAATTTTACTCGTTTTTAATAAACAATTTTAATTAATTTTTATTTGAAATGAGCCAATTTTTTAAATTTCAATTAAAAAATATTCACTTTTTTTGTTTACTTTTTCTGTTTTTTTTTCTAGAAAGTTAATGTGAAACTATTCAGTTTCAAGAATCTTTAATTCAAGATAAAATTATTTGATTTAAAACAATTTTCAAGATTTTATTCTGATTTTTTTTATTTTGAGTCTGATTTAAAAGTATTAAATTTCATACCCTTTTAATTTTTAATTATTTAATTTTAAACGCTTGAAATAGAAAATTATTAAAATAAAAAACTTTTCAACTTTAAACGCTTTTAATTAAAAATGATGCAATTTTTATTTTATTTAATTTTTCTGTTATCTTCTCAAACTTATTATTTAAAACCATTCAATTTAAAAAATCTTCAATTCAAGATAACATTGTTTCATCTTAAAAAACTTGAGTTAGAAATTATACAATTTAAAATAGTTGCTAATGAAATTGTCCAAGTTTCTAAATTTCAGCCTAAATTTTTTTAATTTTGAGGTCTCTAATTAAAATTTTTTAATATCAAATTACGGTATTTTAAGCGCTTCGAATTAAAAATTATTTAAATTAAAAACTTTTCAAATTAAACCATTTTAATTAAAAACGATACAATTTTATTTCCATTTAGTTTTAAATGAGCCAATTTTCAAAATTTTTATTGTTTCGAAATGTATCTCTCTTCAAAAGTTTAACCTGGAACCGTTCAATTTTAAGATTCTTTAAAAAAATAAATCTGTTCGATCTTGAAGACTTCCAGTTAGAAGATTTACAATTCCAAAATTGATTAATGAAAATGAAAATGATTGAATTTCAAACGGTTTGAATCGAAAATTATAATTATTAAATGTTTACAATTTTTAATTATTGAATTTTAAACGCTTTTAATTAAAAATAAAGCAATTTTAATTTCTTTCAACTTCAAATGAGCCAATTTTCAATATTTTAATCTGAAAATATATAATTTTTATTGTTTTTAAATTTGACTGTTTTCAGAAATTTAATCTGAAACCATTCAATTTCAATGTTTTTTAAGTAAATATAAAATTGTTCGTTCTTGAATACTTTTAGTTGGAAATAATACAATTTCAAATATTTTCTAATAGAACTGTCCAATTTTCAAAATTTTAGTTATTTTTCAATTATGAGAGATTATTATTCAAAAATTGTCAATGTCAGATACTTCTAATTTCAAATTATTCAATTTCAAACGCACTTTAATCAATTAAAATTCTCCATTAATTAAATATGTGTTATATCGTAATTTAATCAGGGAACCATAATAATAATAATAATTATGTTTTGAAGGATAAAGAAGCTAATTTAAAGAAAAAAAATATTTAAAAAAAGTGTGCGATGGCCGGGAATCGAACCCGGATCAACTGCTTGGAAGGCAACTATGCTGACCATTACACCACCATCGCACTTGAGGATTGGTTTGAATATACCACAGGTACAATAGATTTAAAAGGTTGTAAAATTATCGAGTTGTTCGACACTCGCATCACTATCAGGAATATGAATAATTATCTTTAGAAATGTAGAGAACAAGAATCTAAGATATTTAATGCTTCTTATTTGCATAAAACCACAGTTTCACGCTCGAGATAATTCAAGGCTGGAGTCTCCCAGCTTAGCGAAAGAAAATAGAGTTGTCAGAATGATAAAGAGTTCTAAGTCATTAGCGATTGCGTGAGTATATAATTGAAATACTGTCTTCCACAATAAATATCAATTTTAGTAATTATTAAATTTGTTATTAATTTCAAAAAGTAGTAATTTTTCATGATTTACTAAGAAAAATGGTTAAAAAATGTATATTGTTTAAATAATTTTTAAATATCGTTGAAGAAAGAAATTACTCTCAGGATTCATTAAATGTGTCATTAATTTAGGAAAGCAAAAATTTACGAGGGAAAAATTGTTTAATCAACTAAAAATTGTTTAAATAATTACCAAATATTTTAAACAAGATACATTATTCTTCAAATTCATCAACTGTATCATTTATCCTGAAGAATAATAACTTTTCACGATTTCAAGGCGTAAAAAATTGTTATAAGAAATCAAAATTGATTAAAGAATTCTAAAATTGTTATAAACTACTTTAGAACTTCTCACTGATCGAATAAAAAGAATTCGTTTAAATTTTTTTTACATACCTTCTTTACCATTAATTAGACATAAAACTGCTATTTTGCATTTTTTGTGGCATTTTTTGAGCACAAGATAAGGGAAAATTCTTTAAGAAGTGACAAAACTTTAATTTGTGAAAAGTTAATAAAAAGTAAAAAATAAAAAAATAAATGAACTTCAGCATTTATTTTAAAAGTTCTTCTTTAGTCTATGAAATACAAAAATTTCTATTTGTTAATTTTTGGGTTAAGAATTCATCTTTTTTTATTGAAAATACTATTTGGTTCAAAATTAAGTTATTTTGTTGCAAAGATAAAATTGAAACTGTTTTGTTGAAAATTCTTCTTTTTATCTTGCAAATTCAATAATTTATTAGAAAATTTAACAAATTAGTTCAAATTCGTCCTTTCTGGTAGAATGTAAGGTTTTTTATTTGTAAAATCAACCTTTTTTAAATACATTTTTTAAAAGTATTAACGTTGGCATTAAACATTGACAATTCATCTTTTTAGGTCGAAAATTCGCTTTTTTAATTAAATGCAACTGTCTTTTATTATAAATAAATCTCTTTTTTTATATTATTAACTTCTACATTTGACATTGAAAATTCTTTTATTTATGTTGAAAATTCAACTCCACTTGGTTAAAAGTTAAACCGTTTTCTTAAATTTTCATTTTTCTCGAAAATTCATAATTACGGTTAAAAATTTGTATTCTTTTAAGTCAAAAATTAATTTTTTTCAGCTGAAAATTTAACTTCTTTTTTTTTTTAATTTTATCATTTTGGCTTAAAAATATGCTTTTGTTGGTTAAATACAAGTGTTATCATTAGAAATAAATATATTTTTTGTGTGTTATCAACTTTTACATTTAACGTCCAAAATTAATTCTTTAGGTTGAAAATTCAACTCAACTTGGTTAAGAGTTGCATTACTTTCTTAAAATTCATTTTCTTAAGATTCATAATTTCAGTTAAAAGTCACTTTTTGATACCAAAAATTTACCTGTTATGTTAAAAATTCAATTGTTTTGTATAAAATTCGTCTTTTTGTCTGGAAAATTAAAAAATTTGGTACAAAATTAAACTTTTCTGTACACCTTGTTTTAAAATTAAAATTGATTCCTCCTCCTATAATTTTCCCTCACTTTCCCAACTTCCTCTCACCTCATTCTTTCTTACTTCTGATAATTAGACTTCTCTAATTTCCCCTACTTCCCCTCCCCACATTCCTCCTTGATTTCCCTATTTCCACTTCCACCCTCTCTCTTCATTTCTGCTCACTTCTCCTATTTCTCCAACCCTGATTTCTCGTATTTTCCCTCCTCTCATTCCACCACACTCCTTTTACGTCCCCTCCCTTAATTTTTACTCGTGAACCCTCATTCCTTTTCACCAACCCTTCACCAATTTCCTCATTTTTCCTACTTCCTCTCTCATAATTTCTCCTCACTTCACTATTATTATTTTCATAATTTTCTCTAATTTCCCATATCTATAACTTCACCTCTCATTTTTCACTTTTCCTTTTCTTATTTTACCCCACTTGTTCTATTCTCTCTCCCTTCATCCTTCCTTACTTCCCTTACTTCTTCACTCACCATTTCCGTCACTTCATGTGTCCCCGTTTCTCCTCACCACATCTACTTCTCCTGCCCTAATTCATCCTACTTCCCCTGCCATCATTTCCCATAACTTCCCCTACTCCTCGTCTATAATTTCCCCTCATTTATCCTACTTTACCTTCTTATTTCACCTGACTTTTTCTACGTTTCACCCCTCATATCTGTTCCTGAACTCAATATTCCCTCTCACGAACCCTGCTACCACTTCCCTAATTTCCCCTACTTCTCATTTCATCATTTCTCCTCACTTCCCCTATTCTCCCTCTGTCATTTCTACTAATTTTTTCTCACTTCATGCGCCCTTATTTCCTTTTCTCGGAAAAGTACGAAGAACGAACGCACCACGCTCCTACATAATTTTTTTTATCTTAGCGAGACGTTAATTAAGCCTTTCAATCCTCCTTTACCGATTGTACCCCTTTTCCCCTACTTCCCCTTCTCACCAACCCATAATTATCACTCCTCTTATTTTAACTCACTTCTGCTACGTCCCCTCTCCTCCTTTCTCCTCAGTCCCCTACTTTCCTACTCTTCATTCCCCTCACTTCCGGTTACTTCATTTCCCATCACTGCATCTACTTCCACTCTCCTCATTTCCCCTACTTCCCCTTTCATATTTTCCCCTAAGTTACCCTAACTCTTTCGGTCCTTATTTCTTTTTCTGAAAAAAAGTAAAACGGATGGATGATTATTGCGAAAAATGTAACTAGTTACCAATTATTTATTTATTTACAAAACTAACTTTGTTGCGATTATCGTTACTAAAAAAGTAACTAGGGAATGTAAAAAGTTAAATCTAGTTATTTCTCATCACTATTAGTGCTAGTCCTATATAAAATAATGCTTCACTTTGAAGTTTTCTAGAAATAACACACGTGCGTCCCAAAGATATTTTTGAAAACAAGTTCAAAAAATCGTGATTGTATAGACTGACCCGCCACATTGAATTTTAGAGCCGAATAGGTGCCGAATAGGTGCCGAGTTATGGTCCTTCAAATAACCCGGATTTTTTTTTTAAAAGACAAAAAACGCAATGCTGAAGCTTCTACCTGTACTTTGGTCCCTGATAATTAAAAAATATATATTTAACATTTCATTTAATGTAAATGCAATTTCTAATAATTCTTTAAAAAATTGTAATGACCTAACACCAACAGGTCATAAGTTATGGCCTCAGAAAAGTGGAAACTTTTAAACTATTTTTCAGGGCAAAATACTCGTGTTCAGATTTTTTAAAATATTGCGGTCTTAGGTGAAGCTACGTAAGTGGTGCAATAGAAAATCAAGAGTTATGATTCTTCAAAAAAGCATAATTTTTTGGTATTCTGAACTATTTGTAGCCAAAAAATTTTTTTTTAAACTGCTCGTTTCTTGGATATCCTACAGAAAAAGTGTTGAAGAAAATACTTAAATAATTTACTAATTGATTGACTAGTAAATGACTGAGTAGCAAAACATAGCATATATCTAAGAAACTTGAAAATTGTTTTGTAAGATGAACTCTCTTTTTTTATTTTCCTCATCACGCAAAATTTAGTCATATATAATTTTTTTTCTCAACATTTCTCTTTAGGATATGTGAGAAACGAGCAGTTTAAAAAAAATCTTGTTGGCTACAAATAACTCGAAATAGGAAAAAAATTATATTTTTTTGAAGAGTCATAACTCTTGATCTATTAAGACTAGAAGATTAAATTTTTTAGAATTTTAGAACACGAGTAATTTGCCCTGAAAAATAGATCAAAAGTGCTTAATTTTCTAAGGTCATAACTTATGACCTGTTGGCGTTAGGTTATTCCATTTTTTAAAGAATTATTAGAAATTGCATTTACATCAAATAAAATGTTGAATATTTTTTTGTAAAATTAACAGGGACCAAATTACAGATACAAACTTCAGCAGTGCGTTTTTCGCCTCTTAAAAAAAATCCGGGTTATTTGGAGGACCATAACTCGGCACCTATTGAAGATAGGAGGTTTTTCCTGCCTTCAAGTTTTTCAGAATTTCCTCTAGTTTAATTTTTGTGTTAAACAATTTGCTCTACAATTTAATGGTTCGGGTCAGTCTACGCAAAAACGATATTCGGCACTTTTTTCAAATATATCTCCGGGACGCAATGGTGTTATTTATAAAAAATAAAAAATATAAATTAAACAAAATTTTATCTTACTTTTTCGCACCCCTTGTTTTTCTCAAGTTTTTCGTTACACCTCAACGAATAACACATCACTTTAGATTTAGATCCCACTGACAACAAGTAGGTGGAGCTTCCGACACTTTACAAAAAAAAAAAAAAAAAAAAAAAAAAAAAAAAACGATCCCCAGTAAAAGACCATTACTGCGAGGCGAAGCGTGATGCTTTTTTTCAAAACACCTATTATTTGCCCTCCTTTGAACGTATTCTCTCTCCAAAGGATTCTTAAGTCTGCGCAGAGTTTCCCTCGACATGCATGAGATATGCATAATGATTGGCGTAGTCGGGTCCATTGGCGGAGACATCATGCAATGTAACGAACCAAGTCCTTACTAACTAGTACTACTAGTACTAGTACCGGTACTAATGGTATGGATGGTCAAAATTTAGAGAGCCAGAAAGTCTTTCTAGATGGTTGAACGGTCCTTCGAAATTTTTTTCGACATGGTTAAAAAGACTCTTATTTTATCGCCAGTCTGACTTTTATAAGAACATCAGGCTCACCATCAGGAATGACTAAGGTATCCTTTTCGGCATGGTGAATCCGCACATATTGTTTTCACTCATTTCGACCATCCACGAAGGAGCAGATAGGCCATTGCTATTTGGTTCGAAATTCAAATTTAATTAAAGATTTATATTTTCGGATTAAAAATTGGACTGTATTGTGGAAAATTTGACCTTTTGACTTAAAGATTTAACAAGTTGGTAAAAAACTCAACTGTTTCGTAAAAAATGTTCTTTTCTGAATTTTCAATAAAAAGGTTAACTATCCCATTTTTGGCTAAGAAGTTATTATGAAACAATAATTTTTTTAACAATCCATTTATGTGGTTACAAATTCATCTTTCTAGTGAAAAAGTCAATTTTTTGTTAAATATTCGTCTTTTTGCATAGAAAATTTACATTTTTCTCTATTTTCGATTTTTTTAAATTGAACTATTTATTAAATAAATTTAAAATCTTTTTTGTTTATGTTTAAACCACTTTTTCGTAATTTAGTTGAAAATTAATATTTTTAGTTTAAAATTCGTCTATTTTTTGTAAAAAATCCATTTTTTTAGTTAAAAATGTAATAGTTGAAAATTAATTTATTTCGGTGTGGGATTCAACTATTTTGCTGATTATTCATGATTTTGGGTTAAATTATATTGTCTTCAATTTTCATTTTAAATCCTTTTTTATGGAAATATAAACTATTATATTTTTTAATGAAAATTCATCTTTTCAGTTTTAAAATTAAACTGGTTTTTTGGAAGTTAAACTATTTCCTTAAAAATTCATTTTTGTTGTTGTTGAGGATTCATAATTTCAGCAGAAAATTAATCTTTTCAGTCTTGCAATTAAACTGCTTCGTTGAAAGTTAAACTATTTTTTAAAAATTCATTTCTTTTTGGTTGAAGATTCATAAATTTAGCAGAAAAATGATCTCCTTGTTGCAAAATTTAACTAATTTATTAAAGATTCCTTATTATTAGCAAAAATTAAATTTTTTAACTGAAAATTTAATAATTTTGTTCAAATATTCGTCATTTTGGGTTAAATTATATTGTGTTTTACTTAAAATCGAAATATTTCTTAGTTAAAATATAAACTATTATATGTTTTATTGAAAATTGATCTATTAAGTTTATAATGCAACTCATTTCTTGAACAATTTTCTTAAAAATTAATTTTATTGTTTTTGAAGATTCATAATTAGAAAATTCGTCTCCTTGGTTGAAAATTAAACTAATCTGTTCAATTTTGCCCCTTGTTGGGGCGAAAATTAATTTTTTAAATTGAAAATTGAACTATTTTTTTAATGAACTTTTTTGTTTAATATTAAAATCATTGTGGGTTGAAAATTCAATTAATTAGTTAGAAGTTAAACTATTTTCTTAATAATCGAGTTTTTAAATGAAGATTCATTTTTTTAGTAAAAAAATCTTTTTAATCAAACATTTTTTGTGAAAAAATATCCAATTTTGTAGTAAAAATGCAATGGTAGCAGAATAATTTATTTTGTTTGATGATTCAACTATTTTGATTAAAATTGATCATTTCGGGATAAATCATATTGGATTTTAATTTTAAATCAAAGTTTTGGTTTGTTGAAATAAAAAATAATATACTTTTAACTGAAAATTCATCTTTTTACGTTTATAATATAATTCATTTGTTGAACAACTTTCTTAAACAAATTTTTTGTTTTCTTTTTGTTTGAAGATTCATAATTTGGAAAATTAATCTCTGATTAAAATTTTTACTAGTTTTTTGCAGATACCCTTTTTTAGGGAAATTTTTTTTTATGAAGAGTTTCACTATTTTGTAAAAATGAACTGTCCTTAATTTTTATATTTTTGGAGTAGAAAATTAACTGTTTGTAAAGAAAACTTTTCTTTTTGTGTCTCCGATAAACAACACTTAGGTATAAAATTTAACTATTCCATTTGTTGGTATATTTTTTTTGTAGTTTTTATTTTTTTCGGGACACGTTTTAAAGTTTTGAAATTTCTTGGAAAAGAATCACCATTTTCAACGCTGAATATCTCGGAATCTATACCTTATATAAAAAACTAAAAATGGAGAAAATAAATTTGTAATAAGTATTTGCGAAGCAAAAATATTTTGTGTAAAATTTTTTTTCTCAATTTTTTACCGTTTTATTATTATTAGTTTTTTTTTAATTAATAGTTTCTAACTTTTATACATAAAATAATGCAGTAAAAAATCTTTTAACTATATTTCTATATGTATAAAAGTTGGAAAATATCAATTTAAAAAAAAATGGTAAAAAATGAAGGAAATTTTTTTTTAATTATTACTTTTTTTACTAATACTGATTCTACATGCAAAAAGAAACATTTTTTTCTCTTTGGAGTTTTTTTCTATAAGGTATACTGCCGTACAAACTAAAAATATACATAAGTGACATTGCCGTTTAGGTCGACTTTTTCATTGCCAAGTTTGAGAGAATCACTCTAAGCGGCAATGTCACTTACGTATCTTTGTAGTTTCAACGGCAGTATAGATCCTGAGATATTCAACGTGGAAAAAAGCTTTATTTTTTAAATGTCATAATTTTAAAACGGCTCTAAAAATCTCATCTTAAATTCATTTTAAAGGAAATTTAAATACGCATCTATTTCATTTTAATTTTTTAAAATCTACAAGTCCCTTTAAAAATTACGCACGTGTTTTTGGGAGTAAAACAAAAAACAAAAAAAACATTGATTGTTGTTTTAATATAAAAAATTCAATTTTACATTTTTCAACAAAGTCAAATGCATTTGAAATGTAATGACACAAATTTTAAAACCACGTTGAACTTTTTTAAATACATTAATTTTTTAACGAGATATAAAACTTTTTATTTCGACTAATTTCGCTCAGAGTGAGCAATATTCGTTGACCGGAAGTGTATATATATATTTTTTTTTTCAAAAATAAAAAAGACTAGAAAATCGCAATTCGCTGCCCATGAACGGGTCAAAGAACAATTTCCCCTATAATTTGGGAAATAATCTTAGAAAATGAGTTGACCTGTGTCGAGAGAAACGCGGGTTGGGCGCTTAGCGCTCAGCGCTATTAAATTTCTACGGCTACGCAACAATCTTCTTCTGTCAAGATCGATCTTTTTTCAGGTGATCGGAAATTCATTGCCTTCCGGGAGGAAATTGCCTTTTCTTATAATTTATGGGCGCGGAGTTTCTCCCAAGAGCAGCACGATGCGCGCCCATGAAACCAACGTGTAATTGGCTAATTGAAGGTTAGCGAGGACCGGTACGTTTGACCACTGAACCAACTCGAATCGTCATTTCGAGGCTTTTTAGAATTTCAAAATTGAGAGAATTTTGTGAGTATTGAAAAAAAAATTCTATGGGTCGTAAATCTCGGCCCCTTGTGGGACTTAAATCCTTTAAACGCTTCTTTTGTGGAACGGAATTTTTTTTCATTTACCAAAAATCTTCCCGTGACAAATTTTAATATTAGGCTGTACATTCTTAAAGACTTTAACTTCGTCGTTTATTCTTCATTTTTTACTTTTTATTTTTAATCAAACATTTTGTAAAATTTTTTGAGGGGCCGAGGACAATTTTGAGCCTCTGTATTTAATAGACGTTATTTAGACTTTTTTTTTATTTTGAACCAATTGTCCCCATTTTTTCAACAAAAGAATTGAATCTTTAACAAAGAAAGATTTTTTTTTATAAATGAAGAAAAAATAATTGCATCTAAAATGTATAATTTTCAAGTAAAAAAGATTAAGTAAATTTTTTTAAACAAAATAGTAGAATTTTCAAACTGAAAAAACAAGCTTTCTACAAAAGAGTTGAATTTTAGAACAAACAATCAAATTTATATAAAAAAATTAATTTCAAGCAAACAAGATTTTTCTACTTAAAATTGCGATTTTTTAATATAATTCATACATTTCTAACCAGCAATAGTTGAATTTTTTACCTAAAATGACGAATTTACAAAATAATAGTTGAATTTTTAAACTAAAAGGATCGATCTGCTACCAAAAATAACACAGTTAAATTTTTAAAAAAGTAACAAATTAATATAAAATTTAAAAAAAACTATTAAAAAATAGTTATATTTTAGATTAAAAATTTAATTTGTAAACAAAAACATTATTTTTCACAAAACATCTACATTTTAAACGGAATAGTTACATTTTTTAAACAGAAATATCGATTTGTAATCAAAAATGGAACAGTTTAATATTCGTTAACAAATTTATTTTTAATCCACATGAAAATTAATATTCTGCAAAACAGTTGAGTTTTCTACCAAAGAATTAAATTTTCAAGTAAAAAAGATAAATTTTCTATAGAAAAAAGTTGAATTTTAAACCCAACAATATGACATTTTAAAAAATTATTTTTTAACTTAAAAACGAAATTTTCAAAAAAATAAGTACATTTTCAAATAAAAAGTTGAGTTTTCAAGCTAGAAGGTTATTGCTCTACCAAAAACCACAAACTTTTAACAAACTACATAAATTTTAATCAAATACGTAAATTTTTAAACTAAAAACATAATTTTGTAACCGAAAATTAAACAGTTACATTTTTGTTTAAAAAAATTAATTTTTAAGAAAAAATGCATCTTCTTTTTTGGAACGGATTTTTTTTTAATTTATCAAAAATTCTCCTGTGAGAAATTTTAATATTAGAGTGTACATTCTTAAATACTTTAATTTCTTCGTTTATTGTTAATGTTTTATTTTTTATTTTTAATCAAAAATTTGAATATTTGTAAATCTATTAAACGCAAATTTTATCTATTACGGCCTTGCAAAAACTTCGTAAAATATTTGGTGTGTGGGGAGAGGGGGCAATTTAAGCCCCTGAATTATGAGACCTTATTGTTAGTTTTAATTTCTATAATTTAAAACCAAGCACCCCCGTTTTTCCAACGAAATAATTCATTCCTCAACAAAAAAATATTTTTGAGTCAATAAAGAACAAAAATTGCATTTAAAATGTAGAATTTTCAAGTGGAAATACTGCATGCCTTTCTGACCAAAAATATTTAAATTTTCTAACAAAATGATTAATTTTCAACCAGAAATGACAAATTTTCTACCAAAAATGACAAATTTCTAACCTAATAGTTGAATTTTTTTTAAATAATTAATTAACTGATTCATATGAAATTCAGAACAAAATTTATGTTCAATAAAATAGTTATATTTTAAGTTTCAAAAAAGTAGTTTTTAACCAAAAAAACGACACTTTTTATAAAATTCCTCAATTTTCAACGGAATAGTAAAATCTTGTAACCAAAAAATAACAGTAAAATTTTCCTTAAAAAATTAATTTTTAATGTACATAAAAAATAATATTCCGGAAAAAAGTTGAGTTTCGTACAAAAATATTGAATTTTCAAGGAAAAAAGATCAATTTTGTATAGAAAAAATGTAAATGTTCAACCTAACAATTTGAAATTTTAAGAAGAAGTTTATTCTCAATAAAATAAGTATCGCTAAAAAATAAAAATTGAACCTTAACAAAAAACTAAATTTCTAACAATATACATATATTTTCAACTAAAAAATTGAGTTTTCAAGCAAGAAGATTATTTTTCTACCAAAAACAACAAACTTTC
>NC_046665.1:133356314-133364229 GCF_010883055.1 Belonocnema kinseyi
ACTAAAAAGATCAATTTTTAATCAAAAATTGAACAGTTTAATTTCAGTTTAAGAATTAATTATTTATCAAAAGGAATCTATCTTCTACAAATAATTGAAGTTTCTACCAAAATGTTAAATTTTCAAAAATAAAAGAGGAATTTTCAATAGAAAAAAGTGAAATTTTCTTCACAAAAAATTTGAAGTTTCAACCAGAAGATTATGAAGTATCAACAAATTTTCAAATAAAAAAGACAAACTTCCAAAAAACTGCAGAAATTTTCAACCAAATAGTTAAATTTCTTGCCTAGAAATTGATTTGCAAAAAAAACAACAGAATAGTTCAATTTTCAATTGAACAAATTAATTTTAAATAAATAAAACGAAACTTGTAGAAAAAATTTTAATTTTATAAATAACTGTTTAACGTTCGAACAGAAAAGACCATTTTTTCTGTATAAAACAGTTCACTTTCTAACCAAAAATATAAAATTTTGACAAAACAGTCCATTTTAAAAAAAATAGCTAAATTTTTATTTTTAAAAATTAAGTTTTACGCCAAAAAGTGTATCTTCAGCTAATAAATTCAATTTTCATACAAAGAGATGAATTTTCTTTTACAGTTATGAATGTTCAACAACAAGAAAATGAATTTTCAAAAAAGACTAAAAAATGTCACTTTTTTTGTTAAAAATAGAGGCATTTTAAACGATGAAGCCGAGTTTTCAATAAAATAATGAATCCTAATCCAAAAAAAAAATAAGTTTTAACAAAATAGTTTAACTTTTAACCATGCACTTCAATTTTTAAACGAAAAAGTTTTTAATTAAAAATTAAAAATAGTCAAATTTAACTAAACCAAAACTAGAAAAAACCTAAGATTTAGAATTTGCAAATTAAAATCCTTTTTATACAAAAAAAAAGATGATTTTTCTATCAAAGAAGATGAATTTTCTATACTAAATAAATGAATTAACAAAAAAATGATTGTTTCACAATATTTTCTTAACCAAAAATCAAATAACTAAATTTTTATGATCAAAAGCAATAATTTTCAATTTAGTTGAAAGTTTTTTTTTTATCAAAATGTTTTGTAATTTTCTTTTGCTTGAAATTAAAAAAATTGGGTAGAAAATTCAATAGTAAAAAATTTAATTGCTTTGTAGAAAATTCTTTTTTTATATAAAAATTTAACTATTCAATTTTGTTTTAAAATTGTATCTTTGTAGCTTCTGATTAAAAATGACTATATTTCAAATACCTACTTTCAATTTCAAATAATACAATTTTTATTTCTTTTATTTGAAAATGATTCAATTAAATTCCTTTTCATTTCAATCGAAATATTTTTCTTTTTTCTAAAATTCTACTTTATCCAAAATCGTTTATGTGGAACATTTTCAGTTAAAATTTTTATTTTACTAATTAATTATTTATTTAATTATTAATTATTCAATAAAGTTTACAATAATTTAATTATCAACATTCCATAGTAAAATTTTTTTCATTCTTAACCTTTACCATTTTAAATTACTATACTTAATTTGATTGTTTAGGAATAAATTAATTTTAAATATTCATGATTAATCAATTTTCATTATAAATGGCGAAAATGACGTTGAATTTATTTTTGGATTTTAGAACAAATTTTCTAATCAACTTAAATATTAAATCATAAGTTTTAGTTTAAGTTTTGAATTTGAAACATTTAAATGAATTTTCAATTTTAAATTGCAAAATTTTAATCCTTAAGTTGAAATTAAATAACGATTATCTTTAATTTTAAATAAAATTGTTCAATTTTTTATAACAGTTTAAAGTCAAAGAGACGAATTTTGCAGAAGACAGTTGAACATTAACAGAATTATGATATTGTCAAAAAAATAGTTAAAGTTTCATGATGAATTTTCTAAACATAAATTGTTAAATCAAAATTGTTGAACCTTCAAGACAAAAAATAAATTTTCTGTAAATCAGTTGAATTTTCCACACGAAAATATTGATTTTCAACAAAAAAGTTAATTTTCAACCTTGAAAGTTTTAATTTTTAATTTCAAAACAGCTGAATTTAACCAAACCGGAAGTAGCGAAAAATTCGAAAAGCTGAATTGAAAAAAGATAATTTCTTTACCAAAAAAATGAGTTGTCTACTGAAAAGAATGAATTTTCTATACAAGAAGAAAAATTTTCAACAAAATAGTTGAATTTTTAATCAAAAAAATGACCTTTCAAACATACGAATGATTTGCTAAAAAAAATCTTGTTTCAAAAATTTGCAAAATTCCTATTATTAAAAACTTAATTTAATAATGGACTTTTAAATTATTTTAATTTTTAGTATAAGAAATTTAAAACCGTAGTTATAGTCTTTTTACTAAATTAAAATTTTTCTTTTAATAAATTGATTTTCAGAAGACAGTTGTTATCCGAATTTAACTTCATTTTGAAATGAAAGCGAATAAAATTTCACATTGATTTGCAATAGCCGATTTTTAAATTTTTGTTTTGTTTGTTGTTTGTGTAATAACAATTAAAAATACCTAGATTGGCGGCAATTCGTCACTTGATTTGCAGTAAATTTTAACAATTCATAAAAGAAAAAGTTTTTTAGTTAAATTCTCAAAAGTTAATAAATAATTTGTTATTTTAAAAGCAATTTTTATAAACAAATATCCATGTCAGGTATTTTCGATGGAATAAATAAAGTTCCTTCTATGGAATGGATCACATATTACTTGGAAATAAAACCTAAATATAATACTTGGCCACCATATTTAATTAATAATTATTTATACTACCTTAATTAACAAATGCACTAATCGGCTATTTTTGGAGGTATAAACTTGATTTTTTCGTCGGAATTAACTGTAAATAGCTAACTTATGAATTTTCAAAAACATTTTAATGCTAAGAAAGAATTTAGTATTATAAAAAATTTATTATTGTAAACAAATATTTTAAAACAATTTTTCAACATTTTTTATATTTATAAATAAAATACCTTTTTTGCATGGAATTAACAGCCAGTTGTTATGCAATGATTTTTTTTCTATGTATATATAATTGTTTAATCGAACTTAATTAACAAATGCATTATTTGGATATTTGCCAGCAGTTAAACTTTTTTTGTGTGCAATCAACTTTTAATAATATATTAAAATTTTTTTTAATAGTTCGATAACGATACACTATTTTTATTTTCATTCGAAATTGCATAGAAAAAACTTTATTTATTTCATCAAAAATACCTGATATGGATATTTGTTTATAAAAATTGCATTTTAAACAACAAATTATTTTTTAACTTTTATTAATTCAACTAAAAAACCCTTTTTATTCATTAATTACTCAAATTTAGTTCAAATAAAGTGACCAATCGCCGCTAATCCTCACGAAACTATTTTCATTCACTTATTTGTTTATAACAAATTCAATACATTTTTTAACACTTGCTTTGCTTTTGGACATCCTTTTTGGATAGTTTCTTTGAGTTTTATAGGTATTTTTTATTGAATGAAAGAATTTTTCTAAAACCGGTATACTTCAAAATTCAAAGTTTTATTTTTTTCATATTGGTTATTAAATAAACAAAAAAATAAACCAAAATGTAAAAATCGGCAATGACAGTTCAATCTGAAATTTTATTAGCTTTCATTAAAAAAGAAGCTCAAATCGGAAAAATTTTTATTTAGTAAAAAGACTATAACTACGGTTTTTTATTTCTAACACTAAAAATATAAACAATTTAAAAGTCCATTAGTAAACAAAGTTTTTAATATTAGAAGATTTTGAAATTTTTGAAGCGAAATTTTTTTAGCAAATCATTAGTTTGTTTTCTACTTTTTGGATCTTTCGCTACTTCCAGTTTGGTTAAATTCAACTGTATTTTAAGTAAAAATAAAACCTTTGATGGTTGAAAATTCAACTATTTGGTTAAAAAGCTGAAAAAGTTATTTCAGTAAAATATTAAACTGATTGGTTAAAAATTGTACTATTTTATCAAAAACTTCTTCCTATTTTATTTTCGGATAAACATTGATTCTTTTAGTTGAAAACTCATATCTTTCTATATTAAAAATGCAACTGTTTTGTTGAAAACTCAACTGTTGTCAAAATTTTATTTTGTTGGCAGGAAGTTTTAACAATTTGGAAGAACATTGAAAACGTTGAAAGTTTGACTATTTTGTTGAAAATTTGTTGTTTTTTTGGTTGGAAATTATTTTCAATTAAATAATATCGATATTAAATCGCAGCCTAAAATACAAAAAATAGAGATCAAAAAATAAATTCAACATAATTTTCACCATTGAAAATAAAGAATTTTGAATATTTAACAGTGAATTAAGCTTTTAAAAAATGAAGTAATTCAAAATTAAAAAGATTGAAAATGAAAACTTTTGTTATATCTACATTCCCTTTGAAGTTTAAATTATTTTAGGAAAATTAAAAAATTAATTAATAAAATCAAAATTTGAACTGTAAGTTTTCCAAATGAAACAATTTTAGGTTAAGTAAAATTTTGGAAAAAAAATTTTTGAATAAAATGAGAGGGAATAGAACCAAATATTTCCCAAATAAAAAAAATAAATTATTTGAAATTGAAAGTAATTATTTGAAATTGAAAAATTTTTAAGAAAAAGCTGTCAAAATTGAATATTTTCAGACTATAATTTTAAAAATGACTTGAATTTTCTACCAAATTGTTTCATTTTCAAGATAAGAAAAAATTTTCAAAACATTTTGATTTTCAACATAAAAGTTAACTTACAGCAAATTAGTTCAATTTTTAACGAGAATAGATTTTTAATTAACAGAAGTGAATTATCAACCCAAAGAGATGAATATTCACTGAAAATTAATTTTTCAAAAAAAATTTGCAATAACAAACAAAAACTTGCATTTTCCACCAAAAATACGATTTTTTAAGGTATTTATGCCAACAAAGAACGAACTTTTTACAAAATATTGGAATTTTCAACCTGAAAATATGAATTCTCATGTAAAATTATGAATCTTCAAAAAAAAATCACATAAGTTTGATACATTTCTTCTAATGTTTAACAAAATTTGTTTAAAACAATTTTTAATTGTTCAAGGAGTTTTCTTTCGAAAAATGTAACCAAATAGTTAAATTTTAAATTAAAAGTATTAATTTTGTACAAAAATTTGAATTGTCAACAAATATATCAATTCCTAACAAAATAGTTCAAATTTCAACCAAGAGGATTAATTTTGTACCAAAAAGTTAGTTCAAATAAAGAAATTAACCTTTAAGTAAGAAACAAAACGAATTATTAACAAATTAGTTAAGTTCTCAATCAAGGAAATTTTTTTTTTTAAACCAAAATAATCAATCTTTTACTAAAACAAATTTAATAAAGTACTTTAACTTTTGGCCAAATATATGATTCTCTACTAAATTGTTCAATCTTCGAACGGAAAATATGAAATTTCTACCTGAAAGTTTATCAAATTTTTTGGTGGAAATTGCAACTTTTTGGTAGAAAATTTGTCTTTTTGGATTCAAAATTCAACTATTTGGCTGAAGATTACATTTTTGGTTGAAAATTAATATTTACAGGTTGAAAATTCTATTATTTTGTACATAATTAGCTTTCCTAATTTAAAAATTATTATTTTTCAATGAAAATTCAACTATTATGTTTTTGAATAATAAGTGGTAATAAAACAATAATTTTTTTACAATTAATTTATTGACTTGTAAATTCATCTTTTTTTGTATGAAAATAATTTTTATTGGAAATTCTAAATTTCGGGTTTTCTCTACTTTTGGTTTGGTTGAACTCAACTGTTCTTTATTTTAATTAATTTTATTTTTATTTAACGTTAAATTATTATAATTATTAATTTTAATTTATAACTATTTATTAACTTTTATTAATTCACCTAACAAACTCTTTTTGTCTATAAATTGTTCAAATTTAGTGGGAAACAAGTGACGAATAGCCACCAATCCCCACGAAACCATTTCCATTCACTTATTTGTTTATAAAAAAATTCAATAAATTTTTTAACATTTGCATTGCTACTGGACATCTTTTTGGGATAGTTGCTTTCAGTTTTCTAGGTATTTTTTATTGAATCAAAGCATTTTTTAAAACCGGTATACTTCAAGAGTCAAAATTTGTTTTCAATTTTGTTATTAAATAAACAACAAAAAATAGATAAAAATATAAAAATCCGCCATGACAGTTCGATGCGAAATTTTTCTAGCTTTGATTAAAAAAAGTAAACATTTTTCAAGCAAAATTTCGAGGTTCTTGAGTGATATTTAAATGGTATTAAAAATAAACTTCATTATTTATTTTAACTATTATTTTTGAGTCGGTGCATGAACAAAATTCACATTTTTCGCAGGATTTTTTCTTTGTTCCTCCGTTTCTCCATAGTTTAAAATTGATTAAAAATTGTATTATTTAGTTTAAATTTCAATTATCTTGTTGAAAATTCAACTTTTTTTAAAAATTGAATGACTGAAAATTTGTCTGAAAATTTGTGGCTTTGTAAATCCACATTTTCGGTTTAATTATCTTTTTTGTTTGAAAAAATTGTTTAAGAATACATGTATCAAACTTTTTTTTTAAAATTAATTTTTTGTGGATGAAGATTCATAATTTTAATTTATAGAGTATGCAATTTGAAGCTCTTTCTTATAAATGAATGTCTTTTCTGTTAAAGATTAATAATTTTAGTACAAAAATTCATCACCTTGGTTAAAAATTAAACTACATACATTAAACAATTTTTTTTATATTTTGTTATGGCGAATACAATTTTTACTGCATGAACAAAACTGTTGCAAATTGTGGGGTAATGAGGCGAATAGAATAGGATTAGAATTTTAAATAATTTGAGTTGAAAGAAAATTTAATTTTTTGGTTGAAAATGCAACTGATTAGTTTAAACTTTCATTTTTGTGTACAAAATTCGTCTTTTTGTATTAATAAATTCAACAATTTGGTAGATAATTCAAGTGATTAATAAAAAATTAAACTGTTTCATAGAAAATTACTTTTATTAATTTTTGTTTTTAATGAAAATTCAATCATTCAATTTTTGGTCAATACTAATTGATCTTTCAGTTTATAAATCCAACTTTTTAATTGAAAATTGATATAATTTGTTGAATATTCAACTAATTGGTCAAAAGCGTAAGTGTTTTGCTAAAAGTAGGTCTTTTTTAGTAGATAATTAATCCTATAGTTAAAAATTCATTTTTATGGTTTTGAGTAAAACCTCTTTCTTAAAAATTAATTTTTAGGTGAAAGATTTATAATAATAATTTTTTTTGTATATCATTAATTTTTCTCCAGTAGGAATTTAATTATCTAGTAAAAAATTCAATATTTTTTGCATAAAAATTAGTCTGTCTTGAAAATTGAACTGTTTTTGAAGAAATGAGTTACTTTATTGATGTTTTTAAATGTAAATATAGCCATTCCATTTTTAGTCTAAATTTCATCTTTTTGGTTGCATAAATCAACTGTTTCGTTCAAAATATATTCAAATTCTGAAAAAGTCATATTTTTGTGTAGAAGGTTAATCTCCTTGGTTACAAATCCAATTAATTGGTTGAACATGATTTTTTACAACTGTTTATTAAAAAATGCTGTTCAACTTTTTGATTTAAGATAATCCAGTGCTGTGGCATTTTGCGCATTTGTTTCATGGACTTCCACGAATTCCTTGAATTCCGTGTATTTCTTAAAGTTTGTGAATTCATTCATTTCCATGAATTCTTCAATTCCATAAATTCCTTGAATTGTATGCATTCCAAGAATTCCGTGAATTCTATAAATTAAACGTATACCGCGAATTCCGTAAATTCCAAAATTTTCGTAAATTTCGTGAATACCATCAATTTGATGATTTGCATGAATTTCATTATGTTATGAATTTCGACAATTCATTTATT
>NC_046665.1:133364329-133374917 GCF_010883055.1 Belonocnema kinseyi
CTATAAAAACCGCGAATTCCATAAATTCTGAGAATTTCATGACTTCTCTGAATTTCATGAATTCCATAGATTTCGTGAAC
This sequence comes from Belonocnema kinseyi, assembly GCF_010883055.1. Classification (NCBI taxonomy): domain Eukaryota; kingdom Metazoa; phylum Arthropoda; class Insecta; order Hymenoptera; family Cynipidae; genus Belonocnema; species Belonocnema kinseyi. The sequence goes on from NC_046665.1 coordinate 133,364,410, forward strand.
TCCTTCATTTCCATGAATTCCGGAAATTCCGTGAATATCATGAATCCGGAGAGTTCCGCGAATCACTCGAATTCTACACTGAAAAAAAAATTTGCATTGAATCAAGTAGGTTAGTTTACTTGGCTGATTCTACTTGAAAGAAGCAAGTATTTTCTTTTTACAAGGAACCGATTTTCTTGAATCAAGAAAATAATAGAATCAGGACAACTATTTGAATCAAGAATATATTTACTCTAAGCAAAAAACTATTGAGTTAATTTGACTATTTTAACTATTGAGTTTGCGTGAAGTTTAATAAACTATTGAATTAAGAATATTATATTTTCATGATAAGTAACTAAAACTCTAACAAAATTCTTGATCCAAGTAAATTCATATACTTATTTTGACTACTATTTTAATTGAAACAATGTTCATGTTCTTGAGACGAGAAAATGAATGTATTCAGCGAAGAAATAATTTCTCTTAAAATAATGCTTGAATATTTTCTTTCAAATAATTATTGATTTGAAACGAATGTCAGATTTACTTTGAAGATACCTATGTCATCAAAATAGAATCACATCAGTCTTTTCAATATAAAAACTGTAGACTTGATACAATAGACATCGCACACATATTATGAAAATTAATATATTGGTCTAAATTAATTTACTTCTTACTGCAAAAGTATCTTACGAGATCAATTTGACATGATATGAAGTTGGTTCTCTTCGCCGCTAACAATCATTCTGAAATTCAATAATATTTATAAAATTGAAAACATTGTTTTCAAGTTTTTGTGGGTAAGAATTTAAAATTTTCAAATAGATTTTAAAAAAGTGTTATTAATTTTGAAATAATTATGCAAGACTCAAAAGTAATTTCAATCCTAAAGTTATTAAAAGGTTATCAATGTACTGCGTCTATAATTTTTTCGCTGATTATTTGTATGTATTAATCTACTTAAAATTAAATCATTTTGAATTTTTTTAACCGTAAAACATTTTTTTAAATAATAAAAAATAAATATATAACAGCATATAACAAAGTTATAAGCTTTAAAAAATGCTTAAAAATACAATTATTACATTTTCTTCATAATGTAAAAAAATGTAGCGATCAATTCTTTTTTGCATATTTTAAATTATTTTTGTTTGGAATTGTTATTTTAAATTAAAAACTGAATTAAAAAGTACTATAAAAGAATTAAATAAATCAAAGCTGTGCATTTTACAGAGGCTTTTAAAAATCAGAAAATATTTATTTGTCACTGAGGTTATTAAATCGTTTTTTCAACTCAAAACTTATTAATTTTTCATAAGCTTTAGATCGTTTCTAAGCGGATTACATTTTCAAAGAAAAAAGTATTGAGCCCTTTTTAAAATAAGTAAAGTTCAATTATTTTTTGCATATTTTAAATTGTTGTTTTGGGAAAGCAATTCTATATTCAAATCTTAGTAAACAATGCATGATCAAAACATTCGATAAATTAAAAACTTTGTGGTTTATGTAAATTTTTTTATAGCAGAACATCATTTTTTGTCACTGATGTCATTAAAGAATTTTTGTACATGCAACTTTTCTTTATTATTCATTCTTTTGGGTCGTTTTTAAGCGTTTTAAATATTTAGAAACAACAATCGTTAAGTCCCTTGTTCAATAATTGAAACTTACTTCGCTTTTTCACATATTTTATATTATTGTTTAGGAAATTTTATTTTTCATTGAAAATTGAGTAAGAGAGTATTATATACAATAAAAGAGTTGGATAAATTGAAAACTGCGCATTTCATGGAGAAGTTTTGTTTATTGTTTATTACTTTTAGATATTTTATAACATTTTTAAATATATTAAGAAAACAAAAGTATAGAGCCCTTTCTGAAATAAGTAAAATTCAATTCTAAAATTTTTATAAATAAAAAATAGTATATTAAAGTCTCTCGAAAATTTTCAAGTATCATCAGAATGATGTTTTCTTAAAAGAAACATTGAGTTCCACAACGTTTAGTTTGAAGATGGTTGAGGCTGACCATACGACTTCATACGACACTGCCTTGAAATTCAGACTCGAGATTTTGTCACCGAGATCCAAGTGCTTCGATAGCGAAGTCGGTAGAGCGCGCGGTTAGGACACTAGTTTAAGTAGTTTAGGTAGGGTTCGAATCCTCGCGGAGAGCGATATTTCAAAGAGATTAAGCGTGCGATTATATTTGAAAGTAACAGTGTGCGAAAATAACGTGTTTTAATAATTTAAAAAATGAAAATTATATAACAATAATTTCGAAGATAATTTTTTTCATTGCGAAATAGTTTCGAACCTAAATTGAAATTGAATCTTCTACGGGAACGGATTTAAAAAGAAAGAAAAAATATGAAATTCAAATAAGAGATTTCGGCTTGTTTTCGCGTATATGAAAAATGCATCAGGTTCCCAGCAGTTGGGAGCAATTAAAGCCATGAGAAAGTGAATTCAGCATGTTGGAGGTACATCCTGGTGAATATAATTTTTGGTACTTGTTGTTACGACCAGATCTTTTGTTTCCTGGCCGGCTATCTCTACATGTATCCCTATTTATACCTATGCCCGAAATAACAGAATATAGATATGAATCTAGAAGCAGAAACGATATAAAAGGCCACTCGAAACGATAATTGCACCCCTGAGCTAGGAACCCGGATTCTCTCTCCGGTCAGATTTTCGGTTCAGTTCGAATGCCACACATGGCCAGCTCTCATACTACACGTATATTATAGTTCAGGTATGAACGTGTCTAATGATCGCGTAATCACGGTAGAATGTTGCCATGGGGGATACTAATTTCAAAAAATACAGGTCCCCATGATTTATAGGCGTAACCCTGCCTCGGGCTGCTTAGCTCTCAGCTCTCAGCTCTCAGCTCTCACCCTCCTCTGGCTTCGAAAAGTTTTCAAATACTGCTCAACTTTCGGGTACGACCTGCAACCTAAAGTTTAGAGGGCTAAACCTAAATTTTATAGTTTAGTCGAGAGAACTGTTACGAGCTTTCGAGGGAAATTGTGTAGATATAGGTATATGCTATGTGCTATAGAAACCGTGCCAATAGGTGCAGACTGTAATTTCCATCAGCGTTTACGCACATGCTGAACTAGTCTCGTAAGTTTTATGACCACCATTATACCAGCGCTGCAATTCGAAATCGATATTCGAGGGTGTATCGAAGGTTACAGCGGAAAATATATTGGGGTGGATGATACTTGTACTTGATAATCGTGATGGAGGAGTAATGTGTTATTCAAATTTGTTAAATTATTCGATCTTGTCACTGGATTAATTAGAGAGGTTAAGTACTGTATTATTTAGTACCGTATATTAAATACTTACATTAGTAAAATATGTTCAAACATATTTATTTCTCGGGTGATAAAAGTAGTAGCAGAAAAGAGATGTTAAGCTCAAATTGAATTTATGGAATTCTATAACAATTCTACAAGACTTCTACAATACAAGCGTAGAGCAAAATTGCGAAAATGGTATTCGAAAGACGAAATTACAACACATGTATTAAAAGTGTTGTAAATCGTGAAATTTATTGCATTTATAAAATTCACGGAATTAACGGAATTAAAGGAATTCATGAAATTCGGAGAATTCATGGAATTCTAGAAATTCATGGAATTTCAGAAATTCTCTAAATTCACGGAATTCACGGAATTCATTTAATTTGCGGAACTTATGTAATTAAATGAATTAAAGAAATTTACGATAATGAAGAAATTCACGTACATTAAAGAATTCTTGTAACAGCTGGAATTCACGGCATTCATGCAAGTATCGGAATTCACGGAATCGTGGAATTAAAGCAATTAACGAAATTCACAGAAATTATTCAAATGACGGGATTCGCGTCAGTGGAATTCATGGAATTTAAAGGATTCGCGGAAATTATGGAATTCACACACTTTAAGGAATTCAAGGAATTTATAGATTCATGGGATTCATTATATTTGCGGAATTTATGTAATTGAAGGAATTTACGCAATTCATGGAATTCAGGGGCTTCGAGAAATTCGCGGAATTTATGTAATTCAAGGAAATTGTAGAATTCGATGAATTCCATAAATTAGATGAATTCCGTGATTTCATTCAATTCTATGATCTCAATGAATTCCGTGATTTCATTGAATTTCATTACCTCATTGAATTCCATGATTTCCTTAAATGTCGTGAATTCTACAAATTCCACTATTTCTTTGACTTTTATGAATTAGGTACATTTCTGAATTGCTCAAATTCCGTGAATTCTATGAATTTCATGTATTCCGTGAAATCCATCAATTCCGTGATTTCTATAAATTCCGTGTATTCCATGAATTCTGCGAATTCCTTTATTTCCGTGAATTCCTTAATTTTCGTGATTTCTTTGGATTCCGCAAATTCCTGTAATTACTTAATTCCGTACATCAAACGAATTGCGTGAATTAAGTAAATAGCTTGAATTTGGTGAATTCCTTGATTTTTTTTTAATTCTCTTACATCCTTGAATCTGCAAATTCTATGAATTCTGTGAATTTCTTGAACATGTCGCATGCACGGAAAGTGCATTCGAGGAATTCAAGGAATGCACAGAATACACGAAATTATCGAGAATAAAAGAATTTGCGCAATTCAAAGAGTTTATGAAATTCACGGATTTCAAGAAGTTCACAGAATTCATGGAGTTCACGGAAATAATTAAATTCGCGGAATTCACCGCATTCGAGAAACTCATGGAATTTATGGAATTCACGAAATATAAAGACTTCCACGAATTGAGTGAATTCTATCAATTCCATGAAATCCATCAATTCCATAAACTTCGTGTATTTCTTGAAATGCATTAATTCTTTTACATCTATAAATTACTTGATTTCCGTGATTTCAGTGATATCCGTAAATTGCATGAATTTAGCGAATTGCATCTATTCCATGAATCCTGCAAATTCCATGAATTCCGTGATTGCAGTCGATTCTGCAAATTCCATGAATTCCGTGGATTTCATAAATTCAGAGAATTTTATAAATTCAGAGAATTCGTGAATTCCATGACTTCTATTATTTCCGAAAATCGCGTCGATTCAGTGATTTTATAAATTTCGTGAATTCCGTTAATTCCGTTAATTCCGTTAATTTGATTAATGCCTTGAATTTCGTTAATTCCGTGAACTCCTTCAATTCTAAGAAATACGCGAATTCTGTGAATTATGCGAATTTAATCCACTTCGTGAATTTCTTAATTTCGGTGAATTCCGCGAATTCCGTAAATTTCTTGAATGCCAAGAATTCCGTTAATTCCATGAACTTCGTGAATTCCATACATTTTGTGAATTCCTTAATTGCAATGAATTCCGCGAATTCCGTAAATTTCGTGCATGTAATGAATTCCGTGAGTTTCAAAAACTTCGTTTATACCCTAAATTCCGCGAATTCTACACATTTCATGAATTCCTTAATTTCAATGAATTCCGTTAGTTCCATGAACTTTGTGAATTCCTCGAATTCCTCACATTTCGTGAATTCCTTAATTTCAATTAATTCCGCGAATTCCGTAAATTTCATGAATGCCATGAATTCCTTTAATTCCATGAATTTCGTGAATTTCTTGAATTGGATTAATTCAGTCTGCTTAACATTCTCTGCAAGCCTTCTATTGACTCTGTCATGACAACCTTGTAATCTGCAAACGCTAACTCACGCACCTTCACTGTCCCGAGATCCACACATTCTTCGTATAAGAGGGACATTTTCACAAATTTGTCCATTAATATCATAAATAGCCAAAAAAAAACCTCTACAAAAGTCTGATAAAAGGTTTCCGTACCTTTGTCAAAGACTGGCCAACTTTAATGAACAAAATTTAATAATAAAAAAATAATAACAAAAAGCCATTCTTTTCCCCCTATAGCGATGCGTAAACACGGAGAAGGCTCTGTTCTTTGTCCGTCCTGATTTCTGAAGCGTGTCTGGTGGGTTTGCAAAAGTGACAGAATCCACCACGTACCGTCCGTAAAGCTACCATCTCCCAAACATTTCACGCTTGAGATAAGCATGGAAAAAAAACAACCTAAGATAATTTCCGGAAATAATTCTCTTTGTTAAAGCACTAGAGATATTTTAGTTATTTATTGAGTTTTTTTCTTAGAGCAAAAACCCTCCCTAGGTTTATCAGGATTTCTTTGTATATGTGTATGTATTTTATTTTTGTATTTTTTATCACAATTTCTTAACAGGCATAATAAGATATGAATTATTAACCCAAAGGATGAATATTGCAAAACAACAAAATTAATTAAAATAAAAAAAATAGTTGCATTAACAACCAAATAGTTGACTTTTTAAACCAAAAAGCCGATTTTTTTTTAAAGTTGAATTTGCAGCCCGAAAAGTTGACTTGTCAATAAAAAGTTTATTTTCTACCAAAGAATATTAATTTTCTACCATAAAAGTGGTACCAGAATACCAATTTTCATCTAGGTGAATCAAACGAAAAAAAAATCGATAACAAAATAGTTTAATCTTCAACAAAAATAGATACATTTTCTATCGAAAAGAAGAATTTACAAACCGGAAAGTATATTTCTTAATAAAAAAGTACATTTATGATCAAGAAAGATAACTTTCATACTATAAAATATAACTTTTGTAAAAAATATGAATTTTCAATTAGTTAAAGTAACGAAAAAAAATTCCGCTCAACAAAAACTAATTTTAAATCAAATAGTTGAGTTTTCAACAAACAGGATTAATTTTCTAAACAAAAAGATTGATTTTAAACAAAATGTATGAATTTTTTATCAGATAGTTGAATTTTAAAATTATACAGGATACATTTTGAACCAGAAATAAAATATTTCCCGAGGAATAAATTAAGCTTTAAACAACAAGAAAAACGAATTTTCATACAAAAGGTAAATTTTCAATCAACTAGTTGCTTTTTTAAACAGAAAATATGAAGAGCCAAACATTTTGTTAAATTTTCAATAAAAAAAAAAATGAATTTTCCACCTAAAAGCAGAAAAAAATAATGTTCTACCAAAAAAAGACAAGTTTTCAACAAAATACGTAAATTTGTAAGCTAAACAAAACAATTATCTACAAAACAGTTTATTTTTTACGAATAGTTTAATTTTTTACCAAATTTTTGAAATCTTAAGCCAAAAAGACGATTTTGCTACAACAAAGGGCAATTTTCCATCCATATAAGAAGGTAAATTTTTTACGAAAAAGTTGAATTTTCAACGAAAAGTATGATTTTTCACAAAAAGGTTCATTTTCAACCAAATCGTTTAATTTTCTACTAAATTGTTGAAATTTCAAGTCGAAAAACGACGATTTTTTCACACACACAAACTATTTTCAACTAAATAGTTTAACGTTCTACTAAATTGTTGAAATTCCAAAAAAAGGGATTTTTTTTACAAAAATGTTTAATTTTCATCCTCAAAAAACTTCAACAAAAATTTGAGTCCTTAGCCAAAACAGATTAATTAACGAACAACCAGCTAAATTTGTAATAAAAAGACTATGCCTTTTCAACAAATAAAATTAATTTTGTACTAAACAATAAAATTTTGCAACAAAATGCATGCATTTTAAAGCAACCAGTTAAATTTTTTACCAGAAAAAAATCAATTTTCAGCCATGAATGAAATAGTCAAATTTTCAGTTATAAAAATTTAAAAATAAAACGGTTAGAAGAAAGTAGGAATAGTTAAATTTTCAACAAGAAAGGTGAATTTTCTAACAGAAAAGGCGAATAAAGAAATGGCCTGAATTTGAAGCGAAGAAAAGGAATTATTTAAAACATGTTAATAAATAAAAATTAGTAATAAATATAAAAATTATTTTAAACTCAAAGATATTTTATTTTAAATCCACCTAATAGATACTTCTGCAAAAGAACAAATCATTTTTAATCAAATTGTTTGATTTTCAATTCGAAAATATAAATATTCAACTAAAATTATGAATTTTCAATGAAATATGTAATAGTTTATACTTTAACTAAAAAAGAATAATATTCAACAAAGATTATTTTTCTGAAAAAAAAAAGAAATTTTAATTATATATTAACCAAAGAACTGAATTTTCAAGAAGAAAAAATCAATTCTCAACAAAGAGTGAAACACTTAAATTGTCGATTTAAAAAATTACTTTTCAGCAAAAAAATTAATTTTCTATAAAAAAGCAATTTAGGTAATGTTATCAGTTCAAAAGGTACTTCTGTATTTTAGATCTCACAATCTTTTCTCTTTTTCCTTTTTTAACATTTCTTTAAAATTTTTTCTTTTTTTCTGTTTTCAAGAGACACCTTTCCCCCTTTCTCGTGTTTTTTCTAAACTAAATTAACGTAACCTAATTACAAAGTTTTAATATTTTTGATTAAAAAGCCTACCATAATTTTTTTTGGATTGGAATTCAATCTCGTTAGTTTAAAAATTCTAATGTTTTGTAGAAAAGTAATCTTTCTGGCTTGAAAATTCCACAATTTTGTAGAAAATTTAACTATTTAATTGAAAAATAATTTTTTGTGAAAAATTAACGTTTTTGGTAGGAAATCAAACTTTTTAAAAAATGCAAGTCATTATTTTGTAAGAAATTATTTTTGTTGTGAAAGAATGATATATTTGGTTAAATATTCATCATTATTAAAAATTTATTTTTTGAACATTCACCTCTTTAGGTGAAAATTTAACTGTTTTCTGACAAATTGAACATTTTTGTTGAAATTCGTTTAATTTTTGTTCGAAAATTATTATATTTAACTGAAGATTTAACTACCTAATTTTTAGTTGAAAATGTATTTCTTCTAGTTTAAAATTCATGTATTTGGTTGAAAATTCAAATTTTTGGTTAAATGTTGAAATCTTTTCTTGAAATTTTGGTTTTTATTAACAATTTTATTAATATCTTTTTTGTTTGTTTAAAATATTTTTTCATCCCTTTTTTAAGAATCTTTTCCTTTTTTTGCATAAATTTAAACTTAATTAATAAAAAGAAATTTAAAAATTGAACTATTTTGGATTGAGACGTCTACTGTTACATTTTTGGTTTGGAATTTATCTCGGTTGGGTAAAAATGATACTGTTTGGTTGAAAATTTAATCATTCCCCTTTTAGAAAATTAATCTTTTTGGTTTAAGAATCACCTTTCGCGTTTAATTTTGAACTCTCTTGTTGATATTTCTTTGTTGAAGATTCATTATTTTTTGTGAAAATTAATTTTTGATTGCAAATTGAACAATTTTGCTAAAAATTTTGTTTTTTTGACTCAAACTTAATTTTTTCAATTGAAAATTTAACTATTCCATTCGTGGTTTGAAATGGAGTTTTTCTTAATGAAAATTTAATCGGTGGTAAATTAATGTATTTTTTTGAGAATTCGATTTTGGTTTAGAAAATTAATCTTCTTGCTAAAAATTTAGCCTTTTTCGTTAAAATGTAAACAAGTACATATTTCGTTGGAAATTCATTATATTAATTAAAAATTTATATTTTTGGTCAGAAAATTGAACTATTTTTATAATAATTAATTTGTTTTTGTTATGAAAAAGTAATCATTGGATAGAAAATTAGTTTTTGTGTAGAAAAATAATATTTTAGGATTAAAATTTTACCTGTTTTGTGAATAATCCTTTTTTTCGCTTAAAATATAAATAATTTTTCTAAAAATCACTTTTTTCTGCTAGAAAGTTCACTTTTCTTGCTAAAAATTTAACTATTCCTATATTCTCTTCTAACCGTTTTTTAAAGAATTTTTATTTTTTCACAAATTTCGCATAAATTTAGACTGAATTATTAGGTTTCAAAATCAACAATTTGCTAAAAAATTAAACTTTTCTTTGAAAAATAAACTATTTAGTGAAAAATTAATTTTTGCCTTGAAAAATAATATCTTTGGGTAGAAAATCCCCCTATTTTGTAGATAATTTTTTTTCTTTGCTTTAAAATTTAACAGTTCTGTTGAAAATTGGTATTTTATGGTGGAAAACTAATCGTCTTAATTTCAAATTAAACATTTGAAATGAAACGTTAAACATTCATCTTTATAATAATTTTTATTATTATAATTCTATTTTTATATATAATTTAATTATAATTTAATTCAAATTTAATTATAATAAAATATAATTTATATAATAATACTATCAAGTTAAATCTCTTTCGGGGTAAGCGTGACTCACTCGGTGCTAGTAGAGCACAGTGGGTGCAGGTACAGAATGGTGCATTGCCATAAGGCTTACTACTATAAAATTGTAAAATATTTGTGGAGCCCACAGGACTGTTTACATCTCTAAATATATTTTTGAGATTTTTTATTAATAAGGTAGATTAAAATATAAAAGTTTGTACCTACGCTCACTGTGCTCTACTAGAAACGATTAAGTCACGCTTACCCCGAAAGAGATTTGAATTGATGGTATTATTATTATAAAAATTTTATTTCATATATAATTTAATTATAATTCAATTACAATAAAATATAATTTATATAAAAATAATATAATTA
>NC_046665.1:133375017-133416598 GCF_010883055.1 Belonocnema kinseyi
TAAAATATAATTTATATAAAAATAATATAATTAAGCTAAATTTCTTTCGGGGTATGCGTGACTCTCGGTGCTAGTAGAGCACAGTGGGTGCAGGTACAGAATTGTACATTGCAATCTACGTTATTACTATAAAATTTTAAAATATCTTTGGAGCTCCACGGGACTGTCTTCACCTCTAAATATATTTTTTAGTTTTTTAGTAAAAAGATAGATTGCAATTTAGAATTCGGTACCTACACCCACTGTGCTCTGCTAGAATTGAGCGAGTCACGCTTACCCCAAAGGGATTTGGCTTAATGGTATAATAAATTATAATAAATAATACAACCTTTGAAGTTCTAACCTATTTTTCAAGTATAATCAAGTGGTTTCATTTCTCTTTGTGAAGCCTCTATAAAAAATGTGTACAAAAAAATTAAAAAATGAAGAAAAATGTTAGAACTTTGTTACTATAATGGATGCGAAGTCGAAAATGAAAAGACCAGATAACAAAGAAACGAGTGTGAATGGGATGTCAGTCCAAGTGTCGCTCAAATATGGCTAATGAATGGATCATTTTGACCCTGAGCTGGACATGGACTCGTGGCGGAAACGTGGTTTAGAGTCACTAACAAATTATATGAAGCCATAGGTCAAAATTGCAATTAAGCTGTTCTTATTTGAATTATTCCAGTCTCGCATCTCATTGTCATATAATTGATGTTGCTCAATAACTTTCTAAAAATAGTAGTTCAGCATTTTCTGTCCTCTTCTTAAAGTTCTACACAATATTTATTAATCATTTTTGAATAAAATTTTTGAATTAAATTTTTATTTAAATTTTCAGTTGATAGATAAAAAAAATCTATCTCAGCTCGGATTTGAACCAAGAACGCCACTATATATGAGCAGAGAGTTCATTAATTACGCCACCAAGGAATTTTGAACTAAAAAATAATTTCATGTCAAGAAATAGAGTAAATTTCATTCGAAATGTTAAATTTTTGAGCCAAAAAGATCATCTACTAAAAGACGAACTCTCAACAAATTATATCAATTTTTAACCAAAAATTTGAATTTTGAAACTAAGAATGATTAATTATTAACCGAAAATTAATTATTAAATTTGCTTATAGAATAAAATAATGTTCAATAAATAATCATATTTGCGACGAAACTGTTCTGATTTTTTAAATAAGTAATTAAATGTTCATTTAAACAAATTTCTAGAAAGAAAATTAGCTATCAAGCTAGTTCCATTTTCAATAAAAATGACGAATTTTAAACCTAAATGATGAATTCTCAACACAAAATGTGATAGTTTATATTTCAAACTAGAAACAATTTTTATTTTAGAGAAGAAAATGTTGAATCAAACAGAAAATATGAAATTAGCACAAAAAAATATTTCTGCATATTAGTTGAATTTTAAAACAAACCATTACATTCTAAAACGAAAAAGTAAATTTGAACCAAGAAGATTAATTTTCTACTAAAAAAGACGCATTTTCAACAAAACATAAATTTTGAAATAATTGGTTAAATTGTCAACCAAAGAGATTAATTTTCTACAAAAAAAAAATGAATTTAAAATAAATTACATCAATTTTCAACAAAAAGAATAAATTTTTAAACTATTTGGTTCAAATGTGATGTATTTTGTGGAAAATTTGCCTTTGTTGATAGAAAATTTATCTTCTTGGCACAAAATTAATTTTGTGTGTGTTAAAGATTAATTTTTTATTCAAGATTTCAGATGAAAATTCATCTCTATGGTTGAGTCGTTAAAAATTCGTATTCTTTTGGTTGAAGATTAATTTTTTTATCGCAAAATTAATGCATTTAATTTATGGTTGAAAATTGATATTTTCTAGTTGAAAATTTAACTATTGGATTGAAATTTAATATGTCATTGAAAATTCGTCTTTCATGATAGAAAATGAATATTCCTGGAGAATTCTGCTTTTTTCGCTGAATTCAACTGTTTCTTATTAAAATGAAAAATATTTGTGGGTGAATTGTCAACTGTTTTTTAATATAAATTTGAATCTTTTTTGGTTGGAATAACGGCTATTATATTTTTGGTTAAAAATTCACTTTTTTAATTTTAGAATAATTATTTTATTTGAACAATTATCTCTCTGGTTAATTTTTAACTATTTTGTTGTAAAATTTTCCTTTTGTTGCTGAAAAACAATTTTTTTTAATCAAACGTGTAAGTATTTCATTTTTAGTGACTCTCTTGTTGAAAATTCGTTGTTTTTTTGTTAATAATTAATTTTTTTAATTGAAATCTCTTTTGATTAAATTGATTCTTTTTTATTAAAAAATTTAACCATTTGGATAAAAATACATGCATATTGTTAAAAATTAATTTCTGAGGTTGAAAAATTAATTTAAAAAAAATGTTGGTTAAAAATGATTTTGGTAACTTAAAATTGATTTAAAGTAATTAATTAAAGAAATTAAATTTATTATTTTTTATTATTTATATTATATATATATTTTTATTAATTATAATTTAATTAACTAAAAAGTTTAAGCTTTATGTATCTTGTTGAAGATATGTTTTTCTTGGAAGAAAAATAATATGCTTTGTTGAAAATTCATTTAACTGCTTTGTGAATTTTTTTTTTGGAAATTGATCTTGTTTAGTTTAAAATTCAACTTCAATTGAATCGTGTTTTATTAAAAATAAACATGTTTATGTGCTCAAATATCAACTGTTATTTAATTAAAACTAATATCTTTTCAGTTGAAATATCAGCTATTATATATTTTGTCAGAATTAATTTTTTTAAATTGAATATTGCACTATTCACTTTTCAACTACTTTGTTACAAATTAATTTTTTCAAACTAAGAATTTAAGTGTTCCATTCCTGCCTAAAAATGAATCTTATTCAGTTGAAAAATCTTGTATATTGGTAAAAATTAATCTTCTCTGCACGAGATTCCTTTTTTAAAAATTCAACTGCTACTTGGTTGAAAGTTAAACGTTTTTGATAAAAATCAATTTTTTTTGTTTCCAGATTCATCATTACAGTTTTAAAATCATCTCCTTGGTTTTGAAATTGGTCTTGTTTAGTTGAAACTTCAACTATTTTGAAAATTCCTTTTTTTGTGAACATTAATTTTTTTCTAGTAGAAAAGTCCACTTTCAATTAAATCTTGTATTTTGTTGAAAGCTTCTCCTTTTTTTAAAAAATGAAATTTTTTAAGTTTGCATCTCGGTTACTTTTAAAACTAGTCACTTTTTAAAGTTTAAATACAATGAATCTTAAAAACATTAATGTAGTTTTCAAAAATAATCGAATAATACTTAAAATTTGTAGGCATAAAGAATTAATCCTTACATAATTAATATTTTATATTTCTGCCTGTTAATTTATATCAATATTTATTTGAATAACAATAAATAATATTACCATCATTATTATTCATTTATTAAAAGCACAATAATCTCTATCTTTTAATTAAAATTGCGATTATTCAGATAATTATAGGAATTTACGGAATTCACCGAATTCATGGAATTATCAGAATTCATGAAAATAAAGGAATTCACGGCCTTCATGAAATGGATGGAATTCGTGACATTCTCGGAATTCATGCAAATGAAGGAATTCACGAAATCTATTAAATTCGCAGAATTCATGAGATTCTACAGAAGTCACAGAATTCGCAAATTTCATGGAATTTAAGAAATTCCCGAAATGTATAGAATTCGCGGAATTCATGGGATTCAAGAACTTAAAGAAATTCACGAAAATTATGGAACTATCGAAATTCATGGAATCTATGGAATCTATGGAATTAACGGAATTTATAGAATTCACAAAATTCACGAAATAGAGGGAATTTACGGAATTCGTGGAGTTCACGGAATGCACATAATTTGAGGAGTTTATGGAATTCATGGGATTTATGGAATTCATGAAATTCGCGTAATTCGCCAAATTCATAGAATCAAAGGAATTGAAAGAATTTACGGAATTTACAGAATACGTTTACTGTATGGAATTTACGGAATACAAGGAATGAGCGGAATTGACCGTAATCACGGAACTGGAGGAATACAAGGAATTCGTGTGATGCCCGGAAGTCACAGAAATCATGAAATTTGCTGAATTCAAGGAATTTTCAGAATTTATGAAAATGAGGGCATTCAACAAATTTAGAGAATTTCAGAATTCATGGAATTCAAAGAATTAGCGAAATACATAGAATTTAAGGAATTTACAGAATTCAAGGAATTTATGGAATTCAAAGAATTTATGGAATTTGCGGAATTCACTAAGTTCATGGAATTTACGGAATTCGCGCAATACGCTTAATTTATTAAATTAATGGAACTCACGGAATTCACACTTTGAGGAATTCATGGAATTCAAGAAATTCATGGAATTAATGAAATTCGTGGAAGTCATGGGATTCATGGAGTTCATGGGATTTGCGAAAGTCGCCACATTCGTGGAATAAAACGAATTTAAGGAATTCACAGAATTTGTTTCCGTTATGGAATTCACAGAAAGCAATAAATTAGTGGAATTGACTGTAATCACGGAATTGACGGAATTCAAGGAATTCGTATAAAGCCAGGAAGTCTAAGAAATCATGCAATTCGCGGAATTTAAGGAATTAAAGGAATTCACAGAATTTATAGAAATAAAGGAACTAACCAAATTTGTGGAATTTCGGAATTTCTTGAATTCAAGAAATTAGTGGAATTCATAAAATTAAAGGAATTTGCAGAATTAATAGAATTTACGGAATTCAAAGAATTTACAGGATTTACGGAATTCAGTGAATCGAAGGAATTCATGGGGTCGAAGGAATTCGCGGAGTTCAAGAAATTCTTGGAATGCAAGGCAGTCAGGGACTTTATGGAATTCAGGGAATTCATAAGTATCTATGAATTCAATATATACCGTGAATTCTTGGAATTTTATTGATTCGTTAAATTTTATGGATTCCTCGAATTTTGAGATTTCCAAGACTCACTTAAATTTAACGAATGTATTAAATTCTGTGAATTGCATAAATTCAGTGAATTCCGTGAAATCCATCAGTTCCGTTATTTCCATGCATTCCGTGTATTCCATGAATACTGGAATTCCAACATTTTCGTGAATTCTGTAAATTCCATGAGTTCTCGAATTCTATATTCTTGAATTCTGCGAATTCCATAAATTCTTGGAATTTTTAAATCCAGGAATTCCGTAAATTCCTTAAGATTCCATGAATTCTTCAAATCTCGTGAATTCCTTATACTCCGGGCATTCCGTGAATTCCGTGCTTTATATGAATTCCGTTAAGTTCTTTTATTTAGTGAATTCTATCAAATTCTCGAATTCCTGAAATTTCATGAATTACTTAAATTCTATAAAGACGCGCGTTATATCTACATTAAACAAAGTTTTCGCTCTATTAGAAAATTTTTTAACCAGGAATATGTCTTCTGAGAAATGATTGACTTTTTTTTCAATTTTTTGCTTTCACATTTGGAAACTGCAACATTATCTATTGTAGCCTTACCTCACGTTTTGAAAATAAATTTCCAATACATGTAGTGGAAGTTTCCATAACAAATTTTTAACTGTGTTCTTTTTTATCAGTGTGCTAAGATCCAAAATAAATATCGATAAAGTAGGAATCAGATAAGTGTCACATGCTCCCAAATCGACAATTTTACCGGTAATTTCAAGACCCCTTAAGTTTGCTGAACGTTTCCCCCAATTCCGACCGAGAAAGGCTCCTTGAGACGCCTTGGGGTGTTTTCCTGAGGGGGCGCCTATCTTTGCCAGGGAAAAAGTCAAAGTGACAGTTCACGAGATATGTCGACAATAAGGGCGCAATATTTCCCAGTCTATTAAATATATCGCTTTTTGGCTGGAGGAGAAGCCCATAAATAACTGGGAGGCTTCTAAAAAAAGTGACATCTGCTTACGAGCAATCAGCCACGGAATTAGAGATCGCAGAGAAGTATCGAAAGCTTCGATTTCACGGTGCACTACAGCTATAATACACGCAGCTATACTACACCGAGTAGTAAAGCTGTAACGTTAATATGCACATATATAGCTTCTATGAATGTATAAGTAACTAAATGTATAAATGTGTAAATACATATATGTATAAATATATATGTATATAATATATTGGGCTTGGCTGGCATTCGGTCAAAGTCGGAAGTATCTAGGCTAGGGTGACTCGACTCGAACAAAGAGATGGCCGCTTGCCTCGAAGCGGGGAGGGAGGTTTTATGAAATAATCAATAGGTTTTATCCGAGAGAAAACCATGGGGCCAGATGGTTTCGCTATCATCGATGGTAAACTTCCGAACGCCGCGGCTTTGTTTAGCTGAATGTGGGACACGCTTGAATCATGGGAGGGGACCCCAGGGGACACTGGGACAGTGGGACACTGGGGCACTGGGACAAAGAAGAGACCAGAACTCGTAGGAACTCAATTAAGAGGGAATTTTACTATTCGAACCAATTAAAGAATGTTGTCGCATTCATTCAGATAACTTATTGGCTTTGAGGGGATTTATTTACTTTTAAGGGAACAGCGCTTTTCAATCGGACATAACAAACAATCCATCAGGGTATCTTTGTCAATATTAGCCCTGGTGGAAATGTATTTACACTGGAAAATACAATGAGGTACAAGGAGAATTGGTGTATTATGCTCTAAAAATTACTTGTAAAATTTTCTGAATTTTGGGGACAATGGTATTTATGTTAAAGATTGAAAGGAACTCTATCTCTAAATCCGGATTAGTAGAAATTTTAATAATGTAGTAGCATTGGGTCTGACTGCTTTATAAACATAATTTAATAAATTTTTTTATTAAACTGCTTTTCTTGAGTTTTAATTAAGAAAGCTTAAGGTTTTTAAAATTATTTTTTAAGTTTATATTGTTTTATTAATAATGATTGTTTAGAAACAATACAATATTGAAAATTCAAAGAGCTGAGACATTTCCTATTTTTATAACAAAACACAATAATGTTTTTTGAACTTAAAAACCTTAAATTATTCTTCATTTTTTCCCCTAAAATCCTGGAGATCTTCAATTTTTGTTGGTAATCTCGGATTTCAATTTTTTTGCAAAGCTTCTACAGATTTTAATTATTTCATTCGATTTCAAAAGATTACAGAAAGAATACACAAACATTTCAAAGAAGTCGAAAGGATTTGAAAAGATTTTAAGCATTTCAAATTATCAAAAAGGGTACATTAAGCCAGACTTTAAAGATTTTTTAATATTTTAAAAATTTCAAACGATTTCAAACGACTACAATACATTTCAGAAATATTTCACAAATATTTCAAAGAATTTAGAATTTTAGAAGATTTCAAAAAATTTCACAAAGATTTCAATTAATTAAATGATTTCAACGAAAACAAAAGATTTCACAAAGAAAAATTCAGGAAAGGTTTCCCAAATATTTCAAAAAATTTCTCAAACATTTTGAAGATTTAACAAACATTTGGAACCTTTCACCAAATTTTTTAAACTTTTAAAACACTTTGAGGATTTAAAAGATTTTTCCAAGGGCATAGAGAACTAAATTTCTAACATTTCAAAGCATTTCAAAAACTTAAAACGATTACAAATTTTTTAGAAGATTTTAGAAGATTTCACAAAGATTTTGAATATTTCAAATTTTTCTAATGTTTTGCAATATTTTACAAAAGATTTCAAATATGCCACTGGTTTCAAAATAATGCAAAAGATTTTAAAAAGATTACACAAATGTTTCGAAAAATTCATAAGAATTTGAACAGATTTTTATAGATTTTAAAGATTTTTAAACAATTCAAATTTTTTAGAATATGTCAAAAGATTTTACGAAGCTTTCAAAGATTCAGTTATTTCGTACAAATTTAAATGTTACATAAAGAACACAAAAATATTTCAAAGAAGTCGAAGAAATTTCAAAATACTCGAGAAATTTCAGAAATTTCAAAAAGGGTACAATTAACCAGACTTTAAATATTTTCGAATATTTCAAATTTAATATTTCAATATTTCAACGATTTTAAAACAGTGTTGGGTAGTAACCTGTTACAAGTAACTAAGTTACTAAAAAATTGCGTTATTTGTAACTTTTAGGGTAACTTACTTACTGTTTTTAAAAGTAACTTGTAACTTAATTTTAGTTACTTAACAGTTACTTTGTGTACTTTGTATTCCAATTTCCAAAAATATATTACTGTTTCACTTGACGAAATGTCTGTCTAGTTTTTTTTTTACTAAACCAATCTCTCTTTTTTAAAATAATATTTTGATAAATTATTAATATTTTTTGTAATAATAAAATAATAATAAATAATTGTATTATTTATTTTATTTATTTTTACTGTTTTAAAATTGTTCAGAAGATTTCAAAATATTTCAGAAGAATTTCAAATATTCTAGTGATTTGAAACGAATATAAAATATTTTAAAAATATTCATATAACATTTCAAAGAATTCATAAGGATTTAAAAAGGTTTCAAGAATTTCAAATATTTCAAAAAGGGTACGTTACACCAAATTGCGAATATTTCAAACATTTTAAATATTTTAAAACGTTACAATAAATTAGAAAGATTTGAAAAGAATTTAAAGAATTTAGCGATTTCAAAAGGTTTCAAAATATTTTAGAAGATTTTAAAAGGTATCAAAAAGATTTTAAATAATTAAATAATTTCAAAAAACACAAAATATTTCACAAACAAATATTTAGGAAAGATTCTACAAAAAGATTTCAAAAAATTTCACAGAGGTTTTTAAATTTTTAAAAGATTTCAAGGATTTCAAAATTTTCTAAAATGTTACACGAAAGCAGACTTTGAAGATTTTAGAATATTCAGAAGATTTTAAGAAATTTCAAAATTTTTTAGGATATTTCAAAAGATTTCACAGATTTGAAATATTCCAGTGAATTCAAAAGAATAAAAAAGATTTTAGAAAGATTTCATAAAAGATTTATAAGGATTTTAAAAGAATACAAGAACTTTCAAATTTTAAAAGTTTTTAAGGATTTCAAACGATTTTATATTTTTCAGAAGATTTCCAAAGACTTCACAAGATTTCAAACATTTTAAGAAATTCATATTAACACGAAAGATTTCAAACATATTTTTAAGATTTCATTAAACTTTTATGAAGATTTAAAGAAAATAAGAGAATTTCAAAGATTTCTAAAAGGATATATTACACCAGATTTTAAAGATTTCAAACATATAAAAAAGATTACAGAAAGATTTGAAAAATATTTTTAAGAATACAAGAGAATTTCTCCAGATTTCAAGAATTTAAAAATCTTCAAAATTGGCACATTAAACCAGGCTTTAAAGATTTTAGAATGCTGCAAAGCTTTCAAACGATTTCTAATTTTTTAAAAAGTTTTCAAAAGATTTCACAATGATTTAAATATTCCAGTAATTTCAAACGAGTACAAAATATTTCAGAAATATTTTATGAAAATTTCAAAACATTCATAAGAATTTCAAAAGATCTTAAGAATTTTAAAGATTTCAAAAAAGCCTATATACCAGATTTTGAAGATTTCAGAAGGATTTTAAATTTTGTCAAAGTTTTCAAGTATTTTAAAGAATTTAAAAGAGGGTATAGTAAAACAAATTTCAAATTCCTTTAGAAGATTTCGAAATATTTTTAAAACATTTCAAATATTCCAATGACTTAAAATAAATAGAAAATATTTCAAAAGTCTTAACTAAGATTAAAAAAGTTTTATTGACTTTAAATTAATACAACAGTTTTCAGAAGGTTTTCATACAAGTTTTATAAAGATTCTTGAAAAATACAGCAATTTTAAAGATTTCACAAAGAATTCAAATTTCGCAGTAATTTCAAACGAAGAAAAAAGATTTCACAAATATTTTAAGGAGTTCATAAAAACTTCACAAATATTTTTGAAATTTTATAAAAATAATATATAAATTTAGAAAGAATACAAGAATTTCAAAGGTTTTAAAATGGGTACAGTTCACTTAATTTCAAAGTTTTCAAAACATTTCCAAGATGATTTCAAAAGATTTTGAAGATTTTACAAAGAATTCTCCAAGATTTCGAATATTTCCTTAAGATTTCAAGGATTTCAAAGATTTAAAACAGGCCTATACTCCAGATTTAAAATATTTTACAAGGATTTTAAAACTTTCATAAGTTTTTGATTCTTTTAGAAGATTTCAAAAGATTTCACAAACATTTCAAACATTTTAATGATTTTAAATGAATAAAAAATATTTTAGAAGGGTTTCATAGAAGTTTTAAAAAGGTTTAAAAATAATATATGAATTTTAAAGATTTTAAAACATTTGAAATTTTTTAGAGTGTTTAAAAAGATTTCCCAGATTTTAAATATTCCAATGACTTTGAACAAATATAAAATGTTTCAGAAAAATTTTACAAAGATTTCAAAGAATTCACAAAGGTTTCAAATTATTTTAGTAGATTTCAAAAGGCTTCACTAAGATTTTTAATATTTTAAAAAAAAATACAAGAATTTACTAATTTCAAAACATTTGAAAGATTTCAAAAGATTCCAAAATTTTTTAGAAGCTTTCAAAAGATTTCACAAAGATTTAAAATATTGAAGTAATTTCAAAGAAATAAAAAAGATTTAAAAGAAAATTCTTTACAAAGATTAAAAATATTTTAATGATTTTAAATTAATACAAAAGAATTCATAAATATTGTTGAATTTCCATGCCAATTTTATAAAGATTTCTAAAAATTTCTAAAAGGGCACAGTTTGTCGGATTTCAAAGTTGCCGAAACATTTAAAAGATTTTTAACGATTTAAAATTTTTTAGAAGATTTCAAAAGATTTCTCCAAAAATAAAAATATATCAGTGATTTTAAACGAATAAAAAATATTTCAGAAATATTTTATAAAAAATTCAAAAAATTCATAAGGATTTCAAAACATTTCAAAACGATTTTAAACGATTTCAAAACGTTTGAAAATATTTCCGAAAATTGTGAAAGATATAAATAAATTTTTCACCAAAATTTCAAAAGATTTCAAAAAGATTTTAAAGTTTTTTTAAGGATTTCAAAATTTTTCAAAACAAAATACGCATAAACTAGATTTAAAAGATTTCACAAATTGCTTTCAAAGATTTCGAATATATCCTAAAGATTTCAAGGATCAAAGCGTGTGATAAAAACTATACACTAGATTCTAAAGATAAAAGAATAAAAGAATTTTAAACATTTGCAAACATTTCAAAGATTTTATAAGATTTCTAATTTTTTAGAAAATTTCACAAAGATTTCGAATATTACAGTAATTTCAAATGAATAAAGAATATTTCAAGAAGATTTGAAAGAACTCATAAGGATTTCACAAATATTTGAAAGATATCATAAAAATTATATAAAGATTTTAAAAGAATACAAGATTTTTAGCAATTCAAAATCTTTTAAAATATCTTAAAATATTTCACAAAATATCTTAGATTTAAGTGATTTCAAGCAATGCATGAGATTTCATAACCAAAGATTTAAGAAAGATTTAAAGATTTTCACGATTTCGAATATTTCCTAAAGATTTTGAGGATTTCAAAGACATGAAAAAATGTCCAAGAATTCAAAGGGTTTAAAAATTGTTTAGAAGAATTCAAAAGATTTTTCAAATATTTTAGGAATTTCACACATTTAAAAAAACGTTAATTACAACAAATTTCAAAGATTTCCAAACACTTCAAAGATTTTCAACGATTTCAAAAGATTTCAATGATTAAAAAAAGAAGGATTTCACAAAGATTAGAGAAAGATTTCACTTATATTTCAAAGATTTTATAAATTTCATAAATATTTCAGAGGATATTAAAACTTCAACGAATTTTTTTACGGAAAAAAACTACGGGCCCATAACAAAATAATCGGGAACAAATTCGTAGATCTCTTTTGATTGAACAATTTCTGTTTATTCATTTTTGTCGAAATTTGTTTCGGTTTTCCAAAAACTTAATTTCAGAAATTTTCAAGGTTATTTTTTATTATTAAAAAAAAATACACATTATATAGAAAAATGTCTGTGAAAGAATTTGTAAATAAAAATTGACTTAAAACCAATATGTTCTCCTTATGATGAAAATGAAAAAAATAAATGTAGCATATTTTCCGTAAGAAAATAAAAAAAATATTTAAACTGAAATAAAAATAATGAGTAGAAAGCAACACTCGATGAAATTACAGATTGTCTGTTGGCTAGTTTCTTAACATTTAAAACAGAGTCAGAAAAATAGTAATTATCGCATTAGGCTAATAGGATTCTGCACACAATATGGTCATGAAAAACTCTCATTATAAGTTATACGAGTAATTATTACAGATTCATTCGCTCTTATAGCGTGACGTGCTTCTCATTCCTGTAACGCCTTGGAATAATGTTCGCATGACCATAAACGACTTAAAAAAACCTTCGCGGAATCGACCATTCTAATTATTAGACGCTAAATTAATATTTTCGCTTTTTCATCTCAAGCAATAAAACTTACACAACATTCCGTGTCTAATCGTTCCTACGCAAATAAAAGGTAAAAACTATAATAAGTTGAATGAAAAATTTATGCTAAAATAATAAATTTATATTTATTTTTGTTGGGAAATTCATTTGGAAAAAATATTAACAGAAAATACCAAATAAAAGTAGAAACAGATTGTAAATAATCATACGCGTTTCTTATTGTAAAGAAGACTTATTTTAATTTAAAAAAATCAAAGAAAGATTTAATATTTATTATTTCATGTGTGAATGGATGAGTTTTAAATCCAAACGACAAAATAATACAAAAAATAATAAAAATAATTACATTTTTGAAGGAAAAGAGGACTCAACAAGAAAGTTTAATTTTAAATCTAAAAACATAAATTTTCATCAAAATAGTAATTTTTATTTAAGACAAATTAATTTTTTATCCAGTATTTAAATTTTAAACTAAAAAATGTAAGTTGTCAACCAAAAATGGAATCGTTTGAAAAATTAATTCTTCACGGAAAAATAGAATCTTCAACTGATTAAATTTAATTGAAAAACACGAATTTTCAACAAAAAAGTTCAATCCTTAATCGAAATTATGTATTTCCAGAATGAAAATTGAATTTGGTAACCAAAAAGAAGAATTTTAAACAAAATACATGAATTTTCCACGAAATGGTTGAATTTATCAACCAACACTATGAATTAAAAAAAAGTGTATAATAAATCGTTTGATGTTTACTCAACTAATTGAATTTTCTTCAATACAGTTGAATTGAAAAAAATAAAACAAAAGTGTTTTCAAACCAAAAAAAAAAATGCTATCAGTTTAATTAAAACAAAAAAGACAATTTTGTAACAAAACAGTCGAATTCAGAGCCAAAAAGATTAATTAAACAAAAATTAGTTTAATATCCGAAAAGAAATTTTTTTCTAAATGTATGAAGTATCCAAAAAACAATTGAATTCACCGCTAAAAATCAAATTGTTAAATTTTCTGCAAAATATTTGTCAAACAAAAAAAATATAAAAATATCCAACCAAAAATATCCAACCAATAATTTTCCACATAAAAAATAGGAATTTTTAATAAAATAGTTGAATCCCCAATTAAAATTATATATTTTTAGAGAATAATTTAATTTCGCACCCAAAAATAAGTTTCACCAAATACAAGAATTTTCTACAAAATAGTTGAATGTCCCAACTAACCCATTAAATTTTTAACAAAAAAGTGTAAGATAAATAGTTTAATTTTTACTCAAATAGTTGCATTTTCTACTAATTTAATTGAATTTTTAAAAAAATACATACAAGTGCTTTTAACCAAAAAAGAAATATTTAAATTTTCAGAATAAAAAATTATTTTAAAGAAATAGTATTTTCTACAAAAGTTCAATTGAACTTAAAAAGACGAGTTTGTAACAAAACAGTCAAATCCACAGCCAAAAAAATTATAAAAAAAAAAGAAGAAAATTAGTCTTATATCCAAGAAGAAATTAAAAATTAAAATATCCAACCAAAAATGAGATAATTACATTTTTAGTTGAAAAAATTAATTTTCCACAACAAAGTTATAAATTTTTAATAAAATAGTTGAATCCCCAATTAAAATTATATATTTTTAAAAAATAATTTCATTTCGCACCCAAAAAGAAGTTTCAACAAAATACATGAACTTTCCATAAAATAGTTGAATTTCCCAACTTACCCATTAAATTTTTAACAAAAAAGTGTAAGATAAATAGTTTAATTTTTACTCAAATAGTTGCATTTTCTACCAATATAGTTGAATTAAAAAAAAGTACAAGTATTTTTAACCAAAAATGAAATATTTAAATTTTCAGAATAAAAAATTATTTTAAAAAATAGAATTTTCTACAAAAGTTCACTTGAACTAAAAAAGACGAGTTTATAACAAAACAGTCGAATCCACAGCCAAAAAAATTATTAAAAAAAAAGAAAATTAGTCTTATATCCAAGAAGAAATTAATGAAAAATGTATGAACTTTTCAATTGATAAATTTGTATACAAAACATTTTTCGAAAACAAAAAAAAAAGAACATAAATATTCAATTAAAAATGGGATAATTACATTTTTGGTTTAAATAGTTAATTTTCAACAACAAAAAAACGAATTTTTTATCAGTAAAATTCAATCAAAAACATTAATTTTTAACAAAGTAGTTGAATAAGTAACCAATGAGATAGATTTTAGAAAAGTAAAAGATTAATTTTCTACCCAAAAAGAGAAATTTTTAATAAAACACATGAATTTTACATAAAAAACTTAAATTTTCCACCTGTATCTGGATCTTTAACAAAATATTTAATTTTCTATTGATAATTTATTTT
This sequence comes from Belonocnema kinseyi, assembly GCF_010883055.1. Classification (NCBI taxonomy): domain Eukaryota; kingdom Metazoa; phylum Arthropoda; class Insecta; order Hymenoptera; family Cynipidae; genus Belonocnema; species Belonocnema kinseyi. The sequence goes on from NC_046665.1 coordinate 133,389,862, forward strand.
TAAAAAATATTCTATTTCTTAACAAAATAATTTAATTTTCTACCTCAATAGTTGCATTGTAAACTAAAAGAAAAGTTTTCAGCAAAAAAAGGAATAGTTACATTTCCAGTTTAAAAAATTAATTTTATACAACAGCAACAAAAACGAATTCTCTACCAGTTTAAATAAATTAAAAAAGACAATTTTGCAAGAAAATAGTTGAATCCGCGAGCAAAAGGATGAATGACAAAAATAAAGAAAATAAATTTTGCACAAAAAAAGAAGAATTTTCAACATAATACGTGAATTTTCTACAAAGAAGTTTCTACTAGTTTAATTGAACCAAATAAACGATTTTCTACAAAACCATTACATTTTTTACCAAAAATCGAAGAGTTAAATTTTCTACCAAAATGTTACAAAAAAAATTTTCAACCAAAAATGGAATAATTAGATACATTATTGGTTAAAAAAAATAATTTTCAATAACAAAAAAAAATTATTTTCTCCCAATAAAATTTAATACAAAATATACTAATTTTGAACAAAATAGTTGAATCCACAGCATATAAGGTAAATTATCAAAAATTAAAAGATTACTTTTCTCTCCATTTTCTCTGCAAAAGGACGAGTATTCAACAAAATACATGAATTTTACAAAAAAAATCTTTTCTTCACCCAACATTATAGATTTTTAATAACAAATTATTGGTAATTTAAAAAATAAATTGTTCAATTTTCTCTCTCTATATATAGTTGATTTTTCACAACAAAATATATGTATTTTCAACCAAAAATGCAATAGTTACATTTTTAGTTTAAGAAAATAATTTTGAACAACAAAAAAATAGAATTTTCTACCAAATTTAATGAATGGAAAAAACAATTTTGTAACAGAATATTTGAATACATAGCCAAAAAGATGAATTAAAAAAAAAGAAGATTAATTTTATAAAAAAAAAATTTTTTAATTAAAAATAATAAATAAATTTTCAACGAAAACTGGAAAAATTAAATTTTCAGTTTAAAAAATTTATTTTCACAGAAAGAAACGAATTTCCTACTGGTAAAATTGAATAAAGAAGACACATTTTTAACAAAATAGCAGCTATTCTTAATAAAAGTGGTCATTGTTTACTTTTCTAATATTTTTGTGACAAGCAGTCATTCGTCTAATAGCTTAAAACATTTAAAGTACAAAAAAATTCGACGTGAAAGGGTCAAAATTATGAATTTGTTTATAAAAATTTAAATTGTTATATTTGATGAAATATTATTAAATATTCATTATATAAAGGAATACTTGAAGTCGTTCTAGCGATTTTAGGAAATTGTAATTTGAAAAATCTAAAATTTTAATATTTTGCCACAAGAATTGCTTACAACGCACCTAAATTGAAGGCTGTGGACATTTTTGAACGAAAAAAGTGCATTTCCTCTGACTGTCTGACCACAGTGGAAAACAAGTACATTTTTTTGTTCAAAATACGATTTCGGCTCACACTGTGGACCAATTAGGATTTTTTTTAAGCTGATAAACTTTCAAAGAAAGTTGTCGAGCGTGATTAATGAAAATTTACAATTTTTTTATTTGACGTTCCCGGTGATCGTCAATAATGGGAACAAATTTAATAAACAAATGCATTACTCAGGCATTTCTCGTCAGAAGAATTCGTTTTTTTCGATGTTAATTTTTTTAAATTAGGAACCTCACAATAATTTCAGAAGAATTCGTTTTTTTCGATGTTAATTTTTTTAAATTAGGAACCTCACAATAATTTCAGAAAATTCATAATTTCTTGGTGAATTTTATAATTTTATCAAACAAACGCATTATTCGGGCATTTGTCGTCAGAAAAATTAACTTTTTTTTCTATGTCAATTTTTTTAACTTAGGAACTTCATAATAGTTTCAGAAAATCCATAATTTGTTGATGAATTTTATGATTTTGTCAAATAAATTTAATCAAAAAATGCATTGTTCGAGCACTTCTCGACGAAAAAAATCGTTTTCTTCAATGTCAGTCCTTTTAATCGGAAACATTATGATAATTTTAGCAACATTTATCCCTATTTAATGAATTTTATTTTTTTGAACAAATTTAATAAACAAATGCATTATTCGGGCATCTGTTGGCGAAAAAATTTTTTTTTCGATATTGGTCATTTTAATTGCGAACTTGATGTTAATTTCAGCAAAATTCATAATTAGTTTATAAATTTTATAATTTTTTTAGCAAATTTAATAAACAAATGCATTATTTGGGAATTTTTTAACGAAAAAACTCTTTTTTTTTTAATTTCAGTTCTTTTAAACAAATTCAATTAAAAATGCATTATTTTGGAATTTGCTAATTAAATTTGTTTAAAACAACATAAAACTTATAAAGAAATTATGAATAAATGATAAATTATTAAAAATGATAGAAAACAGATTTTCAAGAAATAATTTAAAAAAAATCTTTTTTGTTTATTGTATCACGATGGAATATCTTTATATAATGTGAATCTATGAAACGTCCGCGAATACAACAATTTTCCTATTATTGAAGAGCACGGGGAACGTCAAATAAAAAAATTACCATTTTTTTCGTCAAATTTATTTATTTATACAAAAATTTAAAAAACTGAATTAAAAATCAAGCTTGACAACTTTCTTTAAAATTTCATCAGCTTTTTGAAAAAAAAGAAAGAAAAACATTCAAATCGGTCAACAGGTTCAGCCGAAATCGTATTTTGAAACAAAAAAAGCTGTTAAGATTTCTAAGAGAGTTGTCGAGTCTGATTTTTTTCAATTAGGTTTTTCATTTTTTATAAATAAACAAACAAATATGACGAAAAAATGGTCATTTTATCTATTTGACGTTCACAGTGTTCGTCAATAACAGGAAAAGTCTTGAAATCGCCTAAGTTTCATGAACTAATATTAGCTAAAGATGTTCCAATATTATATATATTAGTAAAGAATAAAATTTTTAATCAACAAATTATTTGTTTAAAATTTTTTTCATGATTTTCCATAATCATACGTTTTTTCTAGTTATATTGCAAGACATTTTATGAACAAATGCTTATTAACAAAGTTAATAAACAAATGCTTGTCGGCAGAAAAATCAATTTTCCATCGACAGATGATCGAATAATGCATTTCTTTATTAAATTTGTTTCAAAAAATATATAAAATTTATCAATCCATTATGAATTTCACTGAAATCATCATGAACTTCCAATTAAAAGGACTAAAATCGAAAAAAAAAAGAATTTTTCCGTTCACAGATGCCCGAATAATGCATTTGTTTGTTAAATTTGTTTTTAAAAATCATAAAATGTGTCAACTCATCATGAATGTTGCCGAATTTATTATGAAGATCCCAATTAAAAGTCTAATATCGAAATAAAAAGAAATGTTCCGTCGATTCCCCAATAATGCATTTGTTTATCAAATTTGTTTTTTAAAAATAATGAAATTGATAAAAAATTATAAGTTTTGTTAAAATTGTCATGAAGTTCTCAACTGATGAGGCTGCTTGTTAAAAACACCGAATTTTTCTCTCAACAAAATGCCCAAATAATGCATTTTTTTATTAGATTTGTTTAAGAAATCATAAGATTAATCAACAAATTACGAATTTTGCTAAAATTATCATAAATTTCCGAATTGAAAAAAATTGACATAGAAATAAACGAATATTTCTGTCGAAAAATGCTTGATTACTGCATTTCTACATTAAATTTGTTTATAATATAAACAATTATAATCAGAAGAGAAATTTTTTCACATAATATTGTTTCGATTCCAATTTCTTGCCGACATGCCTTAAAAAATGTGTATTTATGGAAAATCGTAAAAAACATTTTTTCAACAGATAATTTGTTGGCAACAAATTTATTTGTATATTGTCTAATATTGGAATATCCTTAACTAATGCTATTTTTTGCAACTTAAGCGATTTCAACCATTATCCTGTTATTGACGAGCACCGAGAACGTCAAATTGAAAAAGGCCATTTTTTTGTCATATTTGTTTATTTATAAAAAAATGGAAGACCCAATTCAAAAATCAGACTAGACAACTCCCCTAGATATCTTATTAGCTTTTTTAGATTTTTTTAACGAAATCGGTGAAGATTTGTATGCTGTACGTTATTCAGAACCAAACAAGTCATTTTTCTTTTACAATGTGCGGCACTCCTTTAGGTACGAAACCAATAACTCTTTTTTTTAGAATAATCTTGTAGGGCATTAAAAAAGAAACATTTTCCTTACCTTGACTTGTTTCCATATCGTGCGTTATTTGGCTCAAAATGTTGATTTTCGTGAATTGTTTTGGAAATTTGTAAATGTTATAACTCTGGTAAATTTTAGTTAAAAAAAAAACTATTAGGATAAATTGTTCGTCTGTTTGAATACTATGAATATTCATACAGAAAACTTTTGAATTTTTACAAAAAGTGATCTCAAAGATTTTCAAAATACGCTCACTTCTTGATATTTTATTCAAAATGGCTGGTTAACGAACTTGACCTTTATTTTAGGTCACTCAAATAGTATACCAAAGGCCAATCCAATCTGCAAATTCTTTCGAAAGTTATCGTGCTAAGAAACTAAAAATTTAGAGGCACAACCATACACACGCACACACAGACAGACAAATTCGTAAAAACCTGTTTTTTGCATTTAGGGGGACTCAAAATGTGGTTATTCGACAAAAACTGGGGGGGGGGGGTCAAATTTTACACAAATCTAATACCTCCAGTGTCGAAATTCAAATGGGGAACTAGTCTGGTTCCCGAGCATTCGATCTCACTTAAAGGCGGGGGCTAGTCAGGCGACCCGACTTATCTTAGCCGGGGCCTGATCGGGTACTATAAGGGGTCATATAAAAATACATCCGAGTGGAATATTAACCAAACTTCCAAAAATTTGTGGAACAACCCCAAAAAGTTTGTCAAAATACTTATTATTTACAGAAATCACTATAAACTATTTTGAAATATTTAAAAGTACTCAAATTTACCCAAGATTTAATGAAGAACAATATCCTATGCTTAAAAATGCATAAATTTATGTAATTAAAATTCCCCAAAATTTGTGGAATATTAATTTTTAAAAAAACTTCAGCTGGAACGCAGAAATGGAAGAGCTACACTTTGAAGGAACCGCTATGTTAGTCACAGTAGTCTCTGCTCCAGGTAATTATGCTTCGTTACGTGTGGACTGCTGTCTTAAACACTCGACGCGTCATTTCTGTTGCGCGAGAGGTGGCACGTCGCGCCCTTGCGGATTTTCTTTAAAGCTACCAGTCACCTACATCTATATGTATCTTTTCCAATATGGATTTTCTTAAAATTCCATACAAAGGTATTTATAAATGTTCCTAGAAATTCGCAATTTTCTAAAAAATACTACAAAAAAGTAAGATTACGTCTTTTACAATATTTTGATCGTTGTTTTTATAAAAAGTTGATTTTCATACGAAATCATTAACTTAATAATTATTTATTAAGTATATTGGAGATGAATTTAACATTAATAAATATTTTTTCTAAAAAACAGTGTAAAATTATTGTTAAATATATTCTTAGTGTTTTAGAATAGAGAAATCATTACGCTTTTTTAGATATTACCGCATTTGATAAAATCTCGCCGAAAACTCAAACATAAGAATAATCTGACCAGAGCCCCACTAGCTCCTGACCAGAGCCTGAAGATTACCTGCACGGAAATTAGTGCACAAAAAGGCCCGACTAGCCCTTGACCAACCACTGACCAGCCCCGACTGAAATTTTGACATCAAAAAGCCCAACTAGCCCCCGATTAGTGCCCGACTTGTAATAGGGCCAAATCGGGTTATTTTCACACGGGCTTCTCTTGATGAGAATGTAATAAGTGCATTTCCTACGACTGTGTGACGGTTCGAGGGAAGCAAAAAATCGACGTTTGAAGGTTGCGTGTGGATAATAAATTTAGCATGGAGCAATGAAGTTGGATAAGCAAACATTAAATGCATTTGGGTAAAGTAAATTCACTCAGGAACGCAAATAATTTCACTTGCCGTTAACGAGACCCTTAACCCTTTCGGGCAAAAACTTTATTGCCACAATTAATGCATTAGCGTTTGGGAAGAGCGTATAATTTCGTACTGCGAAACTCGAAAGGCAATCTAAGGTTAAATTCTTTTGGCCATGAATTTTATTTTGACTAATTACGCAAAAGGTATTGGGTTATAAATTTAAATTCTTCCAGGGGCGGGATTGTTCTTACCCATTAAAATTATCCTGGAATTCCATAGATTAAGGAATACTTAAGAAGGGAGGCATAATTTACTCTAATATATATTATTCTCTACCATTATCTCTTTTGAAAAGTCTTTAAAAAGTCACAAGATGATGTTTTTTGTTAGAGTAGTAAGGTAATAAATTTTATTTTTTTATTTTTATATTCTGTATTTTAATTTAATTTTATAGAATTTTTATCTATTCATTTTCCCTCTTCGAAATCGAATGATTAAATTCATTAGATCGTTTAAATTTTTCTAAAAAAAACTACCTAAAATCTTTGTAAAATAATTGATGTCTTAATGAAATCTTCTTATTATATCTGAAATATTTGCCAAATATTTTTAATCTTTGCGAAGTCTTTCAAAGCTTCGTCAAATTTTTGAAATATTTAGGATATCACTGAAACCTTTATTGAATATTTGAAATAGTTGGGAATATTTGTAAAATTGTTGAAAACCCTTAAAAATCTGTGAAATCTTTTGAATCAAACCGAAATCTTTGCCAAATTTATAAAAATTTTTTATGAATATTTGTCTTTTTTTAAATGATTAAAATCTTTGAAAAATATTAAAATCTTTGTGAAAAATTTTTAAATTCTATTTAAAATGGTTATCAGAGTATTTAGAAAATCTTTTTAAAACCTTTGAAATTATTGTGATATCTTTGGAAAATCATAAAAATCTTTGTGCAACCTTGGCGAAACATTTCAAATATTTGATAATATTTTGGAAATCTTTGGAAAATTATTTAAAATCTTTGTGAAATCCATAGAAAATCATTGAAATATTTTTGGAATATTTGTGAAATTATTGAAATTTTTGAAAATCATTGAAATATTTGTGAAATCTTTTAAATCTATCTGAAATCTTTATGAAAACTTTAAAATCTTTGGGAAATCCTTGAAGCCTGTGAAATCTTTAAAATCAATGCGAAATCTTTTAAAAAAATTTTTAATCTTTAAGAAATATTAAAATCTTCGTGAAATCCATAGAAAATCATTAATATCTTTGAAATATTTCTTGAATATTTGTGAAATTATTGAAATTTTTGGAAATCATTGAAATATTTTAAAAAATCTTCTAAATCTATCTGAAATCTTTATAAAAACTTTAAAATCTTTGGAAAATCATTGAAGGCTGTAAAATCTTTAAAATCTATGCGAAATCTTTGCAAAGGATTAAAAATCTTTGTAAAATCTATAGAAAATCATTGAAATCTTTGAAATATTTTTGAAATATTTGTGAAATTATTTAAATGTTCGGGAAATCATTGATGTCTTTGAATCTTTTAAATCTATGCGAAATCTTTGCGAAATCTTTACAATATTTGTGAAAATTTTAAAGAAATTATAAAAATCTTTAGCAATATTTCAAATATTTGATAATATTTTTGAAATGATTGAGATTTTTGAATAATCATTGAAATCTATGTTAAATCGTTGATATCTTTGTGAAATCATTGAAATCTTTATAAAATATTCGGAATATTTTTTATATATTTTTTAAATTGTTGAAATCTTTGAAATATTAGTGAAATTATTGAAATCTTTGAAAAAGGATTAAAGTCTTTATAAAATCTTTTAAATCTTTTCGAAATCTTTGCTAAATATCTGAAAAATTTGTGAAATTGTCGAAATCATTAAGAAATAATTGAAATTTGTATCAAATTTTTTTGAAGCCTTTAGAAATCTTTGCGAAATATTTTTAATATTTTTCCAATATTTATTAATATTTATGAAATTATTGAAGTCTTTATAAAATCTTCTCAGTCTACCTAAAATCTTTGCCAGAAAGTTCAAAATTTGGTAAAATCTTTAAAATTTTTGGGAAGTTCTTGAAGTCTTTCGAATATTAAAAATATTTTGTTAATTTTTTTTGAATGATTAAAATCTTTATAAAATCACTCAAATCTTTGTGTACTTTTGGATATGTATGTGAAATCTTTGTGAAATCATTGAAGTCTTTGTGAAATTTTTGTAAACTATCTGAAACCTTTGCGAAATATTTGAAACCTTCGTGAAATGTATAGAAAATAATTGAAATCTTTGTGAAGTATATGAAATATTTTTGGAATATTTGTGAAATTATCGAAATTTTCGAAAATCATGGAAGTATTTGTAATACCTTCTAAATCTATCCGAAATCTTCATTAAGACTTTTAAATATTTGGGATAACATTGAATTCTGTGAAATCTTTAAAATCTATCGGAAATCTCTGCAAAAAATTTTTAGTCTCGAAATATTTGAAATCTTTGTGAAATCCATAGAAAATCATTTAAAGTTTAAAAATATTTTGAGAAAATTAGTGAAATTAGTGAAATTTTTGGGAATTTATCAAAGTCTCTAAAATTTTTTAAATCTATCCGAAATCTTTGCGAAGCCTTTAGGATCTTTGTGGAAATTCTTAAAAAATCATAGATATATTTGTAAAATCTTTGTGAAATTTTTACGAAATATTTTTAATATTTTTTAAATGATTGAAATATTTGAAAAATCATCAAAATCTTTATTTAATCTTTGAAATCTTTGTGAAATCATTGAAATGTTTATAAAATATTAAGAATATTTTCTATATACTTTTTAAATTGTTGAAATCTTTGTGAAATTTTTGAAATATTTGTGAAATTATTGAAATCTTTCGAAAATCATTGAAGTCTCTGTAAAATCTTTTAAATCTATCCCATATTTTTGCCAAATATCTTAAAACTTGGTGATTTCGTCGAAATCTGTAAGAAATCATTGAAATTTTGGTCAAATCTTTTTGAAATCTTTAGTTATTTTAAATATTTGAAAATATTTATGAAATTGTTGAAATATTTAGAAATCATTGTAGTCCGTGGTATCTTTTAAATCTAACCAAAACCTTCTCGAAATATTTGAAAATTTTATAAATATTTGAAAATTGTTTCTAAAATGATTACAATCTTTGGGAAATCATTGAAATCTTTAAAATCTTTGTGATACCTTTGGGAAATCATAGAAATCTTTGCGAAATTTTGGCAAAATATTAAAAATATTTTGTAAATGTTGGTTAATGTTTTTAAAGTTATTAAAATCTTTGGAAAATTATTGAAATATTCGCTAAATTTTTGAAATCTTTGGGAAATATTTGAAATCTTTGGGAAATATTTGAAATCTTTATAAAATATATCTTTGTAAAATAAATTAAATATTTTTTTAATAGTTGATCATATTTTTTAAACATATGTGAAATTTTTTTGAAATCTTTGAAAAATATTTGAAGTATTTTTGAACATTTTGTGAAAATCATTGAAATGTTTGTGATATGTTTGCGAAATATTCAAAACCGTTGCGAAATATTAAAAATCTTCACGAAATCTTTGGAAATTATTAAAGACTTTGTGAAATCTTTTAAAACCATCGAAAATCTTTGCGAAGTATTTTTAATCAATGTGAAATCCATAGAAAATCATTGAAATGTTTGTAAAGTATTCGAAATATTTTTGGAATATTTATAAATTATTGAAATTTTTGGGAAAATTTTCAAGTAATCATAAAAATCTTTGCAAAATATGTCAAATATTTGATAATATTTTTGAAACTATTGAAATTTTTGAAAAATCTTTTTAAACTATCTGAAATCATTGCAATTTGTTTAAAATCTTTAGAAAATCATTTATATCTTTGTGAAATATTTAAAATATTTTTTAAATATCAGATAATATATTTTAAACTTATTCGAAACTTTTAAAATCTTTGTGACATCATAGGGAAATCATTTATGACTTTGTGAAATCTTTTAAATCCATACGAAATATAATTTCTTGCTCTACTTTCGGTGAAAAAATGTTATCTATTTATTTTTTCTTAGCTTGTGTCGTTTTGTGTTTAAAAATTTAATTTTTGTATTTTTTATGTTTTTTTTATAAATAAAACAAAAACTGCGTGTCCCTTAAAAAAGTGATAATTCACATATTTGTAGATATTTTTTGGGTGCACAATATTGTTCTTATCATGCTTTTCCTATCTTGCATAGTTTGACCGAAAAATGGAACTTTTTATATTTTATTATTATTGGTGCGGTCAAAATTTCATTTTTAAATTTTTCGAAAAAATTCAAAAAGTTGTTATGATAATCTTGTAGAACATTTGAAAAGCAGAGATACCTGGGGGGGGGGGGGGTTAAATTTTACACAAATGTAATACCTTCTCTGATAAGAATGTAAAAAAGTTGAAAATTCACCAAAATTGAATTTCATCTAAAAAAAGAACAGACGAATTCAAACTAAAACGACAAATTTTCAATTAAAAATATTTGTCTACTAAAGAAGATGAACATTAAAAAAATACAAAAAAAATTATTTTCACCAAAAAGAAGAGGAATTTTTCACAAAATTGTTCAACTTTAGCCAAGGAGATTAGTTTTCAAATAAAATGATTAATCTTGAAGAAAAAATTAAAGAAAAAAACCGATGAATTCAAATTAAAAAGATTTTAATTTTAAATAGAATAAAATGAAATTAGACAAAAAAAATGTATTTTCACTAAAAAATTATGAATCTCTAATCAAAAAAATTAATCTTTAAGCAAACAGTTCAAATTACAACCAAGTGTTTATATTTTGAAAAACACAAAAAATGAATTTTGCGTCAAGAAGAATACATTTTTTACCAAAAAAGGTGAATTTACAACAAAATACAAGCATTATCAACTAAATATTATAATTTGCTATTAAAAAAAGACAATCTTGAACCAAAAATGGAACATTTAAGTGCTCAGTTGTAAACAAAATTAAAAAAAAAAAGAAGAATTTTCGACAAATAAATAAATTTATCTAACAAAGAGATGATTAATCAACAAATTGATTAATCATTAACAAAAAAATTTTATGTTGAATAAAATTTATTTATACTTTAATCAAAAAAGATTTTAAGTTTCAATAAAAAATATATGCGTTCAACAAAAAAAAATTAATTTTCAACAAAAATTTTGATGAAAAAAATGGAATACTTAAAATTTTAGTTCCAAGAATTATTTTTCAACGGAGAAAAAGGAAATTTGTCAACATTATAGTTGCATTTTTGGCTGAATAGGTGATTTTTCCACTAAAATGAGTATTCTAAAAGAACGAAATTAAACTTAAAACACAGTAGTTAAATTTTCAACCAAGTAGTTATTTTTTTAATGAACCAAGATAAATGCTCAGCCAAAAATGTAATATCTGATATTTCAAACAAAAAATATTTCAATTTGAAATAAAAAAGATTTAATAATTTGACCTACACATTTTTAAATTTGTAGTGTTAATAAGAAGCAATAATTTTTTATCAAAAAATATGATATTTAAATTTTAGACCAAGGAAGAATTTAATTTTAAATTAAAAACATTTGATAATTTAACGAAAAAAGATTTCAATTTTAAATAAAAAACATGTTATTCAACCAAAAAGAGGACCTTTTCAAAAAGATTTATTTACTACCAATGAAGACGAATTTTCAATAAAGTACATGCATTTTCAACCACATAGTTTAATTTGTAACTAAAAAAGATTGCTTTTAAACCAAAAATGGCACATTAAAATTTGCAATGGAAAAAACTATTTTTTAAACTTTTAGTTTTAAATAATAAACAGTTGAGTTTATAAAAAAATTCGACTTTCCAAAAAAAAAATATATATTTTCTACCAATAAAGGCGATTTTCCAACAAAACACATGAAATTTCAACAAATAAGTTGAATTTTCATCTAGAAAAGATCAATTTTCAATCAAAAATGGAATACTAAAATTTAAAAAATTATTTTTAAATAAAAAAAACGTATTTTTAAGAAAATAGATCAATTTTCTAACAATAATAAAATAATGTATATAAAAATAAAAAAAAGTTTGTATTGTAACCCAAAAAACTCGTGATTTCCAATTTAAAAACAGTGGAATTCAAAGAAAAAAAGAAAAATTTTCAACAAAAAAGTTGAATCACTAACTGAATAGCAGAATTTTCAACTAAAAAAGATGAATTTGTATTTAAAAATAGAATTGTTAAATTTCCGACTAAAAAAATTATTTTAAACCAAGAGAAACCGAATTTAAAAAAAAATGTTAGAAACAAAAAATAAATTGTTTAGAAAGTATTTCGACATTTAGTCAAGTATTTAAATGCCCAAAAGAATATATTAATTTGGAACTAGGACCATTTATTTTATACTAATAAATACAAATTCATTTAATCAGTAACATGACCTAATCTGTCATTTTAAATGACGCAATCAGTAACCCATACTAATTATATCAGTAATTTTAAATTATATAAACTGTTACAAATAAAATAAAATAATTCAATTAATTTAATCCAATTAATTATGGTTGATTTGATTCATTCATTAAGATGTAGGAATTGAATGAAGATTTTAAATATAAAAATAATTTTACTATTTTTTTATAGCAGACAAATCAGTCACACTCTTTGATTTAAAATTAGTAATTTCAAGTCACTGTTAGATTCAATCATCAATATTTACTGATTCACCTGTCAAAACTACTGTTTTGTCAGTAAAAATTACTAATGTTCCAGTCAAAACATGCTTGATTGATTTAGTCAGTCAAATTTTGAATGATTTCAATTTATAATATAAACCCCATCTTCAAACTCTTTTCAAATCATTTCAAGTAAATCAATTTGTTGTCGTAAATTTTTAGAAGAGTCCTTTTTAAGAAACATTGTTAGTTTCAATGAAAGGGAGTGGAATTGAAATGGAAACAGAAATTTAATATTTTAAGGACAAAGTGAGATATTTTCCTGAAGCCCTATGCGCTCTTAATTAAATAACCTTATCGCTGGGTTATTGCATCGCAAAGTATTTGCATCCAAAGGACGGGAAAGTCCTTAGTTGCCTAGGGCGTTGAAACAGCGTGGGTCGGTCCTGCTCGACCCCCGTATGAATATTAATCGACCCGTATTACCTTCGGTATAATTCAACGAGCCAGGGCGCCATCATAACGGTTCATTTTCGACGAAACAGCTGACGGCAGTATTTTGTGGCTTTTCGGAAAATTCCAACATTATTATTTCATTATTTCTTCCTTTGAATTCTTTATTGTATTTCATTGAACTTTAGCTAGAATTCTTTTACGATAATTATGACAGAATGTAACTTTATTAAGCCGCAATATTATATTCAGGATTAAAACTGAAAAAACTACTAAAAAGTGATAGAGATTTTACCCCCTTTCCAGTAGACTTTCTTTTTATTATGTGAAAAGTGAAAATACAACCATATCCCATTTCCAGTAATCTTTATTTTCATTATGTGATAACTGATGACCTAATTTCTAGTAGACTCCTTTAATTAAAAATGTAGAAGCAAATTGGCATTCTAGAAAGTAGCTTCCTTGGGTAAAGTCGAGTCTATATCTGAAAAAAGATAGAGCTGATTAGGAGTAAACCCTTACCCATTTTCCAGTAAACTTTCTTTTTATTAAGCAAAAATTAAAATATCGAGGAAAATATATCCGCATCCTATTTCCAGTAACTTTTCTTTTTATTTTGTAAAAAGTCAAGAGACAATCGTATCCCATTTCCAGCATTCATTTTCAAACCAACGGGTACTAGAAAAGGTTCATTCTAGGATGCAGCGTGTATTGTTTATAAGTCTTCATCTGGAATAACATAGAGCGAATTGGGAACGAACCCTTACCCCTTTTCCAGTAGCTGAAGTTTTCATAATTTAAAAATTCAAAAGACAAGCATATCCCATTTCCAGTAATCTTTCTTTTAATTTTTTGAATATTGAAAAAAGAACGATGCTCCATTTCCAGAAGTCCCTTGTAACCAGGGGGGTTGAGGAAAAGGAGCATTCTATGACGAAGCTTGTTTTTTTTTATAAAGAGTCTATATCTGAAAAACGATAGTGCGGATTTGGGACAAGCCCAAACGCCTTTTTCAATTTCGTTCTTTTTATCATGTAAAAAGTGAAAATATAACTATGCTGCATTTCCAGGAAACTTGTTTCTTAATTTAATAAAAAGTAAAAAGACAACCTTACCCCATTTCCAGAAAATCCTTTCACATATGCCTATGGGGTTGAAAAAAGTGGAATTCTACAATGTAGCATATTTTGTTGAAGAATCTATATCTGAAAAATAGAAATAATTAGTAACAAACACTCACCCCTTTTCCAGTAGCCATTCTTTTTATGATGTTAAAAGTGAAAACACAAGCATACCCCATTTTCAGTAGCCCTTTTCAGCTTTAAGGTTAGAAGAGAAGGTGCATTCTATGGAATGGAAGCTTCTAATGTGTCCCCTAAGGGTTTACATTTTTCTTGCACCTTCTTCTTTATTCCTTTACACACCCCCCACGCACTTACTTGGTGGTGGAAGGGGGACCTATAGTTTAAGGTGGGTTCCGAACCACCAAAGGTGCATTCTGTGGTAGAACGCGTTTCATTGAAGAATGTATTTCTGCAAAATAGTAGGACTGATTAGGGGTAAGCTAGTACCCCTTTTCCTGTAGCCGTTTTTTCATTTTCTGAAAATTCAAAATACAAGTATATCCCATTTCCAGTAACCAGTCAAATTGAGATTCAAGGATTTAGCATATTTTGTTAAAGAAGTTATATTTAAAAAAAAGAGAAAGCTGAGTAGGAAGACGTCGTTATCCCTCTTCCAGTAGCCTTTCTTTTTCCATTTTCTGAAATGTCAAAATACAACCATATCCCTTTTCCAGTAACCATTTTTTCATTACGTAAGAATTAAAAATACAAACGTACTCCATTCCCAGCAGTCGTGTTGTATTAAAGAGCCCATATATCAAAAAAGATAAGACTGAGTAGAAACACATTCTTTCCCCTTCCCAAGCAGCAGGGTGCCCAGCGATTCTTAGGAACAAAATTCAAGGTCTTTTCCCGGTTTTCCAGGTGAAGAAATCGAGTTTTTCCAGGTCTCCTTTCTTCTTAAAATTTTTCGAAATCCTTATAAATTTGTTAAAATACTTGTGAAATCTTACCTACATCTTTTTTATTTATTTGAAACCACTGGAATATTTAAAAACATTGTTAAATATTTTTAAATTCTCCAAAAGAATGTGAATTCGTTTAAAATCTTAGATATTTAATATTATATAATTTAATTTATTAAAAAAATTTTTTTTCTTCATTAATTTAATTTAATATTAATGTTTAATATTTTGTGTTAGTTTGAAATCATTAAAATCTTTTAAAATCTCAAAATTATTGAAACCTTTTGAAATTTTCAAATATTTTGTAAATCTAGTGTAAATTTTTAAAATCATGTTTTGAAATCTTTAAAATTGTTAAAATATTCTGAAATACTTATAAATTCTTTGAAATATTTGTGAAATCTTTCTAAAATCTTTTGTTATCAATTCAAATCATTAAAAGATTTTAAACCTTAGTGAAACGTTTTGAAATCGTTAAAAATCTTTTAAATGTTTTGAAATCGTTTAAAATCTTTTTCATTTTTTTAAATCTCTGTCATCTAGTATCTCCCTTTTAAAAATATTTAAACCCTTTTCAATCTTTTAAAAGTTTTAAAAAATCTTCCTGCAATATTCGAAATCTTTCAAATCTTGTCTGCATGTCTTTTTTAAATTCTTGAATCCTTTTTAAGTCTATGAAATCCCTCAACACTTTTTGAAAGGTTCAAAATCCTTTTAAATATTATAAAAGCTTTGAAATATTAAAAAATTTTCTGAAATCTTAACAAATATTTTATCACCTTTTGAAATCTGGTTTATACTCAAAAACAGAGTGCTCAACGTCTCGAAACCCGTTTTAAAAGCAAAACAAAAATTCAAATTCAAGGTTTTCGTGAGAATTTCAAGGACATTTATAGGTTTTCAAGGTTTTAAAAAAATCTTTTCGAATTCCAGGTTTTAAAGGTCGTTGAACACCCTGCGTAAACAAATTTAAAAAGGAATAAAAGCCAATTAGTGAAATCTTCAAATAAATGATTGAATTTTGTAATTCTTTTACATAATTATAAATTGTAATATTAACGTACAACTTGCATTCCTAAAAATATTTTTCGATGCGTTGCCTTTTCTCTAAAATTTGCAAAATAATTAAAAATTTAAAAAAATTTCTCCAAATCCTTAAAAATTTTCCTTAGGAATTTAAATAAAATTAGAAAAGATTTTTGAATATTTTAGATGTGTCAAAAAAGAAGCTAGAAAATTTAAAGAAATATATGAAATATATGTCACAAATTTAAAAAATTGCCTTAAAATCTTTCAAATTTTCCTAGAGAATTTAATAAAATTTATTTATTTTTTTCAAACTTTTTAAAATTCTTTTGATTGAGGTAGTTCGTTTAAGTTTTGTTTGAAGACTTTTACATCAATCTGTATTTTTTCCAATCTTGTACAGATTAAAAATCTTATTCATTCTCTTTGAATCTTCTAAATATTTTTGGAATTTAATGGTTTCATTTTATTTTTTATTTTTCAGTGTTACTAAATTGAAACATTTGTTTTACAATCTTTTTCAATTTTATCTTAAAGGGAATTTTTCAAATTAAAAAATCTAAACAAATTGTTTTGGGAACCTAAAGAATTCTTGTAATTATTTTGAATTTTTACAAAAGTCCTAAAATATCTCATAAGTTTTCATTATTTTTGACGCCTTGCAAAATTGAGTTTACCTAAATTTTGTTTAAATCCTGAAAAATTAAAAGAAGTGCCATCATGTATTTCATTTTTTTTCCAAACATTTTGAAATCATCAAAACTTGAAATTATTCTTTTAAAATCAAAGATTTATTGTTTAAAATAATTGTAAAAATCTTTTTAAAAATTTACTTTTAAAATCTTTCGAAATTATTAAAAAGCTTCTTAATTTTTTTTTCGAAATTCTTCGAAACAAGTTTTTTCCATAATTTGAGTTTTCTTATGTCTATGAATATGTAAAAAGTTAACTAATTACAGTTTGGTATTAAAATATTAAGATGAGAATTATTTCAAAATATTGAACAATCATTACCAATTCAAATGTTTTATGTTTATGACGAAGTAAAATTATTTATTTGGAAATTTCGGAATACAAAATTAATGTTGCAGAAGAGTCACGAATCTTTATTCAGAGATAAATTCGTTGAATTGTTCCATATTTGGTTAAAAATAAATTTATTAAACTGAAAATTAAACTATTCCATTTCTTAAAAAATTCTATTGTTGAGCTTTTGTCTTTCTTGGCAAGAATGTAAAATTATTGGTTGAAAATGTATTCTTTTTTCCTTCTTGGTCGATTATTATTTGACTTAAAGTTGAACTGCTCTGTAAAATAAATTATTACTAATAATTATTTATAAGTTATTATTAATAATTATTTATAAATTACTATACTCAAATATTTGCTTTTACATGAACTTTTATGTTAAAAATTCTACCGGTTTTCAGAAAATTTATCTTTTTGGCTTAAAAATTCAAGAGATTGGTAAAAAATAAACTATTTGGCTTAAACTTTAAAGCGTATATTTTATAAGTTAAAAATTCCACTATTTGATCGAAAATTGATTTATTTTGTTGAAAAGTCGTCTTTTTCGATAAAAAGTATTCTTTTTTGTTCAGAATTTACCTTTCAAGTTAAACAATTGTTTAATTGTTAAAAATGCATATTATTCATTCAGTTTTTATTGTATCAAAGTTTTTATCTGAAAATTTAACTATTTCAGGTTTGCTTGAAACTTTAAGCTGCATATTTGAGAAGTTGAAAATTAAACTAATCGGTATAAAATTAATTAAATTTGATTGAAAAATCGTATTTTTCGGTACAAAATAATCGTCTTTTATTGGGGGTGGGATAGATGTCTATTTGGATTGTTTGCAAGTTCATTTTTTTAAAAATTAATTTCATTTTGTTGAAGATAAAAATTAATTTCATTTTGTTGAAGAATTATAATTTTAATTGTAAAATTCATCTCTGGTTGAGAATGTAACTACTTTGTTGAAAATAAATTTGGTTTTTCTATTTAAATTATTCCAGTAGAAAATTTAAACATTTTGCTCAAAATGCGTTTTTTATCGTTCAAAATTATATTTTTAATACAAAATGTAACCATTTTATTTTTGTTTGAGTATGCATCTTTTTTGAAAAACATTCAACTATTCGTTTGAAAATGGATATTTTTTAATTAGAAATTAAACGAGTTGTTTGAAAATTTATCCACTTTCGGGAAAATTCGCTTTTTTTGTAGAAAATTGTCCTTCAATGCTAAATTTGAATATCTATTTTTGTTGAAAATTGATCTTTTCTGGTTTAAAATTAAATAGTTTAGTTGAAAATTAATCTTTTACGTTAGAAATAATTATCTATTTTGTTAAAAAATAATTTTTTGTTGAAGATTCATCATTTTAATGAAAATTTCATTTCTCTGGTTGAAATAAGAGCTATTTTATGGAAATCTTTTTCCCTTGGATGAAAAGTGATTTTATGCCGAAAATTGGTCTATTTTGTTGAAAATTTATTTCTTATTTGACTGAAAATTATTATTTATTTGAAGTAAAAATTTAACTTGAATAGTCAAAAATTTGAGTTAAAAATACATCTCCTTGGTTGAACATTCATTTTTTAGGTCAAAATTTATTTATTCAATTTTTGTTTGAAAAATGATTTCTTTTAGTTGAAAATTTATCTTTGATAGTAGAAATTAATTTTCTTGGTTGAAAATTTGTTCCTTCAACACTAAATTTAAATATCTATTTTTGTTGAAAATCGATATTTTCTGGTTCAAAATTAAACATTTTAGTTGAAAATTAATGTCTCACGTTATTAATAATTATCTTTTTTGTTAAAAAATAATTGTTTTGATTGAAGATTCATCATTTAAATAAAATTATTCATTTTGTTGAAGTAAGAGCTATTTTATTGAAATCCTTTTCCGCTGTAATTTTTTTTCTTATTGAACTTAAAATTATTATTTATTTGTAGTGAAAATTTAACTTGAATATTCAAAAGTTTTAGTTAAAAATACATCTCCTTGGTTGGACGTCCATTTTTCATTTTTGTTTATTTTTGTTTGTAAAAATTCATTTTTGTTATTAGAAATTAATTTTCTTGGTAGAAAATTTCTCTAATTGGTCAAAAATTTAATTATTCTAGTTAAAGATTCATCATTTCAGTACAAAATTTCATCTTTCTGGTTTAAAATTAAACCACTCCAGTTAAAACTATTGTTTTGAAAGTTATTTTTTTAAGGAAAGTAATTTTGTTAACTTAAAATTTAATTATTTAAGTTTTGGTTATCAATTTATTTTTTTGTAGTACAAACTTATTTTTTTTGGTTCAAATTCAACTATTTCAGTGGATTAATGATTTCAGCTAAAAAATCATCACTTTGGTTGAAAATTGAACTATTTTCTTGAAAATAAATAATTTTGGTTAAAAATTAACTTTTTGAATTGAAAGTTCAACTATTCCGGTTTTTGTTAAAAATTTATATTTTTAGTGCTAAGACATCAAATTTACAATTAGTAACAAGACATACATCAAATTAAAGGCACCGAATTAATTTATAAATGTAATTTATTCGAATTTTTTTTTAATATACCTATTCTATTTTATCTTTTAATTCAATTCTATTATATAAACGACAAAATATTAATTGCAAAAGTAAAAAAAAACCTAAAAAATTTCTAGTTAAGAAAAAACTTGCAGTTTTTGCATGGTGCTCAAAAGTCCAGACTAATTCCTGGTGTTCCAGATTGCCACCTTGATGATTCACGTGTAGCAATTGAACATTCAACTGATTATGTTTGCAGACCATTCAATGCATTATTTCTGTCATCGAGAAACTTGTTATGAAAGTTCCCCTTGAAATAATTGCAAACAAATTGTACATTTAATGGCAAATAACGAGAAAATCCATTGTCATTCATCACTATAGTACCCGATGAAGAATCGTATTGTTGGGTCGCACTAATGAGACACGTGTTGTCAGCCTGGTGGCCCCGTGGGTGGAAAAAAGGGGTGGATGTCACCCTCCATCTCAATTTGTGAAATGGGAAACGATATTTGGGAAATTCGGTCGACGCTTGATTGTTCCGGCGATTATTGTTCCCAGTGTCACGTGACTCACACGTGTGATTGCGGTCCTACTCAATTGATTTGAGTGCTGTACATTAACTTCGCCTCGGTCACAGTCCTCTTTGCAATATACCGATTGTTATCCTTCCAAAGGCACAATAGCCCATTTCATTCTTTTCTACCTCTTTTCTACTTTTATTCATTTGTATAATGGGTTAGTATCAAATCGATACTTTCGTTGACCGACAACATTTATCAATTTTTAATCATACGCAGAAAAAACTGGAGGTCTAGTAATGTTGCAGCTCAAGTAAAACTTGGTATCTTTTAAAACTTAGGCTCCAAAGGAACTCTTTTTGGGGGTTCCTTTTTAGTTTTGTAAAATTGCAGTCATGCTATTGGAATGACGAAATTGCAATATAATTGTGCACAAGAAAATTACGGAATTAATGGAATTTAAAAATTCACGGAGGTCACCAAATTCAAAGAATTCCGGGATTTCCAAAAATTGATTAAATTCACGAAATTCATGGAGTTCACAGAATTCACAGAATTCATGGAAATAAAGGAATTTATCCCAGGAATTAAAGAATTTAATAAAAATCACAGAATTCGCAGAATTCATCGAATCAAAGGAATTCGAGAAATTCATGGCACTCATGAAATTGACGGAATTAATGGAATTCAAGACATTCAAGGAATTGAAGGAATTAATGGAATTCAAGGAATTCACGGAATTCGTAGAATTAAAGGAATTCACGAAATTCATGAAATTCATGGAATTCGCAAAATTCATGGAATTAATTGGATTCGCAGAATCCATGGAATTTAATGAATTGAAGGAATTTATTGAATTGAAGGAATTCATGGAATTCGTATAACTTAATGAACTCGAGAAATTCACTGAAATCAAGGATTTTACAGAAATCACGGAATTTATAGAAATTACGGAATTCACGAAATCCACGGATATAATGGAATTTACTAAATGCACGGTATACTCCGATTTATGGAACTTGCGGAATTCACAGACGCTTCATTTACGAATTTCATAGAATTCAGGAACTTCATGGAATTTAAGGAAAACGCGGGATTCACTGTAATCACGGAATTCACGAAATTCAAGAAAGGCACGGAATTTATATAACACCCGGAATTCACGGGATTCAAGATATTAACGGAATTCGCAGAATTCATAGACATAAAAGAATTCTCGGAACTCATGTAACACCCGCAATTCTTGAAATTTATTCAATTCATGGTATTGAAGGGATTCAAGGTATTCACGGAATTAATCAAATTCAAGGAATTCAGAGAATTTCAGGAATTCAGATAATTCTAGGTATTCCAGGAATTCATAGAATTCCAGGAATTTACCGAATTTATGGTATACGCTTAATTTATGAAACTCGCGAAATTCCATGAATTCCGTAAATTTCTTGATTTCCGTAAATTCTTTTGATTCCGTGAATTCCTTCAATTTATAAATTGCGTGAATCACATGAATTGCGCGAATCTCGTGAATTTTCTGACTTTATTGAATTTCGTTAATTCTGTGAATTCGTTGAATTTCGTAAATTTCATGAATTCTGTGAATTTCCTTAACTCTTTGAATTCCGGAAATCCAATGAATTCCGTAAACTTCTTAAATTCGAGGAATTCCATGAATCTCCTGAATTCCTTGCATTTTATTCATAGCGATTTCCGGTCGTTGTATGAATTCAGTGAATTCCTTGAATTCAGTAAATTCTGTGGATTTGACGAATTCCTTTAAATTCATGAATTCCTTGAATTCCATAAATATATACACGCGTTACACACGCTTATATACAAGCTTTATATATTATACATTAACAAGAGTTTTGGCTCCCTCAGAATCTTTTTTTTTTGTTTTGCCAAGAACAAGTGTTCTCAGAAATTATTAAAATTTTTGGTTGTAATTTTTTGCTTCAACAGATGTTGAGATATCCAGCTACTAGACTTGTATTATAAAATTCCAAAAAGTAAAAACAGTTCCGGAATTGTCTGTGCAATATTTCTAGATATTTTCCACTTTTTTTAAATAGTCATTTTTTAAACAATTACGTTGTTAATTAACATTTAACATTTATGATAAAAAACTACTTCTTTCTTCCATTTTTCAAAAAAGTAATTATTTAAGCAATTATATTGTTTAAAATTTGAAGGAATTTTTGTTTAGCAAATAATTTAGGAAATAATTATTATAAACAATACTAATTTTTAAATAATCGCTTTAAAAAAAATGATAAAAAAGCCTGGAGATATCGTCGAGGTGAATTGAGAACTACCTTTAGTTTTTCGATAGGACTTTCAGTTTTTTTTATAATAAAGGTTAAATGTTACTTAATAACGCAATTTTTTAAAAGGGACCGCGCAGTGGGACAAGAAAATGTCCGTGGACAAATCGATTTTTAGATGACAATTATTATCCGATTTTAAGTTTTATTAAATTAAAAGCTGATAAAGTTTCGCATCAAACTGTTATGGCCGATTTTTAAATTTTAGTTTATCTTTCTATTTACTAGGAAACTGAAAATAGCAATAAAAAAAGACGAATAGCAATGCAAATGTTAACAAATTCATTGAATTTGTTATAAACAAATAAGTGAAAAAAGTCGTTTCGTTGGGATTGGTGGCGATTCGTCACTTGATTCGCTCTAAGTTTGAAAAAATTACGAACAAAAAGAGTTTTTCAGTTGAATTAAGAAAAAATAATGAATAACTTGTTGTTTTAAAAGCAATTTTAATGAAAAAATATCCAGATCAGGTATTTTTGATGAAATAAATAAAGTTCTTTATATGGAATTGAGCATATATTACTTGAAAATAAAACCTAAGTATCATATTTGGTCATCAAATAAAAGTTAAGAACTGTTTAAATTATCTAAATTAACGAATGTTCTATTTGGTTATTTTTGGAGGTACAAACTTGATTTTTATGATGCAATTAACCGTAAGTAACTAACTTATAAATTTTCAAGAAAAATTTCAAATAAGTTAACTATTTTTATTGTCAACGACAATTTTCTAAATAAATTTTCATTATTTCATGCATTCATAAATAAAATACCGCTGTTTTCAGGGAATTAACAGCCAGTTATTTTACAATGATTTTTCGCTATGAATCGATAAAATTTGACAATTGTTTAACCAAATTTAATTGAGAAATGCAATTATTCGGCTATTTTTCAGAATTTAAACTTGTTTTTTAGTGTGTAATCAACTGTTAAGAACACATTTTTATAACTTTCTTTGCTAGTAAGATTACGATCCACTAATTTTATTTTTATTAACAATTTATTAAACCAGAAAGTTTTTTTCAGAATTAGTTTGATTTCATTATAATATCCTAGTCTGTGAAATTTCGTCTATTTAAAAATCATAAAATTTTTTTTTTACTAAAATTATACGCATTCCATTTTTGGTTGAAAATGAACTTCTTATTCAAAAGTTGAAATATTTTTTATAAAATGTGTCTTTTATGGTTAAATTTAATTAGTAGTTTTTTTTTCGTTGAAATTGGATTTTTTAAATCAAAAATGTAACAGTCCCATTTTCTTTATAAAGACTTTTTTTTTTAATTTTAAAAATTTATAAATTTTTTTAAAAAATACTTTTAAAATTCATCTACCTCAGTAAGAATTTTACTATTTATTTCAAAATTAAACTATTTATTTAAAAAAAATTAAATCCGTGCTAAAAACTTGGTTTTTGTTGTTAAAAATTACTTTCTTTAACTTAAAATGTAACTATTCAATTTTTGGTTAAAAACTTGTCTCAATTATTTGAAAATTCAACAATTTAAGTAGAAAATGTCAATATTTGGTTAAAAATTCGATTATTTATTTGGAAAAACTAATTATTTCGTAGAAACATCAACTGTTTTATTGAATATTTGTAAATTCATTTTTTAAACGAAACACGTATTTTTTTCATAATCGAATATGTAACTAGTCCATTTTTTGTAGAAATCTCATCTTTCTTAGTTGAAAATTCAATAATTAATTGGAAAATTGAAGTGTTTGGTTAAAAATTAAACTAATTAATTAAAAAATTAACTATCTGGTAAACGTTATTTTTTTGTCAGAAATTAATTTTGTAAACTGAAAATTTAACTATTCAATTATTGGTAAAAAACTTATTTTCATTAGTTGAAAATTGAACCATTATATTAGAAAATTCAACTATTTATTTCGAAATTAAACTATTTATTACAAAAATTAACTGCTTGGAACAAATGTTTTTTTTCGTTAAAATTTTTGATTAAGTTCTAAGTTGAAAATAAAACCATTTTGTTATAAAATTCAACTTTTTTGTTGAAAATTAAATTATTTATTAACAAAATTACCTGATTAAAAATTCGTATTTTTCATATCATTTTAGGTGGTAGAAATTTTATTGCAAAATTAATTTTCGAAGCTAAAAATGTAACTATTCCATTTTGGGATTAACAATTAACTTTTTCAGTTCATGATTTAAACATTTTGTCAAAAATTCAACTATTTCGGTAGAAAATGCAACTATTCGGTAAAAAATTTAATTATTAATTGAAAAATTCATGGTGTAGAATGAAAAATTCAACTGTTTTGTAGAAAATTAATTTATTTTGTCGAAAATGTGTATTTTTAGTTAATTTCAGCTGGTAGAAAATCTGTATTTTTTGTTAAACATTAATTTTTTTATGTTAAATGAAACCAGTTGCAAAATATAATTCTGGTTTAAAAATTATATTTTTAGTTAAAGATTAAACTTTTTTGTTGAAAATTTGACTTTTTGAACGCAAATTTGATCGAAAATTCTACTCACGGTAGAATAACTCATAAAAACTCATAACTTACAAAAAAATATAATAAATGTTTAACGAAATGATGACTTTTTAATTTAAATTTGTTAATTTTTCTACAAAATAATTACATTTTCACCAAATAATTAGATTTTTCCATAAAAAGATCAACCAAAAATATAATAAGAAACATTTTATCCAAAAAGAATGAACTTTCAATTAAAGAAAAATATTCGTATATTTTTATTGGTTTCTAATAATCCAGTTTGCAATTAAGTAGAAAACGAGCAAAAGATAAGAAGATCGTAAAGACGAAAGACTGTGATAAATAAATAACAATTTTGCTTTATTTTTATTTCTTCAAAAATACAAGCTCAGGTCCTTAGGATATTGGAATTTTTTTTCTTTATAAAATCAAGTTAATTCTCCACTGTCCACTTCGGCATTTTTTAAATACTTGAAAATTTCCCATTTGAATCTTTAAAAATTTTAAGAAATTTTGAATAAAAATAATATTTGCGTTTTTTGTGGTAATTCACGAACATTAATCTTAGCAACCTCATAAATTTGAAGTGAGTTTCAAATTTAGTGAAGGACAACCTGATTATCCAAATAAAGATAATTTTGAAGGTAATTCGAAATTTTAACTCGTGTAGTATACTCTGAAACATGTTGAAAAATATTCATAAGTTAGGCTCTGATCAAAATTTCCCATAAGCGGACTACCTTTATTTTAAAAAAATGAGGATCCGGATTGGTATTTATTGTTTGATCTTAGTCGTTTTTCCTAATTCTATAGGTAAATACAATACGGCTCATTTAAACAACATTACTGATTGCAGTATATTTATTTCCTAGTTGAAATTTTTGAATTAGTTCAAAGTATATTAGCGGAAATATTTACCAATTTTTGTGTTAGTTACTGAATACAATATTTATTTTCCTACTCACATTTTTTTAAATGTCTCACGTTGGGCCAATTGACATGGAATTACATAAACTGAGGAATGCTACTCGTAGTGATAATTTCCGACAGTATTGCATATGTAATTTTGTTTGCAGAATTAATTTGGCCACATAAAGAAAGCGCAGTTCATCCTCTTCCCATTCAAATTCATAATATTCGATGTTACGAAAATTTATTTACAAAAAGACTTGAAAATTACGAATTAGAAGAAGGCTTTTTTTATGTAGGAACAGATCTGAATCGCAAATACGTCATTGGAGTAATCGTAGCCGGATATCTGTTCCCACTCGTGGCTCCTAGAGAGGATCTTCATAATCACTACGGAAGAGTTAAACTACGGATAAATGGCAATATTGCCGATGAGATTTTACCAATATTAGATGAAGATTCTCTGAATAGTATTTTCGGCGAGATTTTCGGGCCAAGAAACACATGTGCTGCCCAGTTACACGACTAATTTAAATTGAAAACAATATACGGACAAATAAGTTTCTGATCAAAGATCCTTATTGCTGAAATATAATTGTAAAGATATTTAAGGTAAAACGATCATTGCTGGGTCATATACATGTGTGTATGTGTGTGTTACAGGCAAAATATATAATCCGACAATATACGAGGGTGGATTGATAAGTTTCCGGCCTGACCAAGAAAAACAACGTTTTTAAGAATTTTTTTTTTATTTCTCAACATAATCTCCTCCAAGGCTG
>NC_046665.1:133416698-133435941 GCF_010883055.1 Belonocnema kinseyi
TACAAGCTATCTAAGGATGGTACTATAGAACGCCACCTCAAGGTAGGCCTTGTGGCGCCATCTCTTGGTCAGGCCGGAAACTTATCAATCCACCCTCGTATATAATGCCCGACAGAGGCCGGGCAAAATACGTGATACTCTCTATTGTACAGATTGTCTAGGCATTATATATCATGCTCAGCAAAGACCAGTGAAAGTGTATAATAAATATTTTCCATTATTTTAGTGCAATTTTTTCTTTTTCGAACTTTCTTTACTTTAGTGATTTTAAGGATATTCCCGTGTACAAATTCAAATATGGAACTAGCCTGGATCCCGATCATTCGACCCCACTTAAAATTGGGTGCTAGTCGGGTCATCTGACTAGCCCCCGACCAGTAGCGTCACGGTAGATTAGTCAGAGGCTAGTCAGGTGACCCGACTTATCCTAGTTGGAGCCTGATCCCCTAAAAGTTTGTCAAAATACTTATTGATAACGGAAATCTCCATAAAGTTTTTTTAAAATATTTAAAAGTGCTCAAATTTACCTAAGATTTAATAGGGACCATATGCTACGCTTAAAAATGCATAAATTTATGTAATTGAAAATCCCCAAAAGTTGTGGAATATTAATTTAAAAAATAAAAACAACTTTAGCTGGAACGCACCATTGGAAGAGCTTCACTCTGAAGGAACCACCATGTTGGTCACAGTAGTCTCTGCTTCAGGTAATTATGCTTCGTTACGTGTGGACTGCTGTCTTAAACACTTGACGCGTCATTTCTGTTGCGCGAGAGGCGGTACGTCGCGCCCTTGCGGATTTTCTTTAAAGCTACCAGTCCCGAACCGCAAGACTCAAATGAAGGTGGTAGCGAAATCTGAACTGTACCGTGCTTAATAGTTCATTACTATTATACTGCTTTTCACTGATTAATCAAAAACTTTTTCTCTTTCCAATTTCTTTATAATTCATTATAAATCCAATCTCATTTGTAAATGTTCCTAGAAAATCGCATTTTTCTAAAAAATACTACAAAAAAATAATATTACGTCTTTTTGAAGATTTTGATCGTTGTTTTTATAAAAAGTTGATTTTCGTACAAAATTATTAACTTAATAACTATTTATTAAGTATATTTGAGATAAATTTAACATTAATAAATCTTTTCTCCAAGAAACGGTATAAAATTATTGTTAAATATATCCTTAGCGTTTTAGAGTAAAAAAATCATTACGCTTTTTTTAGATATTACCTTATTTGATAAAACCTCGCCGAAAACTCAAACATAAGAATTACTCCGACCAGAGCCCCACTAGCTCCCGACCAGAGCCTGAAGATTACCCGCACGGAAATTAAATAACAAAAAGGCCTGACTAGTCCTTGGCCAACCAGCGACCAGGCCCCGACTGAAATTTTGACAACAAAAAGCCCAACTAGTCCCCGATTAGTCCCCGACTGGGCACTTTGTCAAAATTAATAATCCGACTAGCCCCCGATCAGTGCCCGACTTGTAATAGGGCCAAATAGGGTTATTTCCACACGGTTTACGATATATTTTTGTTTTAATTAATCATAGTAAGAGGCAAGTAAGAAAAATTTTGACCTCAAAATTTAACAAATTTTTTCTATTTCTTAAAAACAAATGTTTAAAATCAATTTTTGAAAAAAATTCTTTTTTTATTTTAATTTAATTATTTTTTAAATACATTTTACAATATGCCACTAGAGCGTGTTAAATTCTCTAACTATTCGTCAATTCCTCATGACCTTCTTTAACTGCATCATTATATTAAAAATAAAGATTATATATTTTGCCTATCTCGTATCTGGCATTATACATAATGCCTAGGGATTATATATATTGCCTAGGCAAAGTATATAATAAGTATTCGATTATATACTTTTCCTGAAGTGGCTAGGTATTATATATAATGCCTAGGGATTATATGTGATGGCTGGATATGCATTGGAGTATTATTTTAAATAATATTGTCTTTAAATAATGCCAGAAAGTCGAGGTTTTTGTCTCAAATATTTAACATTTTGTCCACTTTTCAAATAGTTTAAGGTAAGAATTAATTCAACTTTCAACTCGATTCATCTAATTCAACCATAAGGGGCTAACCCTTGCTCAGAAGGTATTTCAGGAGAACTAAAAAACTCTTCTCCTGTAACGTCTTGGGATAAACTTTTGAGGAATTTTGTTATTTTTTTAAAAATAGTCAAATTCAATTTTTTTACGTCCTGAAAAAGCAGGATACGCAGGGCGGATTGGACATTTTATATCAAATATATGGATTTTAATTAGCTCAACGTTGCGAATCCCCCAAAAATTACTTTTGTTTATTAAATTGCTTTTACCATAATAAATTTTATTTTTCTGACCAAATGGAAACTATTTCGATAAGTCAGATCAAGTCTCAAATTTACAATTATTTTTTCACTAATTATTACATGTTGAACAATTACTGTTTGTTTAAACAATTGTTTTCTCACCTGTTAAAAAGTGAAAGGTCATCATTTTTTGGGATGAATGATACAGTTGATGAACTTCAATAATAATATTTAAAACTTCACGTATTTTGAAATTAATTATTTGCTTAATTATTTTGAACATGATTTGAAAAATTATTGAATTATTTCATTTAAACATTTTTTCCTGAGTTTTTTTATCAAGTTCAGGACACAAGTAATGAATTATAAAAGTAATTTTTTCAGGATATTTGTCAATTGTTTAAACAATTTTTATTCATTTAAAATAATTTTCATCATGTAAATCGTGAAATATGTTAATTTAAGCTAGAAATATTATTATTAAAATTAATCAACATTATTTACATAAAACTTATATTCTGCATTTTGTAGAGCATTTCCGGGCACAATACAAGGGATTTAGGGCCGTCAACATTAAAACTTCTTGAGCGTGAATTATTCCTTGAACATTCATTAAGAGGCGATCCAGCTTTTATTTTTAAAAAATTAATAAAATGTACTTATTTTGTTTCATTTTTCCAAAAACCGAGGTTTTTTCATTTAAAACCCCATTATAATTGCAAAAGCTCGGGAACACTAGTTAATGTTGACCTATTAAAAAAAAAATTTATTTTTCCCCAAAACAAACAAATTTGGAAAGCGGGAAGGGGGTATTGGCCGCCAAAAATCGAAAGTAAAAATTTTGAAGGTATAAATAAGGAACCACTGTTCTTAAACTCATTTAATGTCTTTTTTCATGAATATGAAAACCTTTGGAAAATGCTATTTCTAAAAATTGCAAAAAAAAACTTTCTTTTTAAATAAAAAATGGTTAAACTGATTTTTGAGAACTCGCTTGGCATGAATCTCTTAAAAATTGGGGTAGATTTAAATTTCCTTAAAAACTCTAAATCTGATGACAATTTTTAATTAAAAATGGATTATGCTATTTAATATTTTTGTAATGAAATGACCTTTTTCAGATTGTAGTTTTTTACATTTAAACCGAATTTTTGACCGTTCATCCCTTAAATAGATTTATTTCTTTGTTGATCTTAAAACTAAAATAAAGTGTTGTGTTTATAGAAGGATATAAATAAATTACAAAAGCGTGAAAAAAAATAAAATAAAAAACTGATTGACCCATTATACTATATTTGTAGAAAAAAATATGTTATGAAATACTTTGGTAAATTTTATAAAATTTATTTATGAAAATAAACTCAATGATTCTTCTTTTTGGAGTATTATTTTCGCGTGCTAAAATTTGAATATTTTTAAGTTCAAAATCAAAATAGTGATCCAATTGCCGTGAATGTTGTGACGGACAAGTAATTTGATTGGCTAGTTCACAATCACGCTTGTGTTCATTAATACGAGTTTTTGTCTCCTACCAGTTTCACCAATATAAACTTTATTGAAAAATTGATAATTTATGAGATATACTGCACCAGATAAGTTATCTTTACTATCTATCCTTTTTTCTAAAAAAAGGAAATTTATTAAGTGTTTCGTTATTTGTGAAATAAACGTTTATATTGTATTTTTTTTAAACATCTAAGACGTTAAGAAAGACCTTCAACATTCAGCAAGAAGACTTTGAGTTCAGTTTTTTTGCAAGTTTCATTCCATTTGTTGTTTTTAGAGTAACTATTGTATACTTAATGAATTCTTTCTTTGATGACTTTAATCATTAATTTAAGTGGGTAATTATATAGTACTAAAGTTATTTTAGGTTCATCTAAGTTTTCTTTTCTGAATTTGATATTACTCAAATTTACACATCTGTCATCAAGGCCTTTAATGAAACCAATGTTTTGAGAAAATAAATTATTAGAATTTTAATTTAGATAACATCCTGACTATGGAAGCTTTTCAAACCAATTTGTAATTAGTTGACCCTCAGAAGTTTTAATAATTGATAAATAAAGATAAGCAATAGAATTATTTTCTTCTTTTATTACTAGTAAACTTAAGTGAATCCTCTATGTTGTTGGAAATATTTATGAATTCTTCTATCTTATCAGTTGGAACAATAGCAAGGATATCATCGTCATATCGTTTCTACATAACAGGTGTAAAACTTAGATCATCAAGAGCCTTTCTTTTCAAGATCTCCCATTACTAAGTTTTAAACAATAGAAGATAATCGAGAGCCCATTGGGCAACCTGAAACTTGTTTGTAACATTTATTATTAAAAGAAAAAACTGTATTGCTTGAAACGGTTCTAGTAGCAATTAAAAGTTCATTTTTTGTGATTTATATTTAATTTTTCTTCAATACAATTGAATGCAAGGTCCAGTGGAATATTATTATACATTGATACCGCATCATGTGAGATTATCGAATGTGCATCGGGAACCTTAATATTTTTCAGTTTTTCATTCAAGTCCCAACTATTCATTACAAACGCCTGAGTTTTCCCAGAAACTGGATTTAAACAATTTGAAATGTACTCAGCTAAATTATAAGTAGGAGAACCAACTGTGGAAACAGTTAAACGCCATTTTAAATCACACGCCCAGTTTTTCCTTAATAACAATAATTTTTGAGTGAACCAAAAATTAGTTACTTTATTTTAGCAATGTTTAAAAGAAATATTACTAAAGAATAAACGGCTTCCATTTCCAGTACCGATAGAGAATACACGGTGTTTTTCGAGTGCGATAATTTTTTGGTTAAGGAGGCGTGAAAAAGTGAGTGAGTAAGGTGAGGACGTGGTGAGTAAGGGTGCTGGGGTGAAATTACAAGTGTTAATAAAGGTTGTGATAGAAAGTGAAAATTTACGCGGAAATATAAAAATTGACGAAAGTTGATATTGAGGTTAGGTTCGCTTGGATAAAATACTGGGTTTCTTGGCAGTAAGTAGGAATTCGATGGATAAGAAGGGATAAGGAGTTAAATAGACACAAATTGTCAAAAAGAAATCAGGGTAGGAGGGCGAGTTTTTGGAAAAAGTTTGTAAAATTCTGGAGAGGATTGAAAGTGACAGGGAGGGGAGAGGTGAGGTTAAAGGTCAGTTAACAGGGTAGAGTTATTTCGGTTATGCGCAGTCCACAACGTGATTTCGAAAGGAGGCAGAGCGAGTTAAGTGAGAAGAGTGAAACAAATAGGGATAGCGATAGCAAAGAGGAGAAGGTAGCGGAGTAGACGAGGCAAGCAGTGAGTGAAGTGCAGATGAAACGTTCACTATGCCTTGGCATCCTGTACCAACGGCCGAATCGAGACGGGTGGGCGAAGAGGCGGAGAGGGGCAATGAATTAAAAAAGGTTAAGATAAAAAAAGAACGCCGAAGAGCAATAGGGATAAAGGGCATATGTTGGTAAAGTAACAAGCCCTTATAAAGGATTTAAAGAGGCGACTTGCGGAAGATTAGATGAGACATGCGGAAGACTGACTAGTATGAAGAAACAAGGGGACCTGGTAAAAGACGAGATAAGAAAAGTGAGACAAAAGTGGGAAGTATGGATTAATTATGGAAAGGAGAGGAAGAAAAGGTGTGGAATAAATTTGAAAGTATAGAAAATAGGCAGTGAGAGAATGAGAAGGTTAGGAAAATAGACATGAAACTGTAAGAAGAGAGAGTGAGCAAATAGAACTAAAGAATAAGTCTAAGGTGGGAGGAAAAGGGAGCATGGAAGAAGTGAGAGAGTGTGAAAGAGCAGAGGAAGAGATTAGGAAGTTGATGAGAGACATCGGCGTGCAAGTTAGAGTGGGAGGGATAAGAAGACTAGGAGAGAATACAGAGGGCAGAGAATGTATGTTTTTAGTGAACTTGGGAAGTGAGTAGGGCAAACATGAAGTTATGGAGAAATAGAAGTTCTTGAAAGGAAGAAATGAAAGAATGGAAGAAGATCTGGATAGGATATGGGTCAACGGAGAGATATGGGTTTGGGATGATGAAGTAGGAGAATTGAGGAAGGATAGGCATCGGATAGTAAATAAAGGTAACAAAGAGCATAAAACGGGGAATGCAAGAGTCGCGGGGAGTTTTTAAAACGTCAATGGATAAAAAGAGTGGAAATGGTTGAAAAGAATATTACCGAAAGCATATTAGTGAAAGATGCAAGCAGCAAGAAAGGAGCACGTGAAAGGGGGAGGAATGGGTGGTATGGTGTTAGGGGTAAGAAAGGAACTGGTGGTAGAGAAAGAAAATATAGAGTATATAGAAGAAAAGGATGGAACAATGGTTAGAAGAATAAAATTAGGAAAAGTTACTGTAGATGTAGTATGCGTGTACAGAAGAAGTAGACAAGAGGGAGGATGGAGAACAGGAAGGAAATCGACAGAGGAGAAAGAGGAGAGGCTGGTTCTAATAGGAGGGGATTTGAATGAATAGACCGGGGACAAGGTGAAGAAGTATGGGATAGAGAATAGGAGGTGTTTATAAGAAAATCAAAAATAAAGGAAACGGATCGGGAGGGTAGGAGGCTGCTGGACATACTGGGAGAGGCGGGATGTTTAATTTGTAAAAGCAATCAATACAAGAGGACATGAAAAAGGTGAATATACGTACGCGGATATAGGGGACACCTTAATAAATAACATTCTGGCAGAAGAAAGAATGAGGAGACTGATGGTTAGAATGAAAGTGGGCAACGCGAATAGACTCAGAACACTTTCCGGTGATCGCGAGAATGAGATGTGGTATCTGAAAGGACAGTAGGGAGGAGGGGAAAGAAAAGAGAGAAAATAAAGTGAAAATGGGAATTTGGGGGGAGAAAACGTTGAGAGAATTTAGAGAAAAAATAGAAAACGAGGAGGTAGGGGGTCTGGAAGAGGAAGGAGTTGACACACTGCTAGAAAAACTAAAAGGAGCGATGGATAAGGTAAAGAAAGAGGTGAGACCGAGAGAAAAAAGGATTTAGAAGAGGATGGTGGGGCGATGAATGCAGGGAAAGTAAAGATAGGATGAAGGAGAGCGTAAGGAAATGGGAGAAAGGGAAAATGGAAAAAGGAGAACTCAACAGGAGAAAGAGGAAACACAAAAGAATGATAGAATAGAAAAGACAGAAGAAGAAAGAAAGGTATATGGCAGAGGTAGAGAAGGCGGGAAAAGAAGGGAAGGAAAAGGAAGTGATAAATAGGGAAAGAGGAGGAAGGAAGGGTATACATAAGGAAATAGGAATAAAAGAGTGGACAAAGCACTTCAAGGGGCTGCTAGGAAGAGCAGAATATAGGGTAAAGGGAGAAGGAAGAAAAGTGGTCGATGGGGAACAGAAAATTGAAAATGAGATTAGTAGGGATGAGGTAAATGAGGCGATTGCAAGATTGAAAAGAAAAAAGGCAACAGGGGAAGATGGCTTGGGAAATGAAGCACTGAAATATGGAGGCTTAGGGGTGAGGGGAGAGATGTGGAGGATTTGCAGCAAGGTATGGAAAGGAGAAGGGTGGCCGGAGGAGTGAAAGACAGAGCTGGTAGTACCGTTGATTAAGAAAGGAGAAGGCAAAAAGGTGGAGGAATATAGACGTATCACACTTATGTCCATGGGATATAAAATTTATGCGGAAGTGCTTAGAAGGAGCTTGAAAAGACAGGTGGAAGAAAAGGGAAGTATATCACACAATCAAATGGATTTCAGAAAAGGGATGGGAACCATAGATAACGTCTACGTGATCAACTATCTAGTAAATAGGAACCTAGGGTGGAAGAAAGCGAAGCTAGTCGCATTGTTTGTAGACTAAGAAGGGAAGTGGGAAGCAAAATTGCACAAGCGTGTGCTCGCGAGGTCATGGATAAAGAGAGGTGGGGTATTTTGGGGCGTTCAAAATGGGAGGAGGAGCGATATGAAATAAAGCGTGAATGTGGTATAAATAAGAGGAGTGCAGAGTGGGAGGAAATAGAGGAGGAGATGAAGACAAGGCAAGGTGAGGAAAGATGGGAAAAAATCAAAGGGTCAAGGTACATCAGCTAGTATAGAATGGTTAAGGGGCAGGAGGAACCAGAGTACCTGAAAAAGATTAAAAAGGAGAGCAAATGTAATAGATTAGTGACATTCAGAATGGGAGAGGGTATAAGGGCATGCAGGTATTGGATGAATGGAGAAGAGGATGTTTGTAGAGTATGTAGGTATGAGCAGGAAACATGCTTGCATGCGTTAGGGAGGTGTACAGGGGACACAGGGGAGGGGAGAGTACAGAAGAGAGAATTAAATGGATTTTTAATGAAAATGGTCAGGGGGAGGAATCAATGAAAAAGCTAGAAGATCTGAGAGAG
Source organism: Belonocnema kinseyi (assembly GCF_010883055.1). NCBI lineage: Eukaryota > Metazoa > Arthropoda > Insecta > Hymenoptera > Cynipidae > Belonocnema > Belonocnema kinseyi. Next base: position 133,425,369 of record NC_046665.1, read on the forward strand.
AGAGAGAGAGAGAGAGAGAGCTGATTGCACAGGATAATAGGAAAAAAAGCCAAAAAATGAGTCCGAAAGAAGAAGCGTCACGAAGTAGAGCTGATAAAGGGAATATAACTGTTCTTGGAAATCGCACTGAAAAATTATTAATAATAACATATCATATAGATTAAAAATAGTGAAAAAATAATTGTAAATTTGAGACTTTTTGTGACTTATCGAAATAGTTTCCAGTTGGTCAGAAAAATACTATTTATTATGGTAAAAGCAAATCGATAAAGAAAAGTAGGTTTTTGGGGATTGGCAACGTTGAGCTCATAAAAATCCATATATTTGATATAACATGCGTATTTTCCAATCTGTTCTACGTATCGACATTTTTTCAGAAAGAAAAAAATTGAATTTTACTATTTTTAATCAAGTAACAAAGTACCTCAAAAGGCTATCCCAAAACTTTATAGAGAAAGAATTTTGTCGTTCTCCTGAAAATTTTTCTGGATAAGGGTTAGCCCCTTACGCTTCCCGACCATTTAATTAATGTTGAATTAAGACTAATACAGAATGGACGCGATTTAATAATCTTTTAAACAATGCCTGGACGATTTATAAAATGAACAGTTTCATGTCAAATCTTGAAGTTTAACACGTATTTATAAAATAAGATGTTTTTAGAATTTTTATTCCGAATCATCAATATTAGGTGAATCGAGTTGAAACTTGAATTAATTATTACCTCAAACTACTTGAAAAGTGGATAATTGTTGAATATTTAAGAAAAACACCGCAACTCTCTAGAATTATTCGAAGACAATATTATTTAAAATAACAGTTAATTTTATAAACAATTACACAGCCACACAAAAAAAAGTGTGCGGATCTGGTAAGAAGATACACGTATTCCTCTGGATTTTGGGGCGCTGAATTCAAATTCGGTATCAAAAATCACCCATCACGTCATGATTGAGCCATAACCTCAAAAAATGATAAAAAATCATGGGCAAATAAATTTCAAAATAATGCCAGTGCTGGAAATTTTCACTTCAAAAACATGTCGACTACTGTGAAGCATCAACCCTTGCCTGATATCAACTAATTTAACATAACTTTACCCAACAGAACCTGACCTCACCTAACCTGAATCAATAGAAATTTATTGAACTACACGTAAAACTCTGGAAGCATATTTTCCCAGTAGCAAATGTGTGCTACATTAAATGGGTCAACTCGAGCCTATCCTAGAAATAAATCTAACCTAGCCTAACCTAACCTCGCGAAACACAATTAAACTGATTGTGTTGTCCCGTTGTGTTTGCGGTACCGTTTCATTCAGCCTCGGCTTAACCCACATAAAGGTTTAACCTATCCTAACCTAATAAAACCTGATCTAACCTAACTTTACCTAACCTAACTTAACTTCACGTAACTCAATTAAACTCATTGTGTTGTTCCGTTGTGTTTGCGGTACCGTTTCATTCAGCTTCGGCTTAACCTACATAGAGGTTTAACCTATCCTAACCTAACAAAACCTGACCTAACCTAGCCGAATGAAATTCAACCACACGTGTAGCTGTGTAAGCGTACAGTTCTCAGTCTTAAATGTGTGCTATATTTAATCGGTTAACTCGATCTTAACCTACAAATGAATCTAACTTAACAGAACATAACGAAATATTGCTTAACGCAACACAACTTAACTTAAGTATTCTCGTTGTAACACAATAAAATTCATTTCATTGTACTACAGGTGGTTGAAAATTTAGACGCACATTACTCATTTGAAGAAACTTAGAACTACAAGTAGAATTGACCCCATTTCAATTAACCTGACAATGTTTGTATCAATTAAAATGTAGAACTGTAACTTAAACATGTAAATGAATAAGAGTTTTATTCAAAATTTTTCTCTCTCTGCTTTTCTTAAACTTAAGGGGTATATTTATACTATCTTTCGTGTTTACATTTTATCTGGCTTTTTATCGTAATTAAATTGATTTATAGACCTACTTCAGTCTATTTTCTGCCTGCTATAACGTGTCCTTTTTTCTTCGAAGGAACGATGCAAAGGGTTACGCTTACGTTTAAGACCTACATTTATTTCCCTTTTCAACATCCAGCAAAAATCATCCATCATGACCTCGTCCCATCTACCCTGATATCGTTGTTCCAGTACATTTATGTCTTGATGAAAACGTTCCCCTTGTTCTTCGCTGAAATCACCAACATTTTCTGGAAACTTATCGAGATGGGAATCTAGAAAGTGAAGTTGTAACTTCATCAAGCAGCCTAACTTTTTGTAGTTTCTTATCATTTTCGCAACAATATTCTCGTAATCTGGATTTTTTGTTGCCGAGGAAATTTGCGTTTACTGATTTAAACCTTTCCCAAGCGTCCATTTCAATTTTCGTCATGTGGCTCATGAAATTAGTATCTCTCGTCAATATTCGAATCTGTGGTCCATCAAAGACTCCTTTTAATTTAGCGCCTGAAACATTAGGGAATTTAAGGGATATATACTTATAGCATTGTCCATCTTTGACTAACGCCCTGACAAATTGCTTCAGGAGCCCAAGCTTTATGTGGAGGGGTGGTAGTAAAATTTTTCTGGATCAACGAGGGTTTGGTTGATGATATTATGAGAACCAGGTTTGAATGAATCTCTTAAAGGCCAATGTTTTTTGCTGTAATGATTGGCATGATCTCTGCTATTCCACAGGCATCTAAAGCATGGCTCTCTCGTGAAACCCGATTGTTGGCCTAAAATCATTGTTATGATTTTGAGATCACCACATATTTGCCATTTATGATTCGTGTAATTTACTTTTCCAAGAAGCATTTAACATTGTTATATTCTTCTTTGATGACCGTTGCGTGAGCTATAGAGATAGGAGCGTAAGTATTCGTGTTATGCAGTAAAACAGCCTTAATGCTGCGTTTCGATGAATCAATGAAAAGTCGCCATTCTTCGCCTCTCTACACATTTTTCTTCAAGTGGTTCATTAGTCCGTTAACGTCAGTGCAGTACACTAAAGACGTCTCTTCGTCTTTAACGAAAAACTTTCTGAATTCTTTGTCCCTGTCGCGATAGAATGAAACTTTTGTCTTTGGCTAAGTTGAGGTCAGGTTCTGTTGGGTAAAGTTATGTTAAATAAGTTGATATCAGACAAGGGTTGATCCTTCAGAGTTGTCGACATGTTTTTGAAGTGAAAATTTCCATCACTGGCATTATTTTGAAATTTATTTGCCTCAGTGCATGATTTTTCGTCATTTGTTGAGATTATGGCTCAACCATGACGTGATGGATGATTTTTCATACCGAATTTGAATTCAGCGCCCCAAAATCCACAGGAATACGTTTGTCTTGTTACTATATCCGCACACTTTATTTTTGTGTGGCTGTGTTATTACACTGAAGCGGTAATAGTTTATAATTGTAAAAATATAAGCTTCATACAATATTTAATTATTTTTTCCACAACAAGAAAAATACTTAAAATACTGTGCACATAATAAATTATTGTAAAGAGAAATACATGTACATTTTTATACAAATTAAAATAAACCACATAAAATGGATTTTACTTTACTAATAATGTTTCAAATATATACATTTTCTAAATAAAATAGCAGTATGATAACTAAATAATTTCTTTATTGAAAATGCACTAAAATCATTACATTTTATTTTTAAATAACAAATGGATTAATTTGTTTTACATTTCAGGTTATGTTTTCCAATAAAGCTTTTTTATTTCTCTAATAAATAAATTTTTATAAACGACTTCTTAATCTTTTAAAATGACTTATATTTATATCCGTATTTATATCACATTTAAGTTATTTGTTACGCTTCGAAATATAAAAACGAAAACCTAACCTCGAAATCAAGAAAATAGTAGTTTCTTTTGTTATTCAATACTTACCAATCAACACATTTTCTTAAATCAGCATGTAATAGTAAACACAGTACGTATAACAACATACATAATACTACTTTCAGACAGTGTTCTACAATGACAAATTCAATAATAACAAATTCGATTTGACACTTTGACTAATGCTTCATTTCGAAATGTCAAAATAATTAAAAATACTGTGGTTGCACATGTGCTTTGAATATTTCTGACTCGCAGCGACATCTAGCGTTGCCCGGAACACTAAAACGTAATGTTTTCAAAACAATTAGAGTTCTTAAAGTCCCGAGAATTGAAGAATTTACGATTTTTAACATTATTTTTATTGCTCAGGTTATATCAACGGTTGTATATAAAGTATTTTCTAGCCCAGACATATTCAGGAATTTAAAATATGCAAAGCAGTAGCTTATTAATTATTTAACACTGTTAGACTGAAATTCTATAATAAATACCACGAAGTAGAATAAGAAGACTCCACTCCCGGAAAACTTAGACGCATGATCTTCTCAAAATTCTCTGCATTTTCGACTAATTTTTCATTTCGAATCATTAATATTCAAATACCAGCATTTTCATCTTATGATATTTTTACCATAGAATATTTTATAAGCAGAATAAAACAGTGTTTCATATACAAATTTAAAATTTTCAAATGTATTAATTTATTTCAAACAAAAAGTTTTTTCTACTTTAAAAGATAACTCTTTAACAAAATACTGGAATTTTCAACAAAATAATTGAATTTTTAACATAATAGTTGAATATTCAACCTAAAAAGACAAATTACCAACGAAAAAGTATCATAGTTTATATTTTAATCAAAAAAGCATGAAATTTATACAACGAAAAGAATTTTAAAACCAAAAAGACGAATTTACAACAAATAAAGATTTCATATTAAAAAAATAAATAAAAGTTTATCTAAATTATTGAACCTTCAAACCAGAAGACAAATTTTCTTGACAAAAATTCAATTTTCAAACAAAAAATATGACTGTTAAACAAAAAATTAATGTTCCACAAAACTGATGCATTTTTACGCAAAAAAAAAACGAAATTTCAAACTAAAAAATTATTTTTTACAGCAAAAGAACGCGAATTTTTAACTAAAAACTCTCAATCTCAAAAATATGGAAAAGTTACATTTTCGGTTAAAAAATGAATTCTAAACAAACAAAAAAACATTTTTCACTAAACAGTTGAATTTTCAACTAGACATAAGCCTTCAATAAATAAAAATTTCACAATGCAGTTTAATTTTGACCCAAGTAGTTTAATTTTCAATTTAAAAAAATTAGTTTTCAACAAGATAATTAAACTTTTAACCAACGAGATAACTTTTCAACTTAAAATATAAATCTTTAACAAAAAAAGTGATTTCTTAACAAAGTGATTCAACGAAATGTTTGAAACAAATCAGTTTAATTATCAAACAAAGAAGAACAATTTTTAACCAAAAATGTTGCATTTTCATACAAGAAATGAAATTTTTTCTATAACAGATGAAGTTTTAAATCAACAAGATAAATATTCAAAAAAATAGTTAAATCAATTTTCTGTTAAAAAAGATTTTAGTCGGGCTGTCACGATCGAACTATGATTTTTTTAACAAGAAATAATGTTCTACCAAAAAAAAATGAATTTTTAATCTAGAGACGACTTTTTACCCAAAACGGATGACTTTCTAACAAAATTGTTGAATTTTCTATCAAATATTTGTATTTTTATCAAAAAGTATGAAATTGATCTTAAAGCAGAAGAATTTTTTATTCTAAATAAAGTTAATTTTTCATCCAAAAAAGATTCCAGTTAACACAGTAACATCAAAAATTGAATTTTCAATCCAAAAAGTCGAATTTTTTTAACCAAAAAGGATGAATTTTTAACAAAATATTTTAATTCTCTACCAAATAGTTGCATGTTATCCAAAAAAGTTCAATTTTGAACTAAAACAGGTGAATTTGTAATAAAAAATAACATTTTTTTATAAGTGGAACTTTCTTCCAGAAAATATTTTAGTTAATTTTTCAACACGAAAATATAAATTTTATCCAAAAAGTAAATTTTCGACGAAATAGTTCAGTTTTCAAGAAAATAGTACACTGTTAAAAATTTCTGTTGCGATTTCACAATAAATTTAATGGAAGTTTATTACCAAAACGTAATGTAATTTTACAATACATGAAATTGTACCGTCACAATACATTATTGTGAAATTACAATAAATGTCTTGTAATTTTACGACATTCAAAAAAATCTGCATCACAATACATGTATTGTAAAATTACAATACATGTGTTGTAAAATTATATTACATGTATTGTGAAATTACATTGCGTTTTAATAATAAACTTTCATTGCATTTATTGTAAAATCACAACAGTAATTTTAAACAGTGTAGAATTTCATAAGTGTTAAAAATCGGTCTGCAGTAGCGATTAAAAGTAGAATTTTTTAGTTTTTTAAAGTATAAAAAAATCCTTTCGAGGTATGGGGATGCTGAATGAGAATTAATAAATTGTTATCCAAAAAAGTTATTCAAGTTAATGAGCAGAATTCCTGAAAGTGAAATCAAGAATCCAACGATCAAATTTCGACAGTCAGGATAACATTTTCCCACTGAAATCTGCAAAAAATTGTTTTCCTTTCTTCCCTAAAAAAACGAAGAAAAAAACCCCATCCTTTTAGATAAAAAAAAAATTTGTTGTTTTGTTTCTTAAGGGAAGAAAGTAAAACAATTTTTTATCTCATCTGAATTTCTTCACTTTTAAAAGTTATTCAGTTAGGAGGAAATTAAATTTTTGTGTGACGGTGTCGCGGTGTAACAGACTGTTTTTCGCTTTTTTTCTCTTAAAAGTAACTAAATGTGATTATTCTTATATTGAATTTGACATTACTTGAAATAAATTTGGTTGGTGAATAAAATGATGACTAGTTACATCACAAAATCTTCGTAATTAAAAAAAAAAAAACAGAAAATTTGAAAAGTTTTCAAGTTTCAGGTTAAGATGGCACTGGGATTTCACTTTAAAACAATTATTTTTTTCATTTTCATTCTTGAGGACCGCTTAATAAGAGAAGTATTACTTTTAAAAGTGAGAAAATTACGCGCAATATAGACTTTCTTAAGAAACAAAATGAAAAATTGAAATTTAGGGAAATATATTTTTCATCTGAAAGCAAAAACAGAAGTTAGTATTTTCGCGGTAACTTTTAGAATGTCTTAATTTTTATTTTTATACCGCAAAATAATATAATCTGCAGCAGAAACTAAAAGTTTGAAAACAATCGATAATTTGTATCCAAAATGCTGTCAAAATCATTAACATAACCTACACGAATACACATAGCTCACGAAAAAATTACATGTGTTTTTGTAGGTTATGTTAGAGATTTTGACAGCATTTTTCATGAAGAATATCGATTGTTTTCAAACTTTAAGTTGCTGATGCAGATTATATCATTTCGTAGTATAAAAACAAAAATCAAGACATTCTAAAAGTTACTAAGAGAATACCAAATTTCTGATTTTGCTTTCAGATGAAAAACATATTTCGCTAAAATTCAATCTTTTATTCTCTTTCTGAAGGAAGTCTATATTGCGCAAAAACCTTAGATTTAATATAAAAACGTATAAACTTAACTTTTGCCTCACTTTTAAATAAAAAATTTCAGCTGATACATATTAAATGGCGCTGCTTCGCAGCGGCGGACACGCGCGGCTTTCAATTCACAATACGTGTATTATAATTTCACTTAACAATACCAACATTGTAATTTAACATTACATTTTGTGTTGTGATGTATTGTAAAATCACAAACATTTTTAACAGTGTATAATAACTAAATTTCTTACCAAATATTTGCATTTTTATCAAAAAAAGATTTAATTAATACAAAAACTACTTTAAAATACAAACTTTTTAAAAAAGAGTTGGATTTTCAATCGATTATGGATTTCATCAACTGTTTTCTGGTATTTAAAAAAAATTTTAAGTGTAGTTTACAGTTTCCAGTAAACGTTTACCTTCATTTTCAGACCTTTAGAGATCCATGCTTCGTAATTATTAAAAAAATGTGTAAGATTGTTTATGATTTAACGTTAAAAACGTTCAAATCTTTTGAAAATTGGGTTGTAGACAGACTTTTGTGGACAAAAAGTGCTTTTGGCTACACTGCACTCAGAAAAATGTTTATTTGAATTAAACAAATTTTGTTTGCATTAAACAAATTATTTCTTTAAGGGCATGTGACATAGCTAAATACCTATATTGTCGACCTCACTTTATCAGTTCACTGACTGTTTTTTTTTTAACCTAAGAACTTTTTTTGTGAATAAAATATCGAGCTGAAACTTTGGGAAATGTATTAGAGTACAATAAAGTACGTTTAGGTACTGCGTTTTGGTAGGAACTTCACTGAAAATTATTTTATCTTTTTTCTGAACCTCGACATTTTTTGAACGTTCGAACTTTTTTTATACATAAAATATGGGTCTCAAACTTTGAGAAATGCAAGAATCGAAAGAAAACAACGTTAAAGTACAAAGCATAATAATAAAAGATGCAAAAAAAAATTTCAATAATCAATTCCAACGGCATCAGCCGGTAACGTTGTACACGAAAATGCGAACCATCTAGAGCCTCGTATAGTGGCCGCTAGGTTTCGTATTTTCGTGGACAACGTTACCGGCTAATGCCGTTGGAATTGATTGTTGAAATATATTTTTTTACATCTTTTATTATTAAGCTTTGTACTTTAACGTTGTTTTCTTTCGATTCTTGCATTTCTCAAAGTTTGAGACCGATATTTTATGTATAAAAAAAGTTCGAACGTTCAAAAAATGTCGAGGTTCAGAAAAAAGATGAAATACTTTTCAGTAAAGTTCCTACCAAAAGGCAGTACCTAAAAGTACTTTATTGTACTCTAATACATTTTCCAAAGTTTCAGCTCAATATTTTATTTACAAGAAAAGTTCTTAGGTTCAAAAAAATATTCAGTGAGCTGATAAAGTGAGGTCGATAATATAGGTATTTGGCTGTGTCACATGGGGTCAAACAAATGTTTGTTTAATTCGAATAAATTTTTTGTTTGTCCTTTGTTCAAGTGAAGTAAATCTTTTTTTTACACTTAACCTCGAAATTCAGCATTCCTTATAAAAATAATGTATGACCTCGATAATATGTTTATTCTTAATCATAATTATCGTTGTATCGTATTCATCCCGAAACTTAATTCTGATTAATTGTTAGCTCTGTGCTTCTCATTTCTGAATAAAACAATCATAAATTAGAATAATGAGAGATGAACCAGAGTTAGACATTTGAATTGAATGTATATATAAGTGCTCCTGCTTTTAATTATAGAATGATAATTATAATAGAAAAATAACATGATTGATGTCATAAATCATCTTTATAAAGAAAAGAAGTTAGTATTGAAAAAGACTTACTCACATTCGAAATCTTCAATTATATCCAAGTTAATCGCCTTATAATTCAAGTAATTTCTAAAGTAGAAATATTTCGTCCATTTTTTAATTAATTTAATATTTTACAATAAATCAGAACCTTCAGAATAATACAACACTGAAAAAATACCAATTCCATCAAATAAATCACATGAAAAATCAATTCAGATTCTAGGTTAGTTACGTAGGACCCGCAGGCAGCGCTTTTTCACGCCTAGCGGCACTTTGTAGTACTGCTCTGTACTGTATTTTTTGTTTGAATGAAACAAATATTTTTATGAATCCGAATAAACATATTTTAAACAAATCCATTGTTTAATAAAAAGTCAATGTTTTGTTTAAATCAAACAAATTTTACTAAACAAATTATTTGTTTCACTCAATAAGGCAAATAATTTCCATTTCTTAAAATTAAATAAAACCTTTTTCAATTGAAGCAAAAAATTTGTCTCATTCAATTATATGAATTCAAACAAATTTTATTGTTTGATGTAAGCAACCATTTTTCTGACTGTGTGTGCCGGTAAGATGTCGGTAACAGGAATCTGTAATCAGAAATATGATTAATCATCTGAAGACACGAATGAGTGATAATAAATGCCAATTTTAAATTAGATTAAAACTTATTATCTCAATTCTAACAATCGCCAATCTAATCATCACTACCTTACACTCGGGATTATAACGATTACTCGAATGAAACGAACATAGAATCAACTAGAGTGCCATTTCGTAGGTAGGTCCTGAATCAGAGGATTATCTAGGTACTTCAGAGTGCGAATGCAACTTAATTGCTGTCTACGGTGGGAAGTAGGAGTCACCTCATAAGCTAGGATCGATTTGTAAATCGCAAGGGGCAGGGGCACAATGGGGCTAAATTAGCGGGAACATAATCGCCTCGACTTTCCCTTTGCTCGCTGTGATTGGGGGCGTGGGGGCAGCCAGATGAACTAAAGAAGAAGGCATTGAAAAGCCACACTTCTAAGCGATATGTATATATGTATATTTGCATGGGGCATTCCATTTTGTATGAGCGCTATAATAAAAAATTTTTTTTTAGATTTTTTTTCATAGAGCGATAAATTGTAGCATATGATGGGTGGTAGCTGGTACGATTAGGGGTTATCCATAAATCATGTTACCAATTTTGGGATATTTTTTATTCCCCCGAGTCCCCTCATTGGCAAACAAAATTTTC
>NC_046665.1:133435969-133441675 GCF_010883055.1 Belonocnema kinseyi
CCCCCCCCCCCCCCCCCTACACGAGAGTATCGTAATCGTTGGCTACACAGAAATTTTACGCTTATTCTGCGTTTTATCATATTTGTAATAAACACCGATTAAAACATTTTCAATTATTTTATAAATTCATGGGTATTTTCTGTAACATTTACAGACTTTTTGATTTGATTTTACAATTTTAAGATGTTAGTTTGACCGAAAAGTTCAGTAAATGCTACAGAAAATATCCGTGAATTTATCAAATAATTGAAAATTTTGTAAACTCTGAAGAAAATTTGATAATCATTACAGAAAATTTATGCTGCTCATATATTAACTGAAAATCTTGTAACCTTAGCACAATTTTTTAACTCTTCCATTTTTAGTCGAAAACTTATATTTTAAAATGAAATTTCAACTATTTTTTTGTTTTGTTTTGGAAATTGTAACTGAAAATCCTGTAACCTTAGTAACATTTTTTTCTGTGCGTAAATTTTCAGTTAGAAAAGGAAATTATTAAAAAGAAAAAACACATAAAAAAAGCGAATTTTTTCACTCGGTTGAATAGTTGAATTTTAAGCTAAAAGAAAATATATGTTTTAAATAAAAAATAAAATAGATGCATTTGCAGTTTAATCAATTATTTTTCAACATGAATATTCGACCAGTTTAATTGAAAGAAAAATGAAGAACTTTTAACAAAATGGTTGAGTTCATAGCTGAAAAGATGAATTTTCGAAAAAGGTTATCAGTTTTCTACCGAAAAAGTCCAATTTAAGAAAGATAGATGAATTTTACATCCAACACTAAATAATTAAATTTTCTACTAAAATTGTAGAATTTCAAACTAAGAAAGGTAAGTTTTCAATCAAAAAATAGAACAGTTATATTTTTATACAAAAAAAAATTATTTCAAAAATATAACAAGTGTTTAATTTTTTTAAAATAGTTTAATTTCAAAATAAATAGTTAAATTTTGTACTAAGATTGTTGAATTTTCAACTAAGAAAGATATTTTTTGTCCGAAAAAAGAATAGTTACATTTTTAGCTTAAGAAATTATGTGAAAAAAATAATTTTCCACTAATTAAATTGAACACAAAAAAGACGAATTTTCATTTAAATATTTGAATCCACAACCAAAAAGCTGATTTTTTTATCAAAAATGAAGCCTAATTTTTTACCCAAACAACGCTATGGATATTCAACAAAAAATTCGAGTGGGTAATTTTTTTAATAAATAATTTAATTTTCAACCAAATAGTTCCATTCTCTACTAAAGTTGTTAAATTTTCCATAAAACACTTTAATTTTCCAAACAACACTATGAATTTTCAATAAAAAAGTGAAGTAGGGTATTTTTTTAATAAATAATTTAATATTCAACCAAATAGTTAAATTTTCTACTAAAATTGCTGAATTTTCAACTACGAGAGATAAGTTTTCATCTAAGAAAGTTAAGTTTTCATCCAAAAATTGAATAATTACATCTTCAGTTTGAAAAATTAATTTTTAACTAACAAAAATTTACCAAGTAGTTAATATTTAACTGATTAGTTTCATGTTTACCAAAATAGTTCGCTTTCTATTGAAATACTTAAATTTTGAACTGAGAAGAGAAGATATAATAAAAAAGTGGAATAGTTACATTTTCAGTTAAAAAAATTAATTGAAAATTTAAAAAAAAAAACAATTTTTTACCAATTAAATTTATTCAAAAAAGAGGAATTTAAAAAAAAATTTAATTTATCACAAAAATGTTAATTTTCAAGCTATAGAGACGAATATTCTACAAATCTGTTGAGTCTTCAAATAGAAAAAAAATCAATTTTCGATTGAATATAAAAATTTTGAAGCAAAAATTGAAGGCTTATATATATTCTATATTAAAAAAAAGGTTAAATTTTTAATTCTAAAGATACTTTTTCAACTAAAATGATGAAAATTCACAAAAAGGCGATATTCAACAAAGCTAGTTACAAACATTATTTGGTTTGGTTTAAACGTAATAATATTTCATTGAAAAATCGTCTGTACGCCAAAGTGTACAATAAGAAAAAAATATTTCTGACCGAAAAAATTATTTTCTTGGATGCACATGAAAATTTAATTAACCAAATAAATTTTAGTTGATTTAACAAAATACTTGATTGACCCAACGAAATTGTATGGTTGAATCAACCAAATAGTCCATTTAGCAATATATTTCGTAGAAACAACCACAAAATTTAGTTGGGCCAACCAAATATTTTATTCTTCATGTAAATAATAACCATATTTTATGGGAGAACGGACAAAATTGTTTCATTGAACCAGAGTTTGAAGATAATCGAGGATGTTTTGTTTTAACGCAATTACATTTCATTGAAAAATGGCGTGTACAATCATAACTGAAGTTTACAATTTATTAATTAATAAAAAAATTGTTTCTGCTATAAAAAATGGATTCTTAAGAAAAAATTCGAATTTTCATGAAAATAATTACATTTTTAACGCAATAGTTGAGTTTTCAACCTGACAAGATCAATTCTCAAAAAAAAAACTGTCATAATTTATATTTCAATAAAAAAGAAGAAATTCATACAAATTTATTCAAAGATTTTTCACACAACAAAGAAATAAAAATTTATCTTCATTGTTGAATTTTTAAGCCAAACGCAAATTTTCTCTATAAAAATTGAACTTTATAACAAAAAATTGATTTTTCACAAAACTGATAAATTTTTACACAACAAGAATGAAATTTCAAACCAAAATAATAATTTTTTTCACCAAAAAAAGGATATTTTTCAAATGAAAAAGATCATTTTTTAAAAAAATGGGAAAAAATATTAAAAGTTTCTAAAAAGGTTCAGTAAAAAAATTATATTTGAAACAAAATTCAAGCTTTAAAAATAAAAATTTTAAACAATGTAGTTTAAATTTTAACCAAGTGGTTGAATTTTTAATAAAATAGATAAACTTTCTACCACAGATATGAATTTTAAAGTAAAAATGTAAATCCTAAAAAAAATGAGTTCTTAAATAATGTGATTCAACAAAATCTTTCAAACAAAGTAGTTAAATAATAAAGCAAAGAAGAATAATTTTTAAAGAAAAACTTGAATTTTCATTAAAAAAAAAAGAAATTTCTACTAAAACCGATGAATTTTTAAATCAAAAAGGTAAATTTTCAAAAAAAAAAAGCTGAATTCTCTCTTTAAAAAGATTTCAATTGATTTCACGATTAACGTAGGAATTTTTAAACAATAAATAAGTTCTTATGACAAAAATTTAATTTCAAATCCAAAAACACGAATTTTTAATCAAATAGGATGACTTTTTATGAAAATTGTCGAATGATTTACCAAAAAGTTGCATTTTTTTGAAATAAAGGAAATTGCTCATAAAACAGATGATTTTTTTTAAAAGGTTAGTTAAATTTTTGTAGAAAAAAAGATTCCAATTGACTTTTCAAGGCCGAATTATGAATTTTTCAACAAAAAATAACTTTATACTAAAAAAATCAAATTTTCAATCTAAAAGGATGAATTTTTTCAACCACAAATGATGAATTTAAAAAAATCATTTAATTGTCTGACAAATAGTTGCATTTTTATTCAGGAAAGATGAAATTTATACTCTAACAGATGAATTTTTAATAAAAACGACACATTTTTTTCAAATTTTAACTTTCATCTAGAAAATATTCCAGTTCATTTTTTAACACTGAGATGTAAATTTTAAGCAAAAAGGAAATTTTCTACGAAACAGTTAAATTTTCAACAAACCAGCAGAATTTTTAACCAAAAAGTATGACTTTTCAACAAAATTGTCGAATTTTCAACTAAATAGTTGCAATTTTATCCAAGAAAGATATAATTTCTACTAACGCAGATGAATTTTTAAATTAAAAAGGCGAACTTTTAAAAAATAAATAGAATTTTCAACCAAACAGCTGCACGTTTATTCAATAAAGATGAATTATTTTCTAAACCAGCTGAATTAAAAAAAAACCTTAAAGAAATAGTTAAATTTTTATCCAAACAAGATTTCAGTTTAGTTTCTAATCCAAAAATAAAAATTGTAAATAATAAGTTAATTTTCTGCTAAATGTCGAATTTTTTACCAAAAAGTATGACTTTCTAACAAGATTCTTAAACTTTTAAACAAAAGAGTTGCTTTTTATCCAAGAAAAATTTAATTTCTACTGAAACAAGTGAATTTTCAAATCAAAAAGACAAATTTTCAAAAAATAGTTTATTTTTCATACAAAAAGATTTGAATTTACTTTTCAACACAAAATGACGAATTTTATTCACAAAACAGTTGAATTTCCAACTAAAAAAGATAAGTTTTTATAAAAAATGGAAATGTTACATTTTCATTTTGAAAAATTAAATGTTAACAAAAAAACACATTTTCTACTAGTTAAATTGAACTAAAAAAAGGCAACAAATTTTTAACAAAATAACAGATTACACAGTCAAAAAATATGAATGTTCAAAAAATTAATTTAATTTTCTACCCAAATAGAAGAATTCTTAACAACAAGAAGAATTTTCAACAATATAGTCGAATTTTCAAACCAACACTAACAATATTCAAGGAAAAAGTTGTCTTTCATCCAAGTAATTAATTTTTCAAATTTATATCTAAAAAAGACCTATTTTCTGCAAAACAATTGAATATTTAAAAACAACAAAATTGTTAACTATATAGTTTAATTTTCTACCATATTTTTTAATTTTTAAACCAAAAAGATAAATTCTCAAAAAAACCTGTAATTGAAATTTCAAGCAAACAGATGTATTTACAACCAAGAAGATTAATTTTATAAAAAAAAGGACGATGTTTGAAACAAATAATTGAATTTACAACCCAAAAATATCAATTTTTAATTCTAAATTTCAGTGTTTCACCGAAAGTGGGATAGTTAAATTTTTAGTTAAAGAATTTAATTTTTAACAAAAAAAGATCCATTTTTTAAATATCATTTTCCTATCAAAAATGATATAATCGACGTTTCTCTTAAATAAATTAATTTTTCACCGAAAAAGGAATTTTTAACAAATCATTGAATACTCGAAAAAAATATGAAATTTTAATTAAGCAGTTTATTTTTCTATCAAAAATGACGAATTTTTAACAAAATTCTTCATTTCTAAATACTGTAACAAAACAGATAAATTCGTTTCCAAATAGTTCAATCTTTGACGGAAAAAGATCGATTTTAAACCAAAAGGATTAATTTTCTGCTAAAACAAAAAAAAAATAAAGAAATTGAGTAAAAAAGGTCCATTTTTAATTTAAAAAATATATTTTCAACTAAAAATAGTAGAATTGAAATTTCTTTCATAAAAATTGGTTTTTGACAAACTGAAAAGGTTTTTTTTTTAAATAACTGAATCCTTAATTCAAAATATTATTTTCAACCAAGAATATAACTTTTCTACAAAAATTAAGAATCTTCTACAAAATCTAGAAAGATTTAAACAAATATATGATTTTTATCTAAAAAATATCATTTTTTAACCAAAAGTAATATAAGTCGATTTTACTATTATAAAAATGAATTTAAAAAAATAGAATGTTCAGTTTTTAGTAAAAAAAAACTTTTCAACTTAAAGAAATGCAATTTAAAAAAATATCTGACAAGGAAACTATCCCAGGTGTCCCTCACCGATTTTGATGAAACTGCAATATGTTGTAATACATCGAAAAATAAGAGACACGTATTTTTTTTTAT
>NC_046665.1:133441775-133463096 GCF_010883055.1 Belonocnema kinseyi
CCGATAAAAAAAATACGTGTCTCTTATTTTTCGATGTACTACAACATATTGCAGTTTCATCAAAATCGGTGAGGGACACCTGGGATAGTTTCCTTGTGAGTTCTCTACCAAAACAGATTGTAATTAAAAATATTAATACATTTTTAACCAAAAATGAAAAGTTAAATTTTCACTTCAATAAATTATTTTGAAACAAAAGAATTGTCATGAAAATGGTTGAATCCCAAATCAGCAAAATGAATGTTTAAGCAAGGAGATTAATTTTCAACTAAATGAGACGATTTAAAAGAAATCCATGCATTTTTAAACAATTCGTTAGATTTTTAAATCAAAAAGATCACACTGTAATTAAAAAATTAATTTTCTGCAAAAAGTGTCATAGTTGAATTTTCTGTTAAAAAAATTAATTTTTTACAAAAAAAAAAAACAGTATTATAAAAATTATTTCAAAGGAGATCGAATTAATTTAGCATTAGGCAGGTTCTGCACTTCAATTCGTTGAATCAATCAGGAAGGGAATTATATTGTTTTCGGATTTAATTTTAAGAGAACAATTTTTTCGTTATAAAAACAATTCTTTGTTCAAAAGGTTAATTTTTAACCAATAAGATTCATGTTTTACAAAAAATACGAATTTTCAACCAATTACTTGATTTTTAAACAATAAGGGAACAGTTTTTTAAATATTTTATATTGAAAATGTTCAACAATTTAGTTGAATTTTTTTTCTGTTAAATGTTGAACTAATTGAGTAAAAATGGATCTTTTTGGGTTGAAGATTCATAATTTTAGTTGAAAATTCAATTCTTTTATTGAAAATTCTTCCTTTCTTCGGTTGAACTGAATTGTTTTAAGGTTGAACGACCTTTTACAAAATTTTGGTTTAATTCAGCTGTTGTTGTTTTAAATAATCTTATTTTTTAGTTTTTGGTCAAAAATTTATCTACTTGTTTAAAAGTTCAACTATTTTGTTAAAATGTTATGTTTTTGGATAAAAAAGTATTTATTTGGTTGCAAATTCGTTAATTTTTCTAAACTGAAAATTAAACTTTTTCATTTTCAGTATAAACGGTTTTGTTAAAAATTTTTATTTTTAATGAATGATTTGCATTTACAACCGAATAGTTTAACTTTTAACCAAATAGTTAAATTTTCAACCTATAAATATAAATTTTAAACTGAACGGCCAAATTTTCAAACAAAAAAGATTAATTTTGAACAAAAAATAGTAGCATTAAAAAAAGGATTCCCAATGAAAACGTAGTGGTTGACATCTTAAAACAAAAAGAAAAGATTTTCATCGAAATATTTAAATTTTTAACCAGAGTTAAATTTTCGAACCAGTATGTAAAATTTCAACAAAGTAGTTGAATTTTTAACCTGCAAATATGGATTTTCGAGACAAAATGTAATATTTGATATTTCAATGAATGCAGATGCTGACAAGAGATGCATTCTAAAAATAAGGAAACGAATTTTCAATCATAAAGATTAATTTTATATAAGAATTGTCATTTAGGAAATAAGAAATTTTTTTCCAATTCTTAAACTTTCAAGTCAAAAGTTTTCAAAGTATTTATTTGTTGAAAGTGTTATTTTTAATAAAAAATTTCATTAATTTCAATGTAATTTGAAATATAATAATTAAAAGTTTAATTTTAAATAAAATATTGATGTTTTTCAACAACTTCAATGTGGAAAGTTTCTACATGTACAGCCATTAATTATTATAATACGCGTGCAAACATTTTGCTAAATTGATCTATAAAAATGCGGTTTAAAAATGCTAAGTTCCTTATTGATAGAATATTATTATCATCAACTTGAGTTACAAAATTGTAATAAATGCAATTTATTAATATAAGGTGTAAATTAATTTTCAATAAAAAAGGCTCATTTGGAATAAACTAGTTTAATTTTATTTTCTACAAAAAAATATTAAATTTGTTGAAATCCTATTATAAAAGATTAATTACAGTTTCAAATACAGAACTCGTCCCTTGGTTTCTTCTTTTATTTTATACTATTATTTTGTAACATTAATTAAATATGTATAAAATAGAAAAGATAGGCTTTTGAATCATTCTTTTTTATAAAAAGACAAATCGGCGCGCGCAAGACTACTAGTGATACTTGATATTTCAACAAAAACCTTTTTTAATTTTTATTAAAAAACAGTTAAACTCAATCGAAGAATACGAATTATCAACAAAATGTTTGAATTTTCAGAAAGAAAAGATCAACTTACAATTAAAAATATACAATTTCTGGAAAAACTGATATAGTCATATTATAGATTATATTAATTTCATATTGCCCTTTTTCCTCTTTTAAAAAAATATATTTTCTTCTCCTGTTTCTGACAAATTTTACCTTTTCTCGATTTTTCGTTTTAATTTTTGGTTTGGCTAAGAATTAAACTAGTTTTTTCAAACCTGATCTTTTTTGGTTAAAAATTAAAGACTTTGGTTAAGAGTTGAAATGCTTTATTAAAAATGTATCGTTTTGGTAACGATTTTTCTCTATGGTTGAAAATTTTACCAATTTGGTGAAAATTAGCTTCTTTTTTGGGTTGAAAATAAACTTTTTTTCTACTGAAAATTTAACTATTTTATTTCTAGTTGAAAATTTACAGTTTTGAGTTAAAAGTCAATATCTTCTGTTAAAAATTCGTGTTTTTTGGTAGAGACTTAATCTTCTTAGTCAAAAATTCATCTTTTTCGTTCAAGTTATCTCTTTGGTTCAAAATTTTACTATTTTCTTGAAATTTCGTATTTTTCATTTCATTCAATTGTTTTTATTCAAAAATTTTATATATTTTGGTTGTAGTATCATTAAATACAATTTTCGTTAAAAATTATCTTTATTGTTTAAACATTAAACTACCTGTTTGAAAGCTGAACTACTTCGTTAAAAATCATTTTTCTGTTTTGAAGATTCATTATTTTAGTTGAACATTCATCTTTAGAGTATAAAATTTAACCATTTTTAAAACAGAAAATATAACTATCACAGTTTCGCTGAAAAATTTACATTTTAAATTGAAACTTATTATTTAAAAAATTAATGATTAATTAAAAAGTTAAAAATTACTTTTGTTTTTTAAAAATTCAATTATTTCTCAGAAGAGACGTCTTTTTTATTTTAAAATTAATGTCTTCGTAGATACAATCGTTTTTCATTAAGAATTAATTTCTTAACCGAAAATTTGACCATTTTATTTTTGGTTGAAAATTTATCTTTTTTAGTTCAATTTAATTTGTAGAAAATTCGTTTTATTGTTGTTGTAAATTTATTTTTTAAACTAAAAATGTAACTATTTCTTTATGAAAACTTATGTTTCTCAGTTAAAAATTTAACTATTGTATTGAAAAGTTAACTTTTCGGTTAAGCAATTAACTGATTAACTTAAATATTAACTACTCAGCAAACAACATTTTTCATTCTGTTAAATATTAATTTATTAACTGAAAATGTAACTATTCCGTTTTTTGTTGAAAACTTATATCTCTTATTTGAAAATTCAACAATTTTATAGACAATTAGAATTTTCGGTTAAAAATTAAACTAATTAATTGAAAAATTAACTAAATGGTGAAAAATTACTTTTTTCTGGTTAGAAATTAATCTTGTAAACTAAAAATGTAAGTTGAAAAAAAATCATTTTAGTATAAAATTCAACTTTTTTGTTAAAAATTAAATTATGCATCATAAAAATTAACCTATTAAAAATTCGTATTTTTTAGATCATTTCAGGTGCTCGAAAATTTGTCCTTTTTTGTTACAAATTAAATTTTCAAGCTAAAAATGTAACTATATAACTATTCTATTTCTCTATAATGCGTATCTATAATTTATCTATAATGAAAATGTAACTATTTTATTTTGGGATTAAAACTGAACTTTTTTCGTTGAAAATTTAAATATTTGGTTAAAAATTCAACTAGTTTGGTAGAAGATGCAACTATTTGGTAAAAAAAATTAATTAATAATTGAAAGGATTACTTTTTAATTTCTTTAAAATCTTCAACAGAATTATTACATGTATCACCGAATAATTATATTTTTCGCATAAAAAGGTCAACCAATTTTTTTAATTTTAATTTTAATTTTTAAATTTTTAACCATTTTTTAAACACTTGAAAATTTTCTGGTTTATTCTTTAAAACTTTTGAAAATTTAAAAATAAAAATATAATCGCGTTGTTTAATAAATTCGAGATGGCAGTTGTAGATAAACTTTTCACCAAAAAATTGAGCTATCATTTATTAGGATCGTTTTATTTTTTTACGTTTGCTATGAAGCGATATATACAAAAAAACTTTTACAAGAAATGAAAATTTTTTGATAAAATATTTCTGGTAATTTAACATATTTACAGTTCCAATTTACATTTGATAAGCTGAAATTCCATTGTTTACAATAAACAAGAAAAATAATATTCTTAACATTTTAAACTGCGCGCGAATAGCAACCAATTCGATATCAAATGCGACGCATGAGCCGAAAGAGGCCGGTCGTATCCGATCATGCACGAAACCGAGAAGAACCAGTTGGCGCGAAATTTAAATGTTTAAATATCCCAGTGGGCACAAAGCCGCCAAATGTTGTGCCTACTGGGATCATTTTGATACCATTGGCACGGGTAATACCTTGATTTAGAAAAAAGTATTATTTTTTCCATACCATTGTAATTATTTATTCATGCTAATTATATATATTCTTAACCATGATTATGAGTGAATTTCGTTGCTTTTGTAGAAGTAATGTAAAAACTCAGAAAAAATCAGGAAGCAATGAAATAAGAACTAATGCATTTTTTATTTCGAAATTTTAAAAATATAAAACAGAATAGAATTTCATTTCTTCATGTACATACTTATTAGACTTTTACGTATACTTCGATAGTCGCCAAAAATTACATGTTTGGCTCATTCATGCAATTCCCCGATCATTATTCGTACAATTATTTATTTAAAAATTGCTTAATATTGCCACATAATACAAAAGTCAACGATAACTTCCAGATTAATGTATTATTATATAATTGATGCAAAAGTTTCTCCTCAAAGAAAAATTATGATAAAGTAACGTTTCGTAATTTCACTAATTCCCTTATCAGAATAAAATTATTTTAGGAATGAATACACTATTAATACACTAGTCCGGAAGTTGTCGTTGATTGTTGTCTTCATTTAATTATATAAAACATGGCCAGACGTCAATTCTACACTTGTACTTCAATTTTACGACATTCTCCTGTGACTATAACTTGCAATAATCAAGAAAGTATGAAAATGACCTGGAATTTCAAACGTATTATTATTATACTATTAGACTTAAATTATTTATTGCAAAAATCTCTTTTTTGCTGGCTGCTGGACTGTTGGTATAGAATATACGTGGTCAAATCCTGTATCGATAATAACTGTTTTCATCCATGTTTATTGCTTCCTTCAACGCTTTCTTTTGTGAGTAAGTGGGCTTTGAAATGGAATGCCTGGTGCTTACAAACTTTTCCTTCCTTATGCGAAACTTTAGAATCTCGACATCTTTCTTGCTCATAGGCGTCTTCTTTTTCGTTTGAGACCTTTGTTTTTCAATATTAGAATGACTTGCAGAAGCAACGACATTATTATAATGAGGTATACATTTAGCATCGCCTGCTACTGTCATTTGTTTTCTTTTTAAATTTTCTTTAGCAGACTAAAGAACGCGTTCAGCATCCTTGAGCAATCTATCAAACACGATGGAGTTTGAAAAAAGATTGTCTTTCGCGATGCCAGTCGTTACAGTATTAATTAATTCTAAAGTTGTTTTCAGCTTAGCAGCTTTATTCATGCCCTCCCCTACGTGAACAGACTGATACTGTACTGCCATAACTATAGAATCGACTTGATGATTGAAACATTCATTGTTTCCTTCATGCTAAACAGAAGTTGTAGTACAATTGGTTAGATGAGAAAGTACTCTCACACATGCGTGTATATGCTTACACATGTTGCATCGAACTGAATGGTCCGCACAATTACATGTAAATTGGTGAATGCATACGCTATATTTTAGACATTTCATAAATATTTCAGCCCCCCCCCCGCCCATTTTTTTCTGTTCACTGTGCTCGATTTTTTAACGATAATATTTTTTTAAATTGTTTTTCGAATTGTTCGTTTTTGTCACAAATTGTATCACTATCGTTTTGAGATTTAAAAAAATATTGCAATCATGAACACAGTAAATATGAAGAAATCGTTTTTTCTGCAATGGTATTCAATTGATTAGTATCAATATAAACAAACAAAATAAAATACTGTAACATTCTTTGATATATGCAATATGGTGGCTTATGGTTTTGCACCTACAATGTGGTCGCATACATCTACAATATACCATAATTTAAAAAGAAACAAAAAACATTTCTTTTCGGCAGTGCGCTAATATGAAACGGTATGTAAGTTGCATATATTAAATTTGAAATGTATATGTATACTGAGAAGAAGATCACCATTCGTAATTCCATGGTTCACAGCGATGATTATAACTCAGGTATATACATTCGACACGAATAATTCAATTACGCAAATGAAAAAATTGCACAATTTGCAATGAGACCGAGGCGATTCAATTTGCAGGAAAGTACCTTTGTAATCAGAGCCCTGATGAGAGTTGCACTCGCGACCTTACACCGCACTATTGAGCCACGGTTGTATGGTTGTAATCGAGTTTCACCTGATTGTGATTAACTTGCTTAAAAAATCTCGTTTATTTGGTTCTTTTGCCAAAAAAGGCTTGAAAGTGATGTGAGAGAGTTAAATTATTCAGGCTTTCAAATGAACACAGTTAGAAAAATCTGTATGAGGTTTAATATACATGTGTGTCAGGGTGGTTCACAAAAAACATGTTTTTATTTTTCGGCGGCCGTATCACAATAGTTTGTTATTCTAGGTGAGGGAATACTCTTCTCATTTCTTCAGATAAAAAAAATTTGCATAGGTCGAGGGCCTCAAATTTACGTTAAGATAAAGATTTTTGTAGTTTTCGAATTTAAAAAATATACATATTGGTTTTAGAGAAATATCATATGAATTAAAATTGTAGCTGATAAAAAGGGCAAAAATTTCACTTCGTTTCCGATTGGAAAAAAATACTTGGCACCGGTAAAAGGCATAAAAAGTCAGATTTCTTAGAAAGAGTTGAATATAAGGGCACAATTGCATCCTTAAAAATTCCCCACAATAGGGGGAAATATATAAATGATATGGGATGAGAAATTTGAAACCGACGCAACAGAAGAATAAAAAAGAAATCTTTAACAAGGCTTTTAATAGGTTCTCCATCAATGAAATTTGATAAAATAGTAACATATGGTGCCTCACATGTATTGGAATTTTATAACACAAGTCTACTAGCCAGTAACACTTCTGTATACATACTGTGTATATATTTCTGTAGATATTTCGACACCTGTAAATACAAAAACTTAAAAAAAATGGAAATCATTTCTCAGAACACTTGTTCCTGGCAAAAAAAGAAATGTTCTGATGGAACCAAAACTTTCGTTCATATATAGTAAAAACGCGCGTATTTGTGGAATTCAAGTAATTCATGCAATTACCCATGGACTCTAATCTTCAAAATATACCGGCAGTTTAAAAAAAATATAGCGGCACTATATATGGCGGATTAAAATGAAAAGTTTTTTCATAATAATTGTATTTTTTTGTAATGACAATAGTTTTGTTTCTATTTTCATGAAAATGTATAGCATAAGGTATTTCAGGTCGCTGATCATGAATATGAAATCATTTTTTCAAAATTTAAGATGGCGGATCCAATATGGCGGCCAAACATTTTTAAAATTATTTAATTTTGCATGAAAGTTTTTACTAGGGTTTTTTTTGGGTCGCTGATTACGAATATGTTATCAGAATTTCAAAATTCAAGATAGCGCATCCAATATAGCGGCCAAAAATTTTGAAAAATTTTGACCGCTATATTGGATCCGCCATCTTAAATGTTAAAAATCTGATATCATATTCGTAATCAGCGACCCGAAAAACTTTCTGGTATACATTTTCATGGAAATAGAAGTGAAATTATTGTCGTTCAAAAACATACAATTTTTATACAACAATTTTTCATTTAAAGCCGCCATATTTGGTGCCGCGATGTTTTTTTTTAAATACCCACTGGTATATCTTGAAGGTTAGGGTCCATGGACACGAAAAATTCACAAATCGTAGAAATCCATCCGAAAATATTGAAAGAAATTTTTTTCTAAATCCACGTTTTTTGTTAGAAATGAACAACCATAACTTTTTCAAAATGTATTTTTTTCCAAATTTCAATTTCAATTTCCAAATCGAAAGTTCAGACAATTTTACATCGGGTGTGTCTATTCTCAATTTTTTTAGGACCGATTTGATAGTGCATGGAGCGATTGAAAAAATGTTGAAAATGTGTCCGGCTGGGATTTAATGGGTTAATTGACACATGAAAAGTTGTCACTGAGAAAAAAATGGGTAGCCATCTTGAATTATTTCAAAAGTCCACATTTTAATTGTCATCACGTGCTTTCTGATAAATAAATCTGCCTCTTGTACGAATTTGATGAGATTTCCTTATCAATTGCATAAACTGTATTTTTGGTTCAAATTTAGGGATCCGCTATTTTGTAATTTTGTAAACCAAAATTTTCGTGCAGATATATTTTTTCTTAATAATCTAAAGATCATCATTATAGAGAGCCAAAGGCTTCCGAAGAAATGTATAAAATTTAATGCACTTGAAATTGTATGGTACTTTACCCCATGTTAATTGCATGAAAAACTTTGAGCGCTTTGGGCCACAGGTTAATATTAACCGATTCCGCTCAAATTTGGTGTAGGTCATTTTTTTGGTCATTCAAACAAAATACGGGGTTAATACCTACAAAAAATTCAACAAGAGTAAATAAGAACCACCCTCTTGAACATAAATCATACTAGGTTATAAGTGGAACAGTTTGATTACACAAATGATTAAAAAACCTAACCTAAAATAACG
The DNA here is from genome assembly GCF_010883055.1 of Belonocnema kinseyi. Taxonomy (NCBI): domain Eukaryota; kingdom Metazoa; phylum Arthropoda; class Insecta; order Hymenoptera; family Cynipidae; genus Belonocnema; species Belonocnema kinseyi. The sequence goes on from NC_046665.1 coordinate 133,450,821, forward strand.
AATCCGCGGTTAAAATTCTGACAATTACAGCGAATTTTTAACAAAATACCATCCGTACGTTGCACTTTGATTTTATAAGTAAGAAATTAGTTCATGAATTTTAGATTATTACTTTAGTTTTAGATATTTAGCAAGATTTGAACGTATTCAAGAACTTTAAGCTTTCACTCACTCTGCTTCACCGACCTTAATATACGTTTATATTAATTCTACAGGATTATGGCATATGAAATTTAATTAACGGTATATGCAAATGACTTGACTCACATGGATTTTAAAATTAAATGTATGACATGTCCGAAACATAAAACATAACGTCCAATTAGCTTCCCGATTTATGATATCTACTGGATTTTTAAATTTAAGAATATATGTAATCAACACACCTACACTGTTATAAATATAATTAAAATTCAACAACTTTTTTACCATAAAAATGGTTGAAATTTAATTTCTGTACTGTATTGAAATAAACTTCATACACTGTGGTTGAAAATTCAATCCTATAATTGGAAATATATGACCTGTAACTGAAATTTCCAGAACAATGGTTGAAAACGCATGTGTGAGTACACCTATACGCCACCATGTTTTGCACATCAAGGAAGAGTTTCTCTCTCGAGAGACTTTCCCAATTTTCTTTCTCTCAATTTCTAAATGTAGTTTTTATACTTTCTAAAACAAGTGAATGGACAGTGGATATTTTGTGAACAGAAGAAACAAAGGAGGTAAGTTTCAATTATTTTATATTCCTATAATTAAAGACATAACCTAAAAAACATGTGACTGCTTTTTACAACTCTGACTTTTAATTTTTTGTATGCTGTATACTACTCAAGCAGTATTTTTCCCAATACAATCTCTTTTCTTTTAGCCCAACATCTGAAATTAATACACTTCATACACAAATCTATTATTTTATACATTGAATTAAGTATATGTTATAGGCAAAGTATATAATTCAGCAATATATATAATCCCTAGGCATCATATATAATGCCTAATAGAGGCCAGGCAAAGTATTTAATACTCTCTATTATACAGATTGCTCAGGTATTATATATAATGCCCAGAAGAGAACAAGCAAAGTGTATAATAAATATTCTCCATTATGTCAGAGCAATTTTTCCTTTTTTGAACTTTCTTTACCCTGATGAGTCAATTTTTTGTATTTTTCAAAAACAAATATTTTAACCTAATTTTTGCAAAAAATCCACCATTGATTTTCTTTAAATTATTTTTTAAACATAGTTTAGAATGTACTGTAAAAGCCTTGCGAAGTCAGGATTTTCTGAATCTTTAAACTTATTTTCAACTTTTCAATTAATGTGAGCTGATAATTAATTCAAGTAGACAAATATAACACAGCCTGACAAAAAAAAGTCTGCGGATCTGGTAACAAGACACACGTATTACTATGGATTTTGGAGCGCTGAATTTAAATTCGGTATCAAAAATCACCCATCACGTCATGGTTGAGCCATAACCTCAAAAAATGAAGAGAAATCATGCACTGAGGCAAATAAATTTCAAAATAATGCCAGCGATGGAAATTTTCACTTCAAAAACATGTCGACAACTGTGAAGGATCAACCTTTGCCTGATATCAACTTATTTAACCTAACTTTACCCAAAAGAACCTGACCTCACCTAACTTGAATTAACAGAAATTTATTGAACTACACGTAAAGCTCTGGAAGCATATTTTTCCAGTGGCAAATGTGTGCTACATCGAAAGGGTCAACTCGAGCCTAACCTAGAAATAAATCTAACCTAGACTAACCTAACCTAACCTCACGAAACACAATTACACTGATTGTGCTGTCCCCTTGTGTTTGCGGTACCGTTTGAATCAGCTTGGGCTTAACCTGCAAAGAGGTCAAACCTATCCTATCCAAACCTGACCTAACCTAACCTAGCCGAATGAAATTCAACCACACGTGTAGCTATGTAAGCGTACGGTTCTCAGTCTTAAATGTGAAAGTACGCAAGAACAGGGTTGCCAGCGAAATCGGTTAGGTTAGGTCATGTTTTGTTAGGTTAGGATAGGTTAAACCTCTATGTAGGTTAAGCCGAAGCTGAATGAAACGGTACCGCAAACACAACGGGACAACACAATTAGTTTAATTGTGTTTCGTTAGGTTAGGTTAGGCTAGGTTAGATTTATTTCTAGGTTAGGCTCGAGTTGACCCATTCGATGTAGCACACATTTGCTACTGGGAAAATATGCTTACAGAGCTTTACGTGTAGTACAATAAATTTTTGTTAATTCAGGTTAGGTGAGGTCAGGTTCTGTTGGGCAAAGTTATGTTAAATAAGTTGATATCAGGCAAGGGTTGATCCTTCACAGTTGTCGACATGTTTTGAAGTGAAAATTTCCATCACTGGCATTATTTTGGAATTTATTTGCCTCAGTGCATGATTTTTCGTCATTTTTTGAGGTTATGGCTTCACCATGACGTGACGGGTGATTTTTGATACCGAATTTGAATTCAGCGCCCCAAAATCCATAGGAATACGTGTGTTTTGTTACCAGATCCGCACACTTTTTTTTTTGTGTGGCTGTGTAATAAATTGTTTACTGCCAACAAAATGTTCTTAAGAATTCAGAAGTTAGTTATTTACTGTTAATGTTATCGAAAAAAATCAAGTTTGTACCTCCAGAAATAGCCAAATAGTGCATTTGTTAATTAAGGTAGTGTAAACAATAATTAAATTTTATTTGATGACTAAATATGATACTTAGGTGTTACTTACAAATAATATCTGATCGATTTCATAGAAAAAACATGATTTATTCCATAAAAATTCCATTTTTATTTATTTATTTTTTTATAAAAAATGTAGTAAAATTTTAACATATGCATTGCTTTACGACATCTTTTTTCGATAGATATTTTTCAGTTTTATAGGCATTTTTTAATTAATCGAAGCCTTCTTCAAAAACCGGTATACTGCAAAAGTTAAAAAATTTTATTTTTGTTATTAAATTAACCAAAATTTAAAAATTGGCCAGGACCGTTTGATGCGAAATTTTATTAGCTTTTATTTTGAATAAAGTAAAAATCGAATAATATTTGTCTACTGAAAATCAATTTGGCCACGGATGTTTATCTTTGCGCCACTGCTACGTCACACAGTGGGAGGAAATGAACTATTCCATCAAAAAATTTCCAGAGCCTTCAATTTGGGTCCGATTTTTAATATTTGAATTTTAAAATGTTTGACTATTAACTGGAAGATACACAACTATTTGCCTTCGACAAAAATTAACATCAGAAAATTGATTAATGCAAGCTTTTAGTTGAAAATATTGAAAGCCTACAATATTGTAATAATGTAAATTATCAGGCTGTCGGGAAGTTTTGAAAAATGTTAAAGTTGTAAATTGTTCGAAATTTACTGTAAAGGTGTAAAAATCGTAGCTATTTTTCATACTATTTCAGATAGCAAGTGAGAATATAAAAAGGAAAATTATGAAAAAATACCTGCCTAATAAAGAAATTAGTTTTTAATGAAGAAAAAATTAATTTTTTTTGATTCGGCTAGATTAACATTTCTTTTAAAGTTAAAAAATCTTTTGCCTAATACTTATTTAGTTTAAATTAGAATAACACATGATAATTTTATATTTTCAAAAATAATTTTTTTTACTTGTAACTTTCATGAATTTTGCCATTTTTGTGATTTTCAAACTACTATTATTGAACTTCGTTTTTAAAAATCAATTTTAATCTAGCCGAATCTTGAAAAGTAATATTTCTTAGTGAAAAAAAAATTTCTATATTTAGCAGGAATATTTATAATTATTTTTTATTTTGCATGATTTTTGGTACTTTGAACACTACACAAAAATAATTTTAGGGTGGCCGTTTTCATCGAGGAAAAAAATTCCCAGTCATTTTCCGATTCCCAAAAATGTTTCACGGTTAAAAAAATCGAAATGATTTAATTTTATGTAGATTAATAAATTTAAATAATTAGCGAAAAAAATTATGAACGCAGTACATTTATAACATTTTAATAATTTTAGGAATGAAATGACTTTTGTGTTTTGCATAATTATGTCAAGGTTAAAAACACTTTTTTTCACATCTATTTAAACAATTTTAATTCTTACCACCAAAAAGTTTATACTGAAAAAAGGATTACTGATACCAAGTGAATTTTACTTGACTAAAGTAAGTGAAAGTAATATTTATTTTTAAATAAATACTTGAGGCAAATAAATACAACCTGTTGGTCGAAGGCCCGTGCAGAAATCTCGGTCTGGCCCCGATCGGGGCCAGACCAGTCCAGTTCGGGTCCCGATCGGGAGTCCTGGTCGGGGCCAGGCCGCGCATGAAACACATGCCCAGGTCGGGGCCAGGTTGGGACACCCGATTGGGAAAACGATGGGGTACACGATGAGTTTCATTATAATCCATTCATGAATTTCACAAATGGAGTTTTAATATAAGTAAACACGAAACTATTGAATAGTCCTCTCCTTTCGAAGGCCACCTTAATATTTTGAATTTAAAAATTAAGTTATTTTAAGTTAAGATTAACGTACTACAGGCACGAAAAGAAAAGGTTTGAGAATACGAAATTGAATTATGCTTTTGAAAATCGTAAAATTATTGTGGATGGTATCAGTTTCGAGGAAAGGGTTTGTTTTGTATGAAAAAAATTAATGATAACCAGAAATATTTCAAGCAACAATTTTAATTACTTGAAAAAATGTTGCCTATGAAAATTTTTAACAAATTAGAAAAATTTTTTCGCAAAAAGATTCCCTACCACTTGACATTTTCGAATGCTTCCAAAGAAAATCATCGGGAAATAAGCTATGATTTACGATTTATTAACATTTTACTGCAAATAAATTCAATTTTCTGTCAATTCCATTACTTCTTGAAAAATTCAAGAAGGTGGTTGTAGATAATTTTTTTGCCAAAAAATTGTGCTATCATTCATTAGATCGTTTTATTTTTTTAAATCGGTTAAGAAGAAATATAGACCAAACAATTTTTAAACAAAAATGAAAATTTTTGAATGTAATATTTCTGGTTGTTTTAAATATTATTTACAGAATATGTAATTAATTAATTTTTATTATTATTAATTCATGTTGACCTAACGGACATTTCTATGAGTTGAAATTGAATTGTTTATAATAAAAAAGAAAAAAAACTTCGTTTATTATTTTAAACTTCGCGCGAAACCAATTAGATGCCGAATGCGACGCATGCGCAGTTGAGTAACTAGTTCTTGCTGGAATGTTATGAAAATTTGTCCTTAATGTATTTCTGTATTAAATTTATTGTTAATACAGAATCAAAGTATCAATAACATAATCGATTGTATCACATATTTTACTATTATAATTTTAAAATATTACAATTTTGTGCATACTGCAATTCATTTCTTGTCAATAGATTTGATGATTCTAACTCTACATTAAATCGAGAAACCTTGAGTTCTTTAATAATAATTGAAAACAAAAGAACTTAATCAATTTCATCATATAACAATATTTGACTCCTTTGATAGTAAATATACTAATTTTACGTCAAAAAATTTAATTAATTATTAATTTATTTGAGGTTAGGTTTCACTGAGCCCGCAGAGTGTATTTACTTACTCTCATCTTCCTCGCACAGGTTTCGAGGTCTACTGACTGGTGTTTGGTGCCTCTGAACACGTGGCTTACTCGCCTTATGCATTTATAAACATTGCTAGAATATTTTAAACGAGTATTATGTATACAAATTTAACTGCACTACCAGACAAAAACAAGCAGTTCTAGTTCTTCGAGCGCATGGAGATGGCGTTTCAGTAGGAAATCGGAATGGCCTGGTCGGGCCCAGGTATGGGCCACACGGTTCTACCGATCAGGGCCAGATCAGGAAATCCGATCGGGGCCAGATCGGTATTACGTTTGAAATTGGGCGATTTCTGCACGGGGGACAATATTTCTTTAAATTTCTAGAAAAAGAAAGGTAACAGCGTTCTAGAATTCTGTGTGAACTGTTCTAGAACAAGAAGATAACAGTGTTCTAGAACACTGTGACAAGAGTGTGACAGAACTGTTTTCAAACTATGTGACAGCACTGTTCTGTAACAGTGACTATGAAATTGTTCTCAATTTAAAATTGGAATTGTTCTAGAACAAATTGATCACAGACGCTCTAGAATATTTGTTTCAAGTTCATTTTAGAACTGTGCTGTAACAGTGTTATATCGAAGTTCTAAAACCCTTTTACAAGTTTATTCTAGAACAAATTAGGAACAAAGATTAGTTCGCTAACACTATTGTCGAGCTGACCCTTGCGAATATCCCTAATGTTGATATCTCGGACGTATAATTTTTGTTAGTTGGGACTGCGCACGCGCTATCCCGGACCAAAATGAGGTCAGATCGAATATCCTGGAAAATCCTATTGCTGTGATGGGTACATACACTGTTCCATTTTTGATTAATAATATTTCTAGAACTGTTATAGAATTGTTCAAGAATTGTCCTAGATTTTTTACAAGGTATCGTACCAAAGTTTTAGAATTGTTACAGATCGGTTGTCGCAGCGTTCTAGATCTGTTAAATATTTGTTATACAAAAGTTGTAATCGAGTTCTAGAAATGTTACAGATCGGTTGTCACAGTTTTTTAGAACTGTTACAGAATTGTTCGAGCGTATGTGGGATGACATAGTTACTCGCATGTTCGTAACCTGTTCATAACCTGTTACTAATCTGTTCGTAACCCGTTACATAAAAATACCAGTGATTAGTGTGGGAAATTAACCATAATTAGGTAGAAGTAACACGATAGTGTAAAACCGCACCCAGGTGGTAAAAAGCAGTTTTAGAAGAATGGAATTGTACATTTTCCTTGTGAAATTCCAGGGACGCTTTAAGACGACGCATGAAACAGGTTGCGTATGCGCAATGACAAGCCCGGGTATTTTAAATCGCTTAGTGTATGTTTTAATTAAATTGAATCAGAAGAATAATAAGACATATAAATAAAAGCAGTCATGTTTTTGTTTAGCAGAAAACATTAAACTTTTTTTTTGGTTTGCTGTTACAAAACAAATACACAACAAACTTATAGGGTTATGATCAGTGGGTGAAATAGGCTCATCCTAATTTCTATCAACTGCGGACTAAACAGCTATAACCTTCAAAATTATTATTTTCCGCAAGCATGCTAAACATGCAAACAAATTTATTCAAGTAAAACACATTGAACTTTGCCTTTCTGATGCGCTCAAACCAGCACAATTCACAATTTCAATTATAAAATATATCCGAATGCTGCCAAGATTTTGCAGAAACTTTCACCGAATTTACTCGCAGGTTATCGATTACAATAGATCTAAACATGGACGCGCAACGCCATCAAGTGTTCAACAGCGGAATTACAAGGATTATGGAATTTTCCATCGCTGCTGTAAAACGTATTACACTCCGCGTGTGAAATTACACTAATCTTTGGAAGCTTATATAAACGTTGTGAAATCACTTTTTCATTTCAGTTACATTTTAGCATAAAGTTCCCACAACAATCACTGGTATTTTTATGACCTATGATTGTTGTGGGAAAATTACACGTTCATTATAAATTTCATTCATTTATTGTAAAATTCCTTTAATAATCACTGTCAACTTACAAGAAACATGTAATTTTTCCAGAACAATCATAGGAAAAAGTTACAGAACGAAATGTAATTTTTATCAATATTTTTACAGTGTAGTAAGTACATCAATTTTATGACATATTTCTCGAAATGAGCAATTGCATTCTTTTAGCTTAAATTATAATTTCCATAAATAACAAAGAAATATTTCTTCAAATCCAAAACATGGATATTTAATATAACAACATATTTCTTTAATCTAAAGAAGTATTTAGTTTAAATAAATGGCGTCAAATTATGAAACTTTTGACTTAAAAAAAAGACTTGGTTAGAGTAAATGCTTATTTGTAATGAATAATTTAATTTTAGTAATCAAATGAAATATTTCCTTTCACTGAAAAAATAAATAATTATGTAACCAGAATAACGTTTTCATCTAAATAAATGCCCCATTGCTATGAATGTATGAATTCTTTGTGACAAAAAAATATATTTTGAATTTAATTAATGTAATTTTGTATTAAATTATTATTATTTTGATATAAATAAACCTAAATTCTTGATTCAAGTATGGAAAAGTTATTGATTCAAATTTAATATGTGATCAATTCCATAAAAAAATATTTATTCGATCAAATATACCTGATATGGATATTTGTTTATAAAAATTGGTTTTAAAATAACAAATTATTTACTAATTTTTTTTACTTCAACTACAAACTCTTTTTTTTTACATAAAATATTAAATTTATGGCATATCAAGTGACGAATCGCCGCCAGTCCATACGAAACAATTTTTCTTCACTTATTTGTTTATAAAAAACTGAATAACATTTTAAAAATTGCATTGCTATTGGACATCTTTTTTGGATAGCTGCTTTTAGTTTTCTAGATATTTTTGATTGATCAATTTCTCAACGAATTTTTTTGCGCCACTGTGGGTTGAAATGTGCGTGAAATTTATTAAATAATAATAGAGTTAATAATAATTAAAATTATTATTAATTATTATTCCTTATTAATTTTTTATCAAGTTATTTGGTTAATGTACGTCAAATGTATTAAAAAGTGATAGAATTATTAATAATTTAAATGACTATTAATTAATATTTCATTTTACGTCATATGCTTTGTGCGGCAATCCAACGTGCTATATTGTGCGTGGAGTTGCAGCATAACCCTTCCGTTCCCGAGGTTCACTAGAGAGAGTAGGTAAGTTTTTTTTTCGTGTTTTGTGTATTTTAAAGTGTTTTGTATTTTGTGTCTTTGCTACTAATTTTTCATGTTTATTTATTGGAATAAACAATAATTCAACTATTCCTGGATAAAAATTATTTTTGTTGTTGAAAATTCAAACATTATATTTTTGGTTTGGGATTCATTTCGTTTGGTTGGAAATTCGACTATTTGGTTGAAAATTTAAGTATTTTGTTGAAAATGCAACTGTTTTTTGAAAATATTACTGTTTTGTTCAAATATCATTTATTTAGGTCAAAAATTCAACTGTTTGGTTAAAAATTCCTTTTTTGTTTAAAGATAAATCCCTTTGGCAGCAAATTAATTTACAAATTTAATTTACATGAATTTTTAATATACTTTTTTTTTAGAATGTTAAACGTGTTGATTAAAAAAAATTTTTTATCTCGTTGGTTTAAAATTAATTTAAAAATTTCTTTTTTTAAAGTTAAGAATCATTTTTCTTTTCTGATAATCTAGATCTTCCATTTTTGAATAAAAGTTAATATCGTCAATTGAAAAATGATCTTTTATGGTAAAAATTCATTCAATTGTTTGAAAAATCGTCGTTTTTGGTAGCAAATTAACCTTCTTGGTTGAAAATTCACCGTATTGTGTTAAAAATGCAACTGCTTGGTTCAAAATTAATTGTTAATTAATTAATTGCTGTGAAAAATTGATTTTAGTTGTTGTTTAAAATTTACGAAATTATTAAAAAATTCAACTATTTTTTCGTAAATTAACTTTTTCCTTGAAAATTCATATTTTCGGTTTTCAAATGCAAGTGTTTTCTGAATAATTTGTCTTTTTGGCTTGAAAACTTAACAATTTGGTGGAAATTTAAACTATTTTTTACAAAATAAACTTTCTGGTTGAAAGTTAAAAATAATAACTTTTATTCAAACTTTGTAATTTAATTAAATTAATTAAAGTTTAATTCAACTATCTGGTTTAAAATTAAACTATTTATTCGAAACTCCAGATATTTTGTTTAAAATTCATTTATTTTTGTTTAAAATTAATTTTATATCTGAAATTGTAGCTATTACATTTTGGGTGGGAAACTTTTCCCTTATAAGCGGAAAATTTAACTATTTGGTAGAAAATTCATGTATTTTTGTTTGAAATTCATCTATTTGGGTAAAAATTTAATTCTATTAGTTAAAAAATCATCATTTCGTTTAGGATTCAATTATTTTGTTGAATAGTCGTATTTTTTATCGGAATTTAAGTGATGAAAATTAGTTTTTTTTTTCTTAAAATTCGTTCTTTAAACTTTAAATTTAATTTTTCAATTTTGGGTTAAAAAATTGTTCGTTTTTAGTTAAAAGATTACCAATTTCGTTGAAAAGTCATCTCTCTTGATTGAAAATTAATTTGTTGAAAACTCTTCCTTTATGGTTTAGAAGTAAACTGTTTTCTAATACATTCGAATTTTTATCTTGAAAACTTAAGTATTTTCAGGATAATTCGTCTATTAAGGTAGAAAATTGTTGTCCTTTTTTTTGGAAATACATTAATTTGGTTGAGCATTGAGCTATTTCATTAAAAAATTTATTTTTTTGTTTCATTTAATTAGTTGCTATTTTTTAAATACTTTTTTTTCAATTAAACAGTAAACTTTTCCATTTTTTTGTAAACTTATGTTTTTTTGGTTTTAGCACTTTTTTTCAAAATCCATCTTTGTAGGGTAAAAATTCTAGTATTTGGTTACTGCTTTGGAATCTTTCAAAACACAAACAAATATTTTAAATTGTTTCAAATGCCAATAAAGTTACTGAAATCAAATGCATTTAATCTCATAAAATACCCTAAAATATTCCAAATCTTTCAAAGTAATTTGAAATTTTTTAAAGCTCTTTAGAAATTTCTTGGAATTTTCAAAAACATTATATGAAATATTTTGAATACCCTCAAACATTCCAAATCCTTAAAAGTAATTTGAAATTTTTTAAAGGTTTCTTGGGATTAAAGCCAATACGAAAACAAATATTTCAAAATCTTCTAAATTTTTATAAACACTTGAAAATGCCTTGAAATATTTTTAAATGCCCTAGAATACTTAAAATTCTCTGTAATCCCATTAAAAGACTGAAATTAATTTAAAATTTCTTGAAATCTTTAAAAAAGCCCTAAAATATTTTAAAATCCTTTGAACATTACAAAAATTTTAAATACCCTCAAACATTCCAAATCCTCAAAATTATTTTGAAATTTTTTAAAGGTTTCTTGAGATTTAAAAAAATACCAAAATAAATATTTTAAATCCTTTAAAATTTTTGCAATCTCTTGAAACTTTTTAAAGCTCTTGAAAATACCCTAAATTATTTCAAATCTTTTTAATTTTCTTATAAAATTCCGAGGCTTTAAAAAAATTCTTAGAATTTTAAAAAATACCCCAAAATCTTTCGAATTATTGAAACCTATTGAAAATTTCCTGTAATCTTTTAAGATTTCTAAAAGATCTCAAAAGAATTGAAGAAATTTCACAAATCGGTAAAGACCTAAATTCAATGGTGGTTCACCCATGAGTTAATGCATTGAAAGAAATTTGATGAAGTGATATTTTCATTTAAAAAGTCACTATGGTAACTTATTTTGAAAAATTGACTAAAAAAAAGTGGTCCAAAAATGCATTGCAAATTTCTTTTGCATTCCATTTTCGAAATAAATAAATCCACAATTTCTTATTTTTTAAAATTCAAATATTAATACGTGCCATCGGGCACTTCAAAATCGAATTTGACCCAAATATGACCCAAAATTAAAAAAAAATACATTCGTACGTATTATTTTTAATTTTTTAGCAATTAATGTTGTTTTTTTCATAAAAATAATTAATAATCGACTATTCAAAAAGTTCCAATGACTTTTTACACCATTTTGGATTGTTTAAATAAATGTAAATTTTTTGAACAATTATTTATTCTCCAAAAATGTAAAAAATATTCGAGTCTTCTGATTGAAATGTAATGGTCATTGTTTGGAGTAGTAAATTTGTTTTAAAAATTATGTAATTATTTAAACAATTAATTATTGTTTATTTACAAAATATCTAAAAATTTAGTCGAAGATGTCCAATTTTCTTTTCAAAGTGGTATCCAATGCTACTTTTTGTTGAATAATTACACGATTTTGATACATTTCTTCTAGTTTTTAACAAATCTTTATTTGTTTAAACTTTTTTTTGCACAAGCATTTTTTTCTCCATAACTTTAAAAAAATAAAACAAAATAGAATACACAAAATTACTTTTCTGAATGCATAGTGCATATAAAAAATAAGTTAATCATTTTTTTATTCTTTAAAAAAATGTTTCCTATTTAAAAAATTATTTTTAAAAAAATATTTAAAAATTTGATTTTCTGAATTAAACATAATATTGAAGTTAAAGCAGTTTTCTATTAAAAAGTGTGGAC
>NC_046665.1:133463196-133479744 GCF_010883055.1 Belonocnema kinseyi
TAATTAATGATGATTAAATTAAAAAATTACGATTGCCGATTATTACTTAAAGGCTTCTTACAGAAAATCCGTGACCTGCGTTTTTGTTCCAAATTCTTGACTTTCCCCTATTTCCTCTAACCAACAAAATTTCCTGACTTTTGCCTGATTTCCAGAATTTCCCTAACCTGCGGCCACCCTATCTCGAATTATAATTTTTCCTCGTTTAACTGTTTCATTTTTGATTGAAAATTCAATTATTTGATTCAAAATTCAACTTTTCAGTTCAAAATTCAACAATTAACTAAAAATTTGATTTTCTAATCAAAAAGACTAATTTTCTACCAAATAAAAAGATGAATTACCAACAGAAAACATGAATTTTCAATAAACTTGTTTTTTTTAAGAATATTAAATGTTTTGATTTTTACAAAAATTCTTGGTTGAACTTTGGAGAATGTTGGAACTCATTCACAAAAATTTTTTTTATCTCGTTGGTTTAAAATTAATTTAAAAATTTCTTTTTTAAAGTTAAGAATCATTTTTCTTTTATGACAATCTAGATCTTCCATTTTTAAATAAGAATTAATATTTTCAATTGAAAAGTGATCTTTTATGTTAAGAATTCATTCAATTGTTTGAAAAATCGTCGTTTTTGGTAGAAAATTAACCTTCTTGGTTGAAAATTCACCGTTTTGTGTTAAGAATGCAACTGCTTAGTTGAAAATTAATTGTTAATTAATTAATTATTGTGCAGGTCCCTAACCTGCAGCCACCGTATTTCGAATTATAATTTTTCTTCGTTCAATTGCCATTTATTAATAATAAGGCTTGACACTACGCAAAAAGGGGAGGGTGTTGATATAGAGAAATAATAATTTTCAGTTTGCCTATTATTTTTCCCTTCCCGAGAAACTTTCCAGTGATGAATTGGTCATTAGTCGAGCCACCCTTGCAATCTCTGAAATGAAAAAATATATATATATATATGATCGTTAAGCTCCGTCGATATACTGGCGCTGCTGGGCGAGCATGTGTCAGAAAATATGACAAATTGTTAATAAACTTGTCGAGAATAAATCCTTCGATTAATAACATCGTAACGTTCCCTCTTTAATCGATAGTCGCCACAAGTCCTTACTTTCTCTGTGCGTTTCCGGAGTAGTAAAACAGCAACACTGCCGTTAACGCCGACTTTAATGACTTTTGAAATTCCGCGTATAACGACCCCTAAAAGAGATATTTTCTACCTTTTTCAAATGAATATACCACGTGGAAAGTTTGAATAAATGCAAGAATTTCATGAATTTTGTACCTTAAGTTCAACTCATTGTATGACCTTGAAAAGTTATAGAGCAAATTTGAAATTTATAGAGGAGTGGTCCTGAGTCGGCACTGTGGATCAACCCGGTATCCTCGCGTTTTTAGAGATGCTGCGCGTTTTGCCTTATCCGCTTAGTGGGTTCGAATGTCCCAAAACGTTCCTAGAAGGTCCTAAAAATGTCCTAAGTCCACCAAAATAACGTTTTTCGGCCGGATTAATAACGGTTTTTGGACATTGTACAAATGTCTTTTAAATCTTATGTCCTAAAAACTTCCTTAAGACGTTCTAAAAACGTCTTTAAATAAACATTGATTGTGGTCCTGAGTCGGCACCAAGCAGCTTGTCCTGAGTCGGCACGTTTTTTTTTTAGCTTCTGTTGCTATTTGCCAAAGCGTGTTCCCTTTGCGCTTCTGACGCGCATTGGAGGCTCAGGAATACTGGGTGCCGACTTAGGACAGCCATTTTGATTAATAGAATAAATTGACTTCTGCAGTTTGCACAGCATTGCGTTTGCAAAAATCGCTCCATACTGCTCGGAATGACATAGAATTAAAAACATAGACGTATCATGATACCCGACCAAAAATATTATATTTAAAAATACCCTGGAATTAAACATCTTTGTGATCCCATTATACTACTGAAATCAATTAAAAATTCCTTGAAATCATTAGAAATACCCTAAAGTATTTCAAATTTCTCAATTTTATTGAATTTCCTTAAAAATTTCTTAAACAATTGAAAATTTCTCAGAGTTTTTAAGAATATCCTAAAATCTTTCAAACCCTTCGAAAAAACTTTTGATTTAAAATCCCTAAAATGTTCTACATTCTGAAATGTATTTTGAAATTTTAGAAATACCTTGACAAAATTTCTTGGAATTTTTAAAAATACCCTAACAAATATTTCAAATCATTTAAAATGTCTATAATCTCTTAAAACTATTTAAAGCTCTTGCAAATGCCTTATTGCCTTGGAATATTTTTAAATAACCTAGAAAGGTAAAAATACTTTGTGATCTCATTAAATTACTGAAAACAGAAATTCCTTGGAATCTTTAAAAATACCCTAAAGGATTTAAAATTCTTTTAAGATGTATTGGTTAACCTTGAACGTTCTCAAAGTTCGTAAAATTACTTGGAATTTTCAAAAATATCTTAATAAATATTTCAAATCATTGAAAAATGTTTTAATCGTTTGAGAAATTCATAGTGGCACTGAGTCGGCATCAAACATGTGGTCCTGAGTCAGTACCAAATAGGTGGTCCTAAGTCAGCACTTTTTTTTGTAGCTTTTGTTGTTATTAGTGGGTTGGTTGTATTTCGACTGCATGTTAGCTGTCTCTGGTAGGTGTCCTTTTATTTTATGTGTTTTCTAGTTGACATTAAAGATATTAAAGGGCCATTAAACCTTGTTTACAATCTGTTTTCGACAAAAACTCTTACTGTGCCGACCTAGGACGACTCTCTCTTACCACACAGTCTTCAAAGTCATATCTTCAATTCGAACCAGTAAACCTTTTTTAAAAAATTTTTATGGACTTGGAAATTTTTAAAATGTTATGGACTTAAATTAAACATAAGATTTTAAAGATGACGTCATGCTAATTTTATTTTTTTTCAACAAGTTGTGGAGAGTTTTGAATTCTTATTATTACACAGCGGGATGAAACAATGTCTGTGGGCAAATTAATGTTCAGAAGCGATTTCTAGATCTATTTCAATGTTTTTCTTTGTTTGAATTAAAGCTAATAAGATTCTGCATAAATTCGTCATGGCTGATTTTAAAGGAAGTTTTTTCTTTTTTCTTTACCAACAAAACTAAAAGTATAAAATACATTTTTGAGAAGAGTACCGGTTTTTTAAAAAAACTTGGTTTTAATCTGAAATACCTATAATCAATGATACAACTATCCAGAAAAATGGACTGATAGTTTAACAATTGTTGAAAAATTTATTAAAATTTTTATAAACAAATAAGTAAGTGAAAATGGATTTATCGGGATTGCCAGTGATTCCCTAATTGATTCGCACTAAATTTGAACAATTTATAGACAAAAAATGTTCTTAATTAATTTAAGTAAGATAATAAATAATATGTTATTTTTAAATAAATTTTAGAAATAATTACCTGCAGCAAGTATTTATGATGAAACAAACAAAGTTTGTTCTATTGAATAACTGATCATTGTTCAAATAAAATTAATTAATAAATTCACTTTTGTCTATTACTAAAGTTACAAACTTGTTTTTTTTTTTTATATACCTATAATTAAGTGCAAAGAAGCAATTTTGAAACGTTTGTTTACAAACCTTTGAAACGATCCATTATTGTTATTTTAATTAATAATTTTATTTTAGAAATTTATGAGTCGATAGAATGTTATCTATAAAATTATTCATCCCTATATCATTAGTGTTTCATCATAAAGGTTTTTAATAACAAAAATTTAATAATTAGTTACTAACAGTTTTCTACCTATAAAATACCAAGTTTCTACCTTTAGGAATAGTCGAAAAATTTATTTGTTGACTAATTTTGTTAAAACAATTATCAATGTTTATCGTTTAATTGTTTTTAAGAATGAAAATTGTATATCGTCATTTTAGCTACTCACAATTTAAAAATTAGTTATTCATTCTACATAAAGTTGAAAACTCCAAGTTTGTAACTATAAAATAGCCAGACTGTCAATTTGTTAATTAAATTTATTTAAATACTTATCTATTGTTATTCAATGATTAGACTTAATTAGTAAATTACATTTTTGTTTCATTTGTCAACAATTTAGTAGAAAAAACTTTATTTATTTTACCAAAAATTCCTGCCGTGAATAATTTTTTTATAAAATTTGTTTATAAAATAACAATTTATTTATTGTCTTACCTAAATTCAATTATAAAAAAATTTTATTCTATGAACCGTTCAAATATAGTGGTAATCAATTGATGAATGACTGCCAATCCCCATGAATCCATTTCCACTCACTTATTCGTTTATAACCATTTAAATATTTAAACAATTGCTATGCTATTCGTCAATTTTTTTCAATAGTTAAATCATTGACTCTAGGTATTTTTGATTGAAGGCAAGTATTTTTCGAAAATCAGGACTCTTCTGAAACAACCTCTTTTTACATTTTTGGTATTAAATTTAAAAAAATTTTTTTCTTAAATCGACCATGAAGATCTTATGCGTAATTTTACTAGCTCCAATATAGAAGGGAAAAACCTTTGAACCCATTTAGAAATGACTTGTGAATATGAAATTGTCGGCAGACATTTTTTTGCCCCGCCTTTTAGTTTTTTCCAAGGAGGGTAAATGAGGGTAGAGAAAGTAGTGGAAGTGACAGAAAATTTGGGACGGAGAAGTAGAGAACGTATGGAGAAATAGGGGTGGGGAGATAAAGAAAATTAGGGACATTTAGGATGTGCCAGGTAGGGGAAATGAGGGAAGTGGAAGTAGGGGAAATAAGGGGAAAGGAGGGAATCGAGTGAAAATGAGAGGGGAACAAGAGGAAACTTTTTTCCCTATCTTGCAAGGCAGGTTTTTTCTAGGAGGGGAAATGAGAATAAGAAAAGTGGTGACGGTGACATGAAATGAGGAGTGGAAAAGTAGAAAAAGTAGAAAAAAGTAGGGATGGGCAAATAAGGAAAGTTAGGATATGGAAGATAGGGGAAATGAGGGTAAATAAGGGGGGATATAATAACTTAGGGAAGCGGAAGTAGGGGAAATAAGGAGAAAGGAGGGAATCGAGTGCAAATGAGAGGGAAAGTAGGGGAAACGAGGAGTGTAGATGCAGGAGAAATGAAAGTAGTCGAAGTAGGGAAATTAGAGGAAGTAGGTGGAATGAGTGTAGTTGAAGTAGGGGTATTAGAGGAAGTAGGGGAAATGATAGGTGGGTAAGTGTGGGGATGTTTGGAGAGGGGAAGTAAGGCAAGTAGGAGAAGCGATGGAAAATAATGGAAGAGAATCGAAGATAAATAAGGGGAAGTGAGGGGAGGGGAATTAATAACATGTAAGGAATGTAGCGGAAGGGATGTGTAGTGAACGATGAAGTTCGTGAAAGGAGAGGAAGCGAAAAGTTAATTGAGGGGTGGTAGGGGTACTAGGAAGGGGGAGTATAAGAGTGGGAGGTTTGAAAGGCTTGTTTAGCGTCCTAATACTCCACGAAACCCTTTTTTAAGTGCGCGCGGCACATAATTTGAATCGTTTTTCAAGATTTGAAATAAAAAAATTCATTGTCTTAAATATTATTTTCTGTTAATATTTTTATTATTGCAAACTGTACATATGCAAAATTGTCAGTGATTTTTTTGCACACACAGAAAACTGTTTCTGGCTTTAAAAACAAAAGAAACAATCGTAAAATTCTCGGATACTTCTTAAAGCATCTGATAGGTGCATGATGCAATTGTTGTTAGTGTTAATTATCAAAACTTTATTGAAAAAATATTTTTCCTTGGACGAGACATGGCCATTTGAAAAATCGTTTGTGCCAGAAGAAATTCTTTTTGTTTACAAGAAGGTTAACGAATGAGTGGTTGAAGGATAGAGGAGGGGGGGAGGTTGTATATTGCTCTCAAAATGAAGAAAACATGGTACTTCAGTTTTATTTCTGTCACCTCTCTGCAGTCGGCACATTGAAAAAGGCTTTGATCACTAATTTTTATGAATTTTCTTTCCGCTGCAAGTTCCATTCCAGATGCTCCGATTTTCTAAAAGCTACACGCGGCGCACCTGAAGCCGACGCCGCCTGAAGCCGACGCGGTGGGTTCAGGCGGGCGTGTATCGTTTATACTATGGGAGCTCTCTAAAATTACCCAGATGCAATTAACTGCTTAACGGCTTAACTAATCGCGGACTCTTGACTGCCGGACTCCTGGAGATCTAAAATTTGAGATTGCTTATCCTACGGAGCAGACAGTAGTGTCCTACAGAGCAGTAAGTAGTGCCATAACTAGGACCAATAAGTGCGGTACTAAAACTTTATCATAACACCAGTTCCTGCCTGCCATGCAAGTAAGCTCGCTGCTTTTCCAGAGCTTACGATCCAATTTTGGTCCGCGTTTATATATAATGCTCTCTAAATTTAAATTAGTACGAAATTTCGCTCATGAAAATACACCCAGCTAGAACTTTCATTAGTGACTTATTAAATTTTATTAAAGCCAAATACAAGGGTCACAGCGGTTCAGGAATTCAAGTTTAAATAAAAAGAATGAGATTAAAAGGGGATCTCATTTATTATTAAAAACTTTTTGTTATAAAAAGTGCGGAAAAAACTTTGCCTTAAAAATTCCCTGAGTTTCCCTTGAATAATTTTAACATATCCCTGATCGTTAATATTCAAAGACCAACATTCTAATCTTGTAACATGTACAATATAAATTCTTCTATAAAGGGAATAAAGAAACTTTAAAGTTGCAAATTTTTACTTTATTATTATCAGAGATGCAACCTATGAAATTAATAAAGTAGTTTAAGATTTAAAAGAGTTGTTGATTTTTGAACGAAAAAATAGTTGGATCGTCAATCAACAGTTTAATTTTCAATCAAATAGTTGAACTTTCAGGCCAGCAATTAAGTTTTCACAAAACAGTTGAATTTTCAACTGTATCAATTTTTAACAAAATAAGTTAAAGATTTAAACAAAAAGGTGAATTTCTTACCAGAAAAGATGAACTTGCAATAAGATGCATATATTTTTAACCAAATAGTTAAATTTTCTACCGAGAAAAATAATTTTTTTTATTTAGGAGAATTAATTTTTAATAAAAAAATATAAGTTTTCAATCATAAGTTGAATTTTCAACAAAATAGTTTAATTTTTCGTTAAAAAAACTCAATTTTTAACCTCCCCCCCCCCACATACACAAAAAAAAAGAATTTTTAACAGCGAAAATCAATTTTTAAAAAAGATGAATTTTCAATCAAATCCATCAATTTTCAACCAAATAATTGAATATTTAAACAAAAAGGTTAATTTTTTAACAGAAAAGACGATTTTGTAATAAAATGCATACATTTTTAACCAAATAGTTAAATTTTCTACCAAGAAGAATAATTTTTTTCATTCAAGAGAATTGATTTGCAATCATAAGTTGAATTTTTAACAAAATAGTTGAATTTTTTGTTAAAAAAACTCAATTTTTACCCCCTTCCCCCCCCAAAAAAAGAATTTTCAACTTAATCTACGAATCTTCAACAAAGAAAATTAATTCTTAAAAAAGTAGCTAAATTTTTAACCAAGAATGTGAACTTGAAAAAAATGAAAAAGTTGATGTTACAAGAAAAAAAAGATTGAAATTTTAAATAAAAAAAAAAACAGTTGGATTTTACAAACCAAAAAATTTGTTAAAAAGGATGGATTCACAACAAAATACATTGTTCTTAAATCAAATAGTCCCATTTTTTACTAAAGAAGAATAGTTTACGGCCCGAAAGTATCAATTATTTAAAAAATAGTTGAATTTTCAACAAAAAATTTACTTTTCAAACAAAAAATAATTTTTATTTAAGTAGATCAATTAAAAAAAAACAGCTAATTTTTCGAAAAAATATTAAAATTTTCTACCTAGAAAGACAATTCATAAAAAAATGGTTACTTTTTCAACGAAAAAAATAAATTTTCAATAAATTGATAAATCTGCAAAAAAATACTCTTTGAAAAAGTAGTTCGACCTAATTTTAAATAAAATCCTAATTTTGAATAAAAAATAGTTGCATTGATAGAAAAAAAACTATAAAAATAGTTGATTTCTTACACGAAAAAAATTTTTCAGTCAATAAAACAACAAGTCAACCAAATTGCTGAATTTTCAACTAAAAAAAATTATTATTTTGTGAAAAGCAGTTGAATTATTAACCCAAAAATGTGGATTTCCGACAAAATAGTTTTAAAATAATTCGATGGATTTGTAATAATTCTTGGTCAGTTAGACGAATTCAGAATGAATTAATTAATAAATTAATTCATACTTATACATATTTTTTCTACAAAATTATACTTCTTGGTTGGAAATGCAACTAATGGTTGAAAATGTATATAATTTGTTAAAAATTCCTCTATTTTTGGTAAAAAAAAACTACTTGTTTGAAAATGTAACTATTTAGTTCAAAATTGATGTATTTTGTTAAAAATTCATCTTTTCCAGCAGAATATTATGCATCTTGATTGAAAATTTATCTTTTTGGATGAAAATGTAACAATTTAATTGAAAATTCAACCTGGAATTTTTGCTTAAAAACCCCAGTTTTTGGTTTAAAATTTCCGTAGTTTTTTTGAAAATTCGTGTCCTTGATAGAAAAATAATCTTCTTGGTTGATAATAATTTAACTTTTTGGTTAAAAATATATTTTAACTGTTTTGTATACAAAAAATTGGACTTTTTGTCTTGAAAATTTAATAGTTATTTTAGAAAATGTAATTATTTTTGAAATTGCTCATTTTTTATGCATATTTTTTTAAAATGAAAACTTAACTATTTCATTTTTGCTTGAAATATGATTCTTTTGGTTAAAAAAATTAAATATTTAATTAAAAATTTATTAAATTTGTTTAAAATTCGATTACATGTTTTGCTAAAAATTTGTCTTTTTGGATTAAGAAATTTATTTTGTTCAATATGTAATTATCTGATTGAAAATTCAACTGTTTTGTAGAAAACTCGTCTTTATAGCTTAAAAATTCCACTTCTCAGTACAAAATTTCTGTACTTTTTTGGTAAATTCGTCTTTTTGTTCAATAAAATAATCTTCCTGAGTGAAAATTCAACTTTTTGGTTAAAAATTGATGAATTTAAAAAAGTTCTTATTTCTTGGTTGAAAACTAATTTTTTTTATTTCAATACATAACTACTTGATTGAAAATAAGCTTTATAACTGGAAATTTCATACTTTTTGTTTAAAAATTCAAATGTTTTTTACAGAAAAGTGATCTTTTTGGCTTGAAAATTCAGTAGTTTTATAGAAAATTCAATTATTTTACAGATGATTAATTTTTTTACTTATAGACTGTTTTACTATCTTTTTGGTTGAAAATTTAACTGCTTTGTGGAACTATCGTTTTTTAGCTTTAAATACCACTTTTCAGTTCAAAATTTCTGTAATTTTTTTTGACAATTCGTGTTTTTAGTAAAAAAAAATCTTCTTGTTTGAAAATTTAACTTGTAGGATAGAAATTTATGTATTTCGTTAAAAATTTATTTTTTTTTGTGAAAGCTAATTTTTTCATTTGAACATATGACTATATGATTGAAAAGGAGATTTTTTGCCAAAATTTCATTCTTCTGGTTCAAATTCAAAAGTTTTGTACAGAAAATTGCCCTTTGTGTCTTAAAAATTCAATAGTTTGGTAGAAAATTCAATTATTTTGTAGCAGATTCGTTTGTTTATAATAAAAATTGCTTTTTTTCGATGAAAATTATACAATTCAATTTTTTGTTAAAAGTAGATCTTTATAGTTTGAAAAGTCAACTATTTGGTTGAAAGTTTATGTAATTGTTTTCAAATTCTTCTTTATTGGTAGATATATAATCTTCTTAGTTCAAAATTAAATTATTTTGTTCAAAATTTATGTATTTTGTTCCAGATTCATAAATAAATGTAATCTTATGAAAATCATTGAAAAATCTTTTAATAATCTTTTCGGTTGAAAATTTAACTTATTAGATGAAAATTTATGTATTTTGTTAAAAACTTATTTTTTAGGTTGGAAACTAATTTTTTTATGTTAAAATGTAACTATATAATTGAAAAGAAGCTTTTTTGTCAAAAGTTCATTCTTTTGGGTAAAAATTCAAAAGTTTTGTGCAGAAAATTGGTCTTTTTGTCTTAAAAATTGAATAGTTTGTTAGAAAATTTAATTATTTTGCAAAAGATTAATTTTATCTATTCAAAATTTAATTTTTTAATAAAAATTTAGCTATTCCATCTTTGGTTAAAAGTAGTTCAAAATTTTTTGAAAATTTTTGAAATTTTTTGAAAGTTTTTTTTTTATAAAATTGATCTTTTTGGTATGAAATTCAACTATTCGATTAGAAATTTATGTATAATTGATGAAAATTCATATTTTTTGAGTAGACAATTATTCTCCTTGCTTAAAAATTTATCTTCTAGGTTAAAAATGTAACAATTTAATTTAATTTGTTTCTATTTAATTCTACTTTTTGATTAAAAATATTCGTCTTTTCTTTTTTAAATCGTGTTTTTGGTAGAAAAGTAATCTTCTGGGTTGAAAATTCAACTTATGGTTAAAAAGTCACTTAATTTGTTAAAAATTCGCCTTTTTTTATTTAAAAAATCTACTTGGTTAAAAATGCTTTTATTTAGTTAAACATGGATGTGCTTTCGTTAAATTTCATCTTATTTAGTAGAAAATTATTAATCTTGATTGAAAATTTATCTCTTTGGTTGAAAATGTAACAATTTAATTGAAAATTTAACAGTTTTGAAGAAATCTTGTCTTTTCAGCTTTAAAATCCCACTATTTGGTTTAAAATTTCTGCAAGTTTTTTTTTTAAATTCGTGTCTTCGGTAGCAAAATAATCTTTTTCGTCCATAATATATATTAACTTTTTGGTTAAAAATGTATTTTTTGGGTTAAAAACTTAGGTTTATATTCTAATATATAAATATTTAATTGAAAATCACTTTTTTCTATTACTATTTTTTTCTACAAAATTATCTTGTTGGTTGTAAAGCAACTATTTGGTTCAAAAATACATTCTGTTGAGGATTAACATTTTTTAGTAGAAAATTATTCTCATCACTTGAAAATTTATCTTCTTGTTTGAAAATTTAACTCTTTTGTAGAAATCACGTCTTTTAAGCTTTAAAATTCCACTTTTCGGTTTAAAATTTCTGTAATTTTTTTTGAAAATTCGTGTTTTTGGTAAAAAAAAATAATAATTTTCTTGTTTGAAAATTTAACGTATTGGATAGAAATTAATGTATTTTGTTAAAAATTTATTTTTTGGTTGAAAAATAATTTTTTATTTGAACATATAAATATGTGACTGAAACGGATATTTTTTGTCGAAATTTCATTTTTCTGGTTAAAATTTCAAACGTTTTGTGCAGAAAAATAAAAAAAATCAACTATTCAGTTGAAAATTTATAAAAGTTTTTGAAAGTTTTTTTTCCATAAAATTGATCTTCTTGGTATAAAATTCAACTATTCGAATAGTAATTGATGTATTTTGATGAAAATTCATATTTTTTTAGCAGAAAATTATTCTCCTTGTTTCAAAATTTATCTTCTAGGTTAAAAATGTAACCATTTAATTTAATTTAAATTATTTTAATTTCATTCTATTTTTTCATTTAAAATTTCCTAAGTTTCTTTTTCAATTCGTGTTTTTGGTAAAAAAAAATATTCTGGGTTGAAAATTCAACTTATGGTTAAAAAGTTATTCAATTCGTTGAAAATTCGTCTCTTTTGTTAAAAAAAATCTACTTGGTTAAAAAATGCAACTATTTAGTTCAAAATGGACGTGCTTTGTTAAAATTTTATCTTATTTAGTAGAAAATTATTTATCTTGATTGAAAATTTATCTTTTCGGTTAAACATGAATTTTTTGGGTTAAAAACTTAAGTTTATATTCTAATATATAACTATTTGATTGAAAATAACTTTTTTCAAAACTGAACGATTTTAGCTTAAAAATTTAACTGTTTTGTGAAGAAAATTGAATTTTTTGTAATTTTTTTAAATTTATATTTTTTTTCTAGAAAATGAATCATCTTGGTTGTCAAGGCAAATATTTGCTTAAAAAATATATTTTATTGAGAATTCATATTTTTTAGTAGAAAATTATTCACATCACTTGAAAATTTATCTTCTAATTTGAAAATTTAACTCTTTTGTAGAATCCTCGTCTTTTCAGCTTTGCAATTCCAATTGTTGGTTCCAAATTTCTAATTTTTTTTTAAATTAGTGTTGGTAGAAAAATAATTTTCTTTGTTGAAAATTCAACTCATGCTTGAAAATGTATGTGATACGTTAAATTTTTTTTAGTAGAAAATTAATCATCTCGATTGAAAATTTATCTTTTTGTTTGAAAATTTAATTATTTGATTGAAAATTCAACTGTTTTGTAGAAATCTCATAATTTTATCTTTAAAATTTCCCTGTCGTGCCAGATTTGAAATTATTATTAATTGAGGCCCTTGCTCTCATAATATTTTTTATTTTGCAAAAAAAATGAATAATAAGAAAACACTCGTCTCAAATTCAAACTGAAAATAATCTTATTATTAAATATTTGAAGGTTATTAGGCACCTTGTTGATGAGATATCTCACGTAATTAGATTGTTACATTGTTAGCGATCAGATTTCCCGCTTTTGTTTTTTTTATGTTAAAAAATGCAAGCAATATTATGCACATGTTTTGATACAGATTATGTACACGAGTGATAAGACAAGATAAGAATTGAGATACAGTTTATGATCAAATGCAACCTTGTAATGACCTATATTCATTTGCACTATCATAAACGGGATTATTCAGAAACAACACGTGATTTGGTTTACTGAGACTTTGATAAAAATACGCAACTCGCGATAACGATAAGAGGCTCAATTATTCTCTTACGTTTTTTAATTGACGGTACTTGTTTTCTAGGTTTATTTATAGACGTCGACATTGGATGGATTCAAATCCAAGAT
Source organism: Belonocnema kinseyi (assembly GCF_010883055.1). Taxonomy (NCBI): domain Eukaryota; kingdom Metazoa; phylum Arthropoda; class Insecta; order Hymenoptera; family Cynipidae; genus Belonocnema; species Belonocnema kinseyi. Next base: position 133,476,172 of record NC_046665.1, read on the forward strand.
GAATTAATTTTCATTCTAATGAATCGGTCATTTTAATTTATGTTGACGAGACCTTATTACTGAAAAAAAACTAACATAGAAAAGGCTTTATTATTATTTTGATAATTTGTTTGAAAAATTGCCAGGGTGTCCGAGAAACTTCATTTTAAAAATTGTTTGATTTTTATTCTGATTTTTTAAAACAGTTGTATTTTTGGAAAAAGATGACTTTGACAGAATAGTTCAATTCTCAACAAAATAGTTGAATTTTTAATTAAATTGTTTAATTTTCAATCTGAACTTATAGATGTTTAATAAAATGGTCAAATTCTCAAAAAAAGTTTAAACTTTTAGCAAAATTGATATTGTTAAACAAATAATTAAAATTTTAGAAGACAATTTAATTCTCAACAAAAAAGAGAAATTTTCCACCAAACGGTCGAATTTTCAATAAAAAATTATTCTACTCTAATCAAAAGCAGTTTCATTTTCAATTGTATAGTTAAGTTTTTTTAAGCCAAAAAGAAAAATTTTCACAAACCAAATTCAAGAATAAAAATTTTTGTGCACGAAATACTTAAATTGTCAAAAAGATAGTTAAATGTTTGAACTAAATCTGAAATTTTTAATCTACAAAGATAAATTCTTTAAAAAATGTAAAAGTTATATGTTGACAACAAAAAAAGAAGGAAATTTTTACTAAAAGATATAATTTTTAAACGAGAAAGTCAAATGTTTTAGAAAACAGTTTACTTTGAAACCCGGAAAAATGAATTTTCAACAAAAAAGTTTATTTTCGAATAAATAATGAACTTGCTACAACAAACTTATTTTTTAACTAAAAAAAATTGCACTTGCACCTTAAGTTTTAACCAAATAGTTGATTTTTCAATCAATAAAGATAATTTTTCAACAAAATGGTTGAATTTTATAAAAACAGTTGAAATTTTCAACACGAAATGATGAATTTTTAACAAGATGAATTCTCAAAGAAAAATATAATAGTCGATAATTTAACAGCAACAAAAAATGTCAATTAAATATTTGAAAAAAATATTAAAAAATTATAGATTTATTTATTATAAATAATATTATTATAATATAAAAATATTTGAATATAATAAAAATTTTCCACAAATAAAGATTTTTCAGTATAAAAAGAAAAGAATTTTATCTAAATCGTTGAACTTTTAAGTTAATTGATGATTTATATGTAAAAAGTTGAACCTTCAACTTTAAAATTTGCATTATCAACAAAAAAATTCATTTTCAATTAAAGAGTTGCATTTTCAACCAAAAAACAAATTTCTAACCAAGAAACTTAGTTTTCTAACAAAACAACTTTAAATTGTCGACCGAAGAGATACATCTTTAACCAAAAATAATTGACTTTTTAACAAGGTAATTGAATTAGCATTATGAAACTACAAAGATTAATTCTCAAAAAAAAAAAATGTGAGTTACAGTTTTGATGAAAAATTACGAAATTTCCACGAAAATTTCCTCACCTAACCTGAATTAACAGAAATTTATTGTACTACACATAAAGCTCTGGAAGCATATTTTCCCAGTAGCAAATGTGTGCTACATCAAATTTGTCAACTCGAGCCTAACCTAGAAATAAATCTAACCTAGCCTAACCTAACCTCACGAAACACAATTAAACTGATTGTGTTGTCCCGTTGTGTTTGCGGTACCGTTTGAATCAGCTTGGGCTTAACCTGCAAAGAGGTCAAACCTATCCTAACCTAAAAAAACCTGACCTAACCTAACCTAACTTGAATTCACGTAACACAATTAAATTCATTGTGTTGTAGATTCTACTTGTAGTTCTAAGTTTCTTCAAATGAGTAATGTGCGTCTAAATTTTCAACCACCTGTAGTACAATGAAATGAATTTTATTGTGTTACAACGGGAAAACTTAAGTTGTGTTGCGTTAAGCAAAATTTCGTTAGCTTCGGTTAAGTTAGATTCATTTGTAGGTTGAGATCGAGTTAACATATTAAATATAGCACACATTTAGGACAACCACGTATGGTTGAATTTCATTCAGTTAGGTTAGGTTAGTTCAGGTTTTGTTGGGTTAGGATAGATTAAACCTTTAAGTAGGTTAAGCCGACGCTGAATGAAACGGTACCGCAAATACAACGGGACAACATAATGAGTGTAATTGTGTAACGTGAAGTTAGGTTAGGTTAGGTTAGGTCAGGTTTTTTAGGTTAGGATAGGTTTGACCTCTTTGCAGGTTAGCCAGTGATCCCAGATCTGAAACGAGACGTGGTCCAATACTATGACACGTCTATGTCCGTGTGAATATGGTAGGAGACGATATAAATGCCTGGGTGCGCGCGCAACCCATTTCTCCCCTTCTGAATTTGAAAACTCGAAGGTGCACGATTGCCGGTCGGAACACTTCGGCGGTTCTATTTATATCTCTATCTGCTTTGAAATAAAATTAAGAGATTGGGATATTAATATTTCCAGATTTCGATGCTGGGCTGGCGATTCTCATATTTGAATACTTCGCGCTTCTTTAATGCGTGTATTTTGAGGTTACGTTACTTCAAATATAAAATATAAATTATATAAATATTAAGAACAAATATTAAGAACAAATATTATTAACAAATCGTCTTTCTTTGTAGAAATTAAATTGCTTTATGGAAAATTTATACTTTTTGATTAAAAATTACATTTTTCGGTTGAATTATCAACTGTAAATATTTTTTTGTTGCAAAGTCGTTTTGTTGTAAATGCAACTACATTGTTAAAAATTAAAATCATAATTTTTGGGTGGAAAATTCGATTATTCACTTAAAGTTGAACTACTTATTAAAAAAATTAATTTTTTCTTATTTAAGATTCATAATTATAGTTGAAAGTTCAACTATTTGCCTTTAAATTAGGTTAAAAATTCAGCTTTTTTCTAGATAGTACTCTTTTTGACTTAAAAATTTTAAAATTTATTAAAATTAAAGTGACCTTTTTTAGTAGAAATTTAATCTTTTTGGTTGAAAATGTATCATTTTTGGTCAAAAATGCAATTGTTTGGTTAAAATATGAACTGTACATCTTCTTGGGTCTAAAAGTCGAATATTTCACTAAGAGCTGAACTACTTTGTAAAAAAAGACTTTTTTCTAACAAGGTTTTATAATTATAGTTGAAAATTTAACAATTTTGTTTAAAATTCGTTTTTTTCCTTGTTCAATTCAATTTTTTATAATAGCTTTTATCTGGAAATTGAACTATTCCATTTTTGGTTAAACTGTATCCTGTAAATTGTATTAGTTAATACACCAATTATTTGTTAGAAAATTAATTTATTTGTTTTCGTTTATGACTTGAAATATTATTTCAGTCTAAAAATTTTTATTTTTAACCCATTCAATTTGAAATTTTTTAATTAAAAAAAGAAAATTTCGTTAATTATCAGCAATATTTTACCGTTCATTTAAAACAATCCATTACGAACAACTGTTAAAAACTATACAAAGGGGGAGGGTCGGTAAGGCCGGTTTTTGGCCTAATTTATTTTTGGACCAAAAAATCTGAAAAAATCATGGTAGTATCTTATAAGTAACCCGAGTCGATT
>NC_046665.1:133479844-133494030 GCF_010883055.1 Belonocnema kinseyi
ATAAGATACTACCATGATTTTTTCAGATTTTTTGGTCCAAAAATAAATTAGGCCAAAAACCGGCCTTACCGACCCTCCCCCTTTGAACAGAATGGTTCGAAATAGAAAGCCTTGAATTGTTAAATCTGTAATGAGCTGAATATAAAGTTTAAACGCTACAATTTTAATTTAAAAAAAGATTCAGAATTAATTTAAAACTTGAAATTATTTCAAATAATTTGAAACACAATTTAGACTTTTGCAGATTAAAAAAAAAAGCTTTTTGAGAATTGTACAGTATTTAAAAAGAATAACAAAAATTGTTGTGATTGCTAAGAACATTGAAAATGATTTTTTATTTTGACAAATAAATTTTAAGTGCGTATTTGAAAACATTTTAAAAATTAAAAAAAAGAATCTGGAAGATTTTAAGGAAATTTTTATATTTTAAAGTTTCTTTAATTTTAGTAAAAAATCTAATTAACAAAATATATCAATTTTCAACCAAAAAGTTTACTTTTTAACAAATTAAATTAATTTTCTATCAAATAATTTTCTTGAGAAAATTATAACATATCCAAAAACATTTAATCCATTTTCCACCAAAACTTATAGTGCAATAGATATAAGAAAAACCACAATACACACGATGAAAGCTCAAGATACAGACAAAATCTTTTGTCGCCACGCCACACGTCAGTGACCTTGCTCCGAAAAAATTTAGCTTTTTTAATATCTTAGATATTAACTGTTAATATCACATATTTTATACTTTCAATATAAACAGATATTGCCTATTAATATTTTGTATGTTGAATAGAAGATATTAGATAGTATGCCGTAATATCTATATATTATGATTAAATTTCAAAGTTTTTAATATATGCTTTTCAATATCTATTTTTCTCCGTGTTCAATTTCCAGATAAAAACGATTAATTTTTAATCAATCCTAGAATAGTTAAATTTTCAGATAAAAAAAATTTTTCAATCGATAAAATAAATTTTCAATAAAGTTGTTAAATTCTCAACCAATAACATGAATTTTCGACCAAGAAAATTAATGATACACTAAAAAGACAAATTTCAAACAAAATACATGATTTTTCAACGACATTATTTAATTTTAAAGTCAATAAAACGAATTATCTACAAAAAGTTGAATTTCTTAAACGAAAAATATGAGTTTTCAATCAAAGAGTTAAACTTTCAACCAAATAGTTAAATTTTCAACCATAATTATAAAACCTTGTTAAAAAAAACGTATTTTTTTTACAAAGTAGTTCAACTCTTAGTGAAATTATCGAATTTTAAACCCAAAAAGATGTACAGTTCATATTTTAACCAAACATTTGCATTTTTGGCCAAAAATGATACATTATCAACCAAAAGGATAAAATTTCTACTGAAAAAGGTCAATTCAATTTTAATAAATTTTTAAATTTTAAAGTCAAAAAGAGTATTATCTACAAAAAAGCTGAATTTTTAACCTTATTGAAAGGAAAATAGTTGAATTTTCAACTATAATTATGAATCCTTAATACGAAAAATTTAATTTTTATACTAAGTAGTTCAACTTTAAAAGAATAATCGAATTTTCCACCCAAAAAATATGATTTTAATTTTGAACAATATAGTTGCATTTAAAACAAAACGATTTTGCAACCAAAAAATATAAACAGTTGATAATTCAACCGAAAAATGTAATTTTTAATCAAAAAGTATAAATTTTCCATGAAGAAGTTTAATTTTTACAAAAAAAGACGAATTGTTAACAAAATATATGATTTTTTAACCAAAAATGGTATTGGTTAATTGTCAGTTTCAAAAATGTATTTTCAACGAAAAAGATGAATCTTCAAATAAAAGAAATAAAAATTTGAACAAAGTAGTTGAATTTTTGATAGAAAAGAGGACTTTTTTTACAAAATAGTTACATTTTTAACAGAATAATTAATTTTTCAATGAAATAATTGAGTTTTTATCCAAACGAGATGAATTCCAAAATCACCAGTTTCTTTAATTTCTTTCAAATGCGGATCAAGATTTAAATAAGACTATTATAATATAACATAATTATAATAGTATAATTAATAATATATATAATAGTATTAATATTTAAATAATTTATATTTTATACTTGAAGTAACGTAACCTCAAAGTACACGCGTTTAAGAGGCGCGCGAAGTATTCAAATATGAGAATCGCCAGCCCAGCATCGAAATCTGGAAATATTAATATCCCAATCTCTTCATTTTATTTCAAAGCAGATAGAGATATAAATAGAACCGCCGAAGTGTTCCGACCGGCAATCGTGCACCTTCGAGTTTTCAAATCAGAAGAGGAGAAATAGGTTGCGCGCGCACCCAGGCATTTATATCGTCTCCTACCATATTCACACGGACATAGACGTGTCATAGTATTGGACCACGTCTCGTTTCAGAGCTGGGATCACTGGGTTCAGCCCAAGCTGATTCGAACGGTACCGCAAACACAACGGGACAACCCAATCAGTTTAATTGTGTTTCGTGAGGTTAGGTTAGGTTAGGTTATGTTAGGCTTGGTTAGATTTATTTCTAGGTTAGGCTCGGGTTGACCCATTCGATGTAGTACACATTTGCTACCGGGAAAATATGCTTCCAGAGCTTTACGTGTAGTTCAATAAATTTCTGGTAATTCAGGTTAGGTGAGGTCAGGTTCTGTTGGGTAAAGTTATGTTAAATAAGTTGATATCAGACAAGGTTGATCCTTCACAGTTGTTGACATGTTTTTGAAGTGAAAATTTGCATTACTGGAATTATTTTGAAATTTATTTGCTTCAGTGCATGATTTTTCGTCATTTTTTGAGGTTATGGGTCAACCATGACGTGATGGGTGATTTTTGATACCGAATTTGAATTCAGCGCTCCAAAATCCATAGGAATACGTGTGTCTTGGTACTAGATCCGCACTTTTTTTGTGTGGCTGTGTTATTTTTCAAGAATAAAACGAATTTCTAAGAAATTGTCAAATTTTCAACCAAACAGATAAATTTTTAACTCAAATTATGAATTTTTCAACAAAAAAGACGAATTTTCAACAAATAAAGATTTTTCAGTTAAGAAAAAGGTTTATTCGAATCGTTGAACATTTAAGTCAATTGATGATTAATATGTAAAAAATTTAATTTTCAACTCGAAAATTTGCATTATATTTTAGTTAAATTTCTAAAACCAAAATATAAACTTTCAACAAAAATGTTCTTTTCTTTCGAAACAGTTCAATTTTTAACTAAAATTGATTAATTTTTTATGATTATTATAAGACCAGATTCTTAATCTTACAACATTTTAAACATAAAATATTTTTAAATCTGAATAAACCAGTTTTACATGAACATGTTTTATCGCTGATAGTTTATTTAAATTTCCTCCTAAAGAAATTCCCTGACTTTGCAAGATTTTTTTTTAATCCCAGACTTTTCCCTGACTCGCCTAGATCCAGCGGCATGAATAATAATAATCGAAAAGTTTTGACCCAATAGTTAAGTTTGCAGATCAAAAAGATATTTTGAAATAAAAATGGAAGAATGAATTAGTTTGTTTAGTTAATAAATAAATAACTAAATTTTCAACCACAATAATGAATTTTCGATGTGAAAAAAATTTTTTTCAGTAAAAGTGTAACAATAGTTGATATTTCCACCAACAAATATTTTAATTTTCAATCAAAAACGGTTTAATTGAACGAAAAAATTAGAATTTTCAATGAAAATAGATAAATTTTTAACCGGAAAAAGATAAACTATCAAACAAAAGTAATTTTCAACAAAATATTTACATTTTGTACGCAATAAAAGAACTTTTGAAAAATGTGAAGATTTTTTAAAATCAAAAGATGGATTTTCTGCATAATAGACAACTTTTTTACAGAATCCATGAATTTCTAAATAAAAAAGATCAATTTTCTACTAAAAATAGAATATTCTATTTTTCCAGTTAGAAAATTAAATTAAATTCGAAAAATTTCACGAAAAATTCGAAAACATTCAAATGTTGCAGTCATTTACAACAATTAAACAAATTTGACAGTAGAAAGGTATTTTTAACAAAATAAGAAAATGTTTATAATTGAAAGGAATTTAAAATAATTCGAAGAATTGACATATATTCATCGATTTTACGAAGAATTCCAAATAAATTAAGAGCATAAAAATTTATATATATTTTTTTTAGTTTAGTTTTTATCATAGTAAAATATTTTTAAATTTCAAGTAGTTGCGTTTTCAAAACTTTTTTTTATAAAATTGTTCATATTTGAAGAATCAAATTAAAAATTGATTAGGTAAAAATTTTACAATTTCAAATTACCTGTCTAATGCAATAATTTTAGAAACTGTATAAAAATATTCTGATTATTTTTTGTACCCATATGACTACACACCTCATAAAATTAATGTTATTTTTATTTTAGCGCTTGAATTCAAATACATTTTTAAGATTTTTGCTATTTGTAAACAATCACTGAAAAACCTTTTTTCAGTTTAAAACTCACCGACTTGCTTAATAGTGTATCCTCTTGGTTCAAATTTATTATTCTGTTTGATAATGATTCATTATAGTTGAAAAAACTTTCTTTTAAATTTTGTTATTACATTACATTTTGTTGACATTTTTCTAGGAATGATTTTTTCACCGAAACTCAATAATTCCATATTTAGTTACACATTTATTTTATTTAGTTGGAAATTTAATTATTTGATTGAAATGTTCTGTATTTTCTGGAAATTTGGTATTTTGCGTTAGAATATTAATATTCTCGGTGACTAATTTATCTTTTCGAATGAAAGTTCAACGATTTCGTTCAAAATTAATCGATGTTGTCGAAAAAGGTTTTTTTTTCGTATAAAATTCATCTTTTGGGTTACAAATTCAACTATTTAGTTCAAAATTAATTCTTTTGTTTAATGATTCATACCTTTAGCTAAACAAATTTTTTGCTAGAAAATTGATCTTTTTTATTTAAAAATTCACTTATTTTCTTAAAAACTCATCTTTTTGGATGAACTTAAATATTTTTTGGTGTAAAAATTAACTGCTACACTTTTCTTTAATAATAATTTTTAATTTGAGTTTCATGACTTTCATTGATAAGTTAAAATTTAAAAGCAAATAAAAAAATTTCTGTTTTGGTTGAAGATTCATAATTTCAGTTGAAAAAGAAACCGTTTCGTCATAAATTAACTTTTTTTCAATTTATTTTTATTTTAAAGTTCATTCTACTTGTAACATTCACCTCTTCGGTTAAGAATTAAACTACTTTATACCAGTGAAGTATTTCTATAGATAAAAAAAATACTATGTTTGCATAATTACGTTCTTTTTTAGTTAAAGAAAATGTTTCATTTGGTTAAAAAAATTGAAATCTCCATAACAAATAAAAATTTATTTCAACGGAATAATTATTTTCTGCAATTAAACATACATTTATTTTGCTAAAAGAAATTTTTCCTTTAATGTCCCCGGCCATTCGATAATAATACATCTGTATGCGCTAAGAGGTCCCTGAGATACTTTTGTTTAAAAGGTGAACAAAAGTAGACTTTTTATACAGGGTATCTAAAAAGTGCCGGGATAGTTGGATATTTCCTCAGGTAAAATATTTTTCAATAATTGAATGTTATCCCTGAAGTAAATTTCAACGAGGAATAAAATATTGACCTTCATTTTGACCTTAAAGTTGACCTTTATGACTTTTTGAAGGTCAACTTTGTTTTTTCAAATCGAAACCCCCTTTTTTACATCTGCAATCGATAGAGCGGAAAATTCTACGTTCAGGTACGTACCCAAGTCATAGGTCACTTGTAACATTCAAGGTCAGTTAGAGGTTATTTAAAATTAACAAAGTTTCCCAAGAGGTCAGTGCAATTCCTGAAGTAAAATTCGGCAAAAAAATTCATTGGTGATCTCTGTATTGATCTTGGTGATGATCTTCAATGTTTTTTCAAGGTTTTTTCCAAGCAGTTTACGTTTACGTTTAGCATTACCCAGGAACAACGACGTGGACGTAGTAAATTCTGTTTCTTTTGGATTACGTGATAAGTGACTGTCTCCTTGCCTCTCACGCTTCAGTGAAGATGTTCAAACTGAAAACCTTAAACTTCTTGACAAAAAGCTATGCGATTGTAAAAATGAGTTACAACATTACGAATCATCTTCCTATCAATCAAAGTACCCTGTTGCAGAATCCGATTCTGCAATTCATCTAAGCTTTGCGGTTGCGTTGAGTATACTTTGCTTTTGAAATAACCCCAAAGAAAATAGTCGAGAGGCGTCTGGTCAGGAGATCTAGCAGGCCACTCGATTTCACCCCTTCTTCCAATCCATCTTTCAGGGAACTGAGTATCCAAATATGCTCGAACCTCCCTACCGTAATGAGCCGCTGCTCCGTCCTTCTGGAACCAAATATTTTGAAAATTATCACCTGTTATCTCCCTTGTTCTTGGTACAATTTGATTTCTGAGGAGCTCTTCATATGCACCGGCATTGAGATTACCAACGATGAAGAAAGGGCCTATCAATGTATCATTCAAGATACCGGCCCTAACATTAATCTTTTGTGGATATTGTGTGTGACTCTCCAACATCCAATTAGGATTTGTATCGGACCAATATCTACAATTTTGCCTGTTAACTTCACCTGTTAAAGTGAAAGTAAATTTATCTGAAAATACTGTATTGTACAAGAAAAGAGAATCTATATCAATTCTGTCCATCATAATTTCATAAAATTCAACCCGACTATCAGGATTGTCTTTATTGAGCTCTTGTACCAGATGAACTTTGTAAGGATTGAAATTAATGCTTTTTAAAATATTTCGCACTGTCTCAGGAGCAACGTCACGCTCATCACTAGCTCGACGTAAACTGAGGTGTGGGTTTTCAACAAATGCTTGAGCTATGTCCATCTGCATCTCCTCAGATCCTGCAGATTTTGGCTGACCAGTTCTCTGAAGGTCCTTGGTAGATCCATTATACATAAAGCGCCTTACAGTTCTTTCAATTGTTGATTTTGAGACAGAATTTAACCCTTCTCCATTACGAAAAGTGCGATTAAAAAGCAAACAAACTTGATCATAAGATCGAACTCGATCTTCCCAACCACGCATCATTAATACAGATACCCTCTCTCGTTCCGAAAGTTTAGCTTGCGCTATAATAATCTTTTAGCGAAGCATAGTAAGTATGTACTCGTAATACGTTAATTTAGTTTCGATTTGTAATATTCCTATGGAAAAACGGTATAGGACTTATGGTATCGCCTTAGGTTTTGACTTAGGTATCGAAAAACGGTAAAGGACTGTATAACTCTTCGGGGAGGAACAGAACTCTCACCAGAATACCTGTAGCTTTTATTGAAAAATTTCCTTATGATTTTACAATTTTCAAAATGCTGTAACCAAGATCAATACAGAGCTCACCAATGAATTTCTCGTTGAAATTTACTTCAGGAATTACACTGACCTCTTGAAAAACTTTGTTAATTTCAAATAACCTCTAACTGAACTTGACCGTTACAATTGACCTATGATTTGGGTATGTACCTGAACGTAGAATTTTCCGCTCTATCGATTGCAGATGTAAAAAACGGGGGTTTCTATTTAAAAAAACATAGTTCACCATCAAAAAGCCATAAAAGGCAACTTCAAGATCAAAATGAAGGTCACCATTGAATTCCTCGGTGAAATTTACTTCAGAAGTTACACTAACTTCTTGGAAAACTTTGTTTATTTCAAATAACCTCTAACTGACCTTGACTGTTACAATTAACCTATGACTTGGGTACGTACCTGAACGTAGAATTTTCCGCTCTATCGATTGCCGATGTAAAAAAAGGGGTTTTCGTTTGAAAAAACAAAGTTGACCTTCAAAAAGCCATGAAGGTCAACTTCAGGGTCAAAATGAAGGTCACCATTAAATTTCTCGTTGAAATTTACTTCGAAAATGACCTTCACTTTTTCGGAAAATATTTTACCTGAGGAAATATCCAACCGTCCCGGGACTTTTTAGACACCCTGTATATTCCTGATATACTCATGATATATAGAATCATCTTTTTTTTTGTTTCTTGCCATACCATTCACGCAAAACTTGTTTCAAATCGGTATATCCTTTTCATCAAAGTAATCAATTGACCTTCAAGTGGATCGATTACTGCTTCTGATAATTCAAATGAGTTTCCTAGTTATTTTAAATACTTGAGTTCGTTATCTTTTCAGAAATATCTCATTGTTATGTCATTTGAAATTATTTTACTTTTCTTATTTGTTTTTCGCCTTTTATCATTTGTTTGGCAAGATTTTCTGCCATTCAGTTGCTTATTTCTTCTACTCTTTTCAACATGAAGGTACTTTCTTGACTATTACTTACAATTTATATTTGATACTAAGATTTCAGAATTCGAATTCGTAAATTCATTCAGGAATTCGACTAATATTACGGAATAGATTTCCTTATTGTTTTCAATTTTTCTGAATAAAAATTAAGCTTTGATGCAGTAGAAACATTTCACAAATAGACAAAGGCAGTTTTATAGCTGAAAAATTTCACTCTACTTCTCCTATTATAAAGGAGCAGCTTCTTGAATTTCGAACTTTTTGCGCATCAGTGCCCTGTCAAGGTAGTCATAGGTTCATAACAAAATAGGACTTTCTAATGTTCCTCTGCAAGTTGCAACAAGGGCTTACAGATGATTTCTTGAAGTCGATGTTTCAGTATTCAAGCCGAGAAGCTACAAGTCTTACTATAGCCACTGTTAAACAGTCATTGATGCTACGATTCGTACTTTGCAGTATTGGCTTTGATTTGATTACGCCAGATGAATATACCACCTTGATCAAAAAGTTTTAGGATTCGTCACCGTGTGGTGCTCTCGTTCGGCCAATTATGATTCTTCTTCTTCTGTTGCGTTAGGAGAAGTGTTATTGAAGTTCTGTCAGATTTTCAGCTTGATAGCTTGACATTTGTTAAAGTGACGCCGTATTGTGTACGTCTATCTTTGTGTGTGGTTTCGATGTTTCATCAAAACAAATTGTCATCGACTTTGCGTTATCCGTGAGTATTCGGCTAAAAACGAAACGAATACCATCCAACAACACCGAATTCACCTGATTTAGTTCCCGACGACTTTTTCCTATTCGGTCGACTCAAGAAACCGTTCCGCGGAACACCTTACCACAAACCTATTATAAAAAATGTTTCGAGGATTGGATCAAGCGCTGGCATAATTGCATTGCATTCGATGGGGAGTGCTTCGAAGGGGACAATATCGATTATGATGAATAAACTTGTAGTTTCAATTTTTAAAATAAAGTCCTTAAACTTTTTGATCAGGGTAGTATTGAACAACATGTGACCAAATTTGCAAATGAGCTGTACAATCCGAATCCTAAATGAATCTATACTCGACATTCTTGAAACGCATTTCTCGGACAGCAGAAACAAATATGCTGCTATGTTTCGACATGAGTTTAAATGATATGAAGATAGGATGAGAAAATGGTTCCTTGAAGGATCGATTATTGTGATTGACAGTGGTTATCCTGATGCCACAGAGCTGTTTCGAAACCTTAGAATTTACTGTAAAATGCCAGTGCAACTTCAACAAGGGCAATGGCAACTGCTGACTCAAGAAGCCAATGAATTGAGAATGGTGACAAAAACAAGATGGATTGTTGAGGCTACGAATGGTCATATTAAGTCCATTTCCTACTTTTTTGCTCAAGTCGTACGTGTTCCGCATCTTTACAATCTCGGCAATTTTTCCCGAATTTCTGATACCATAATAAATGGGTACCATGTATCAATTGAGATACAAGGCGCGAATGCAGAACTAGTTAGAGAATTGCTACAAAGAACTCAGGAGGAAAATGTTGTTCAAGCGCTCGTAGAAGAGGAAAACCTGAAAGCCAGAAATGCTCAGAGGTGGATGCGCTTGAGCTCTCTAAATGTGCAAGACTTTCCACATTTAAGATTGCAATTTATGAGAGACTTGACTGTTGGAGTTTATCAAGTCAACTTAGCTCCAAGTTAGCTCCGTGAAACATCCAATCTAAGCTGCAAAAGGGGCATCAGAAAGAGCTTCAATTGGAAGTCTTGCATCTTCCGCAGATGATCCCAGAGTTAGGAATGATAAAAAGAAAGTTTTTTTTACGATACCTTAATGCGAACAAACATCATGTCCCTTAGTACATGTGCACATCTTGCTTTCGTATTATGGTACATTGGCTAAGTTCGGTACGAAAATAATGTTCCTTATCCTTCGACATCGCTTCACAATGTGATCATGGACGCTGCTCATAGACCAAAACAGCAAAACACAAACTGAACTGCACTTTTTGAACTTCACTATTTCGAATTCGATTTTCCTGAAAGCTGTTTGAATGTGTATTTTTGAACAATATTTGGTGCTTCACTAGAGGTAACAAAACAATGTTAGTCGGACAGCCTAGCGGGCATCATCGGTGACTGTTGCGCATACAGTTACTACTTTTCTTTCTTAATCAAATGTGAAGTGGAATTTTGGCGCTGCTCAGACGGCTAACGTTATATTTTTCGACCTTCAGATCCCGGTATTTTTGATTGGTTGGACAACCTAGTGGATTTTTCCTATGAGCGTTGCACCAAACAATTGCTGAGTGTCGGTGGCGCTTCTCAATGCAACATGAATATCGACCTTAGAGCCGTTTTTCCGGGAAAAATTTCCGTTTTTTCACTCCTTTACATTGATTTTCGTGATCAGAAGACTAAAAACTATAAAATATCTCTGTTTGGGAAGATTTCGCCGGGAACTTCTTTCAATTTATTTTGTCTGGGGTCCTATAATTAATATCAAATGAATACATTTTTAGTGGGAACACCTTTTGTTTATTAACCTTTTAGCACCTCGTGTTGTTTTTACGATTGAAAAATTTGTATTATTATTAATGTTATTTTTTTATGATTATAACAAAAATATGCGTCCTGTCTAAGAACTATTGATAAATTTTTTCCTCTTTTTGGGTTGAGCAGCTTTTGTTTATAAATTCTTTTCGCAAGTTGTGTCGATTTTCCAAAAATTAAATTTTCTTATTTTTGTTTTGTTTTTTGTGCTTAAAACAAACATTGCGCTTTCCTTCAAAAAATGACTGTCGCTTATCCAAATATTGCATTTTTTTATTTTAAGTATGAATTTTTACAAATAAAACTAAAACGACGCCTCCTATGAAAATATAATTTACAACAAATTTGTAGATCTTTTTTGGGTGGATAATTTTTATATGCTCATCTTCTTTCGTACCTTCGATTGTTTTTCCACAAAATGGAACTTATTTTTTTTATTATGTTTTGTGGCTTTAACATTTCAATTTTTTCAAGAACATTAAAAAATTTGTCATGATAAACCTGTTAGAGATTTTAAAAAGCAATGCTTTTCTTTTTTTGCCTATTTTTCATATCGTGAGTTGTTTGGCTTAAAATGTTCATTTTCGTTTGTTGTTTTGAATATTGAAAGTGCTATAACTTCGATAATTTTGCTTTTATCAAAAAGAGTTTCAAAAGATAAATTGTGAGACATTAAAAGTACTGCAAATTGCCCTACATAGGACTTTTAAATCTTGAAATAAATGGTGTCAAATATTTTGAAAATGCTTGTACTTTTCGAATTTGTATCCAAAATAGTTTGCTAACAATATTTTTCTTTCGTGTTAGGTCTTAAAAAACTTCTTAAGGCTCAACCCAATCTTAAACTTGTTTTTAAAAGTTAATGTCCCTCTAGACTACAGGCAAACTACAGAGTACATGCTACAGACAGGCTGACAGACAACCTTTGTAAAAATCGTTTTTTCTGCTTTAGGATGCCTTAAAATGTGGAAATTTGATGAAAACTGAGTCAAATTTTACATGAAACCAATACCTTCTCTTTAGGTAATTTCGGGTTGCTTGCATGAATATCTGAGGGATGTTGAAAGAACCCTTGAAATAATTTTTAACATTTTCCCTGCATGGAATATTTTTTTCAAGTTTATGTGTAATTGATTTTCAACCTCAATGATATAATTAAGAAATCTTTCGTGATTTAGATTTTTGGGAAATGTCAATTTTCTTGCTTGAATCTCTAGGGGATGTTAAAACAAGCCTTGAAATAAATTTTAATTATACTATTAGGGTCTAATTTCAATTCAACATGAACGAATAAAATATATTCTATAGCAGAAAAAGAGTTTAAATTTATTTTAATGGTTAGTTTAACATCTCTTAACGATTAAGGCGATTGCAGGAAATTATAATTTTAAAAAATCTCAAATGCTAATATTTTGCCACAAGAAATGTTTATAAAAATAATAATAAGAAACTTTTCAATTAATTTTGTAATTAAATGTCATTCCTAAATTAATATAAAGCACTTTTAGCCAATAGATTTTTTACCGATAATAAGACTATTTGTCGATTTGTTCATAAAATTTGTTTATAACAAATTAGTTGAATAATAAACAAATTATTTGTACTCTGTAAGTCCTTAACATGCATTTAAGATAATTTAAAGTTTACCTAATCAGTTATTAAAGCGTAAAAAATTCCAGTTTTTCTATACTTTGAGTGAAAAAACTATTAATAAAAAAATAGAGGAGACAAAAGTTCGGAGCGTCAAGCTCTTCAGAATTTAATAAACTTTAATTTTAAAAAAAAATCAAAATCAGACCAAAAATAAAGGCTCTGGACATTTTTCAACAAAAAAGTGCATTTCCTCCCACTGTGCGATACTCTGACTCTACTTTTTCATGATTTTTTAAATTTTGGTTAAAATAATATCTTTAATTACGAAATTTCTGTACACTGAAAAATTGTTATTCTAATATAAAGAGCGTCATATTCTTACAGGCATATTCTAACCAAAGGGAGAAAATATTCTTAAAATGAGAATATTATTGGGGAAGAAGAAATGCGCCTTGCTCTGTTGAATAATTTATTTTAATGTTTCGTGCCACGTGCTTTCAAATCAGTTCTTGGCGCTATTTAAGTTGCAAATATTCTTGAACTTAGTGAGAAATTATTAAAAATTGGAATATCACTTCTTCAGTTGAGGTACATGACGAGCAGAAAATGGATAATTTGAAAAGTAAATAGAGTAAGGTGAAATTAATCAGGGTTCTAAATAATTCTTGTGTTTTTATTTCGAACTAGGAACTTGCAAAAACGTTTTGTTGGTAGAGGTAATGAAATATGATTCAACAAATACATATACATAACATATTTACTCGTATATTCACAAGTTTTACAAGTTTGCCTTCATATTTCTTCAATAAAGCAGAAAATGTTACACAATTATCTTTAATTAAACACTTCTATTCGTCACGTTTCACATTCTTATCAATTTTTTTAAATTAATATCAATTGTACAGTTCTGAATAAATTCATAAATTTTACACGAAAAAGTTTGTCGTTTTACACTATTGAATTTATTAGACAGTTTTTACCATTCTTTAGTGAATCACTTTTCTCTAACTTCATGCGTGGAGTTTGAATAGTAATTAGTAAACTAGCAGTAACTTCTATTTAGATATTATATTAAAAACAACTTTTATTTTATTGAAAATTAATTAATCTGATTTTTTTGTTGAAATCATAATAAATATAATTCTAATTTCTAGTTCTTTGAATTAGAATACATCTTTATATTCGCCTGCATTAGGTATGAAAATCGAAAGACAACATGTTCACATATTCACATTTTATATTTCTGTTGCGCAGTAGTTAATTGTTGTCCCTTATAGTTGTACACATTGCCATAAATATCGATAATTCAGAAGGACGCATGAAATAGCGACTATAGTTGTATAAAACGAAACACTATCAACAAGGTTCGTCAATTAGGCCCTTATTGTAATTTTTCAAAAGTGGATTCTTTTATTTAAGAAAAATGTGGAGCCTAATTAACATACTGTGTTTCGTCTTGGCGATGTGGCCTAATCCTATTGGTAAATATAATATCTATAATATTTTCTAATAATTATTTGAATGACGATATTTTTTTTTAATGTTAAACTATATCTATAGAAAATTTATCATCATTTTTCCGCACGTAGGATACTTTTATTTATTTTTCAAAAATTTAAAGTTTAATATCGTTTCACAGAACGGAATATTGTATCCGAAAAATGGAAAATTTTGGGGATTTCCAAATATATAATAA
>NC_046665.1:133494130-133519401 GCF_010883055.1 Belonocnema kinseyi
ATATTATATATTTTATATGTTTGTTTACAGTGAATTGTTTCATCCCGTTTATAAAAGATTCTAGCTTTGAAATATTTTAAGTATAAGATTCTGGCCTTCAATTATTAATGATCAGGGAAAAATAATCAAATTTTTTTGAAAATTTTACTATCTTGTAGAAAATTAACTTGTAGTTCAAAATTCATGTTCTGATGTTTGATAAGTGAATTAAATTTTTTTTCGATCAAAATTCAACTGTTTTTTTTTAATTTGTTTTTTAATTTAAAAATTTATGTATCTTAGTAGAAATTTCGTCTTTGATGAGTGAAAATGTAAACTTTTGGGTTGGAAATTTAACAATTTGAAAAAAAAAATGAAAAGTCAAATTAAACTCTTATTTGGATGGTTATTCAACTATTTGTTTGAAACTTTGTGTTTTTATTTTAAAAAATGTATCTATTCTAGATCAAAATGGAACTGTTTGGTTAAAAATTCAAAAACTTTTTAAATTGAAAATTCGCCTTTTTTATGTAAAAATTCGTCTGTTTTAGTTGACATTTCATCTTTCTTGTATAAAATGCAACTGTTTGGTTGAAAATTCAACAATTTTGTTAAAAGTTTATCCTTTTTAGTGAAGAACTTAAATGTTTTGTTAAAAATTTAAATATTTAATAGCAAATTTACTCTTTCGAAATTCATATTTTGATGTTGAAAAGTTAAATGAAATATTTTTTAGGTAAAGATTCAACTTTTTTATTGAAAATTTGTCTTTTAATTTAGAAATTCATCTTTTTCAATAAAAATTTCATCTTTCTTGCATTAAAATGCAACCGTTTGGTTGAAAATTATTCTTTTTGGCTTAAAGGTTTAACTATTAGGTTTAAACCACTTTACGTTACTGCGGAGAAAATTATAAAAGAAAATTTTTTTAGAATTTTTAGAGAGTAATAAGCATAATTTAGAAAAATCGCGAAATGCTTATGAATCTTTTTTTTTCATTACTTAATTATACTAATAATTTATTTAGATTAATTTTTAACTCCTTATTTCTCTCCACAACTCATTAAATATGTTTTACAGAAATAGAATTTGCACAGTGAAATTGCTCATTAACATACTGATAATTAAAGTTGTAATTTATACTTATATTATTTGTAACTGTATTACAGAACTCAAATGCTATAATCTTCAAAACTTTCTCACTTTTAGAATTAAAACTCCTGATTTTTAATTTAAACTTTGAAATGGAAAGCACCTTCTTTTAAAAATGGTACAGTGCTTGAATTTATTTTTTTATTAATCATACGCAGGATGGCGACATAACCGGGAAACCGGGAAAGATCGAGAAAAGACCGGAAATTTAATTTAAAAACTGAACATTTACTTTTATTTGGTTAAAAAGAAAGTCCTTCGGCTGAAAATTTCAATGTTCATTTTTGTTTAAAAATTAATATTTTCTTGTTCAAAATTTAAAAATTTGGGAAAAATTTGTCTCTGTTAGTTGAAAATTTAAATTCAACCATTTCGTTGAGAATCCATATATTTTGTTCAAAATCGATATTTTTCTAGAAAATTATCTTTTCTCCTGCAATTTAATCTTCAAGTTTAAACAATTTTTTTTCTGTTGAAAGTTTAAGTATTATTATTTTTCTTTGGATGAAAAGAAATTTTTTGCCAAAAAGTTACCTATTTTGTTGAAAATTTGTTTCGTTTTCGGTTAAAGATTATTTTGTTATTCAAACCTAAATGTAACTATTATTCCAGTTAAATATCACATAATTTTAGATAGAAATTCATCTCTTTACTTAAATATTCCTTGTTTGACTAAAAATTTACTTATTCAATTTTTCGTTGAAATTGATCTTTTATGTTTAAATCAAAATTCATCTTTTTTGGTAGAAATTCATCTACCTGGTTGAAAATTCATATTACTGTCAAAAATCTAATTATTTTAGTTATAAATTAAACATTTTCGTTAAAAATTCATCTTTTCAGTTTAAAAGTCAACTATTCCAGTTCAAGATTTATAATTGTATTCTTAAAAATACGTTTTTTCTTTGTTGAATATTAAGTTTTTTAACTACAAGCTTTAACTATTCCACGTTTTGTTAAAAATCAATGTTTTTAGTTTAAAATTTCAGTATTTGTTTCAAAATTCATTCATTCAAATAAATTTTTGTTGAAAATTCGTTTTTTATTAATCCAGCTATTTTTAATTTTAAATTACAATCTTTTTTTTTTTAAAATATCATCTATTGCAGTTTTTGTTGAAAACTCATGTTTTCAGTTTAAAAATTAATGTCCTTGGTTGAAATTTGAACTATCCTTCTTAGAAGCTCAGCTTTTTGGAGGATTCATAATTTTATTTCAAAGTTCGTTTGCTTTTTTTTGTTAAAAATTAATTTTATTTATCTGAAAATATAAATATTTCGTTAAAAATTCAATTGGTTTGTCGAAAATTTCACTGCTTTGTGAAAAAATCATACTTTGGGATCTAAAATTCAATCATCAAGTAGAAAATTTATATTCGGTTAAAAAATATTATATTTTTTAAAATTTCGTCTTTTTTTTGTACAAAATCAATTTTTTCATTCCAAATGCAACTGTTTATTTCACAATATCAAAAAAAAGAAACTATTTGAAAATTCATAATAACAAATTTCTAAATATTGAGAGTTCTAACAATGTTTAAAATGAATTCTCTATAGATTCTTTAGAGTTTTTGAGTATAACTTAAAACTATATATAATAAAATTTTACTTCTTAGGAATTAAAACAAAAAGTACAATTAAAATTTTGAATTTCAATGCATACATTTAAAATTTGCGTCGAATATTTTTACAATATTGTAACATCTTTCTAAAAGCAAAAGTTTCAAGACGATTCAGAAAAATGAGTATTGATGTTAAATGCAATGCATATTAGTTTCCAATTTATTATTTAGAAAATCTTAACAAACTTATTTTTTACACGCAAAAGGTGGACATTTATACATATTTGCAGTTAAAATTAGTATTTTATTCCTATGTTATTTCTAAAATATAAAATATTTGTTTTACATTTTCGTGGGAATAACTTTTAATTATACTGTTAAATATTTTTAAAACCTATATCTTTCGCTGTTGATTTTATACAAGAAGAAAAAATATATCATGTTTAATCTTTATGGCTTTTATTATAATTATTATTTGGAAGATTTGAAGTTTTCACTTCGAAAATATTTATTTATTTTCTATAATACATTAACCAAATTTAAACAAATATTATTTTTTCTTTAGCAGTTCAAATGCTAAAATGAAAAGGAATTCAAAAATGAAATGCTAAACATTATTTGCTCTGATACGCAATATTGGAGGACTTTTGTATTATTCTCATTTATTTTCATTTTTTTCAATACGAAAAATTTTAAAAGATTTTATTTCAAAATTTGTTTGAACTCTAGAATTTGAAAATTTGCTATTATTAATTTTCAATTACTTTGTTTTAAATATTGCAAAATAAAAATCCAAGGACGTAAACATGCAGTACGTGCGCATGCGTTTAGTGATTTCTTGAACAGAAATATTTAATTATACTTCTAAGTATCACGATTTTAGACATTTCAAACAAGTATTCAAACATGTAGACAAAAATTTACAGCATCGAAACTCAACGGTCTAAACTGTTATGCTTTTTGGTGTAAAAAGTAGATTTTTTAAATATTTTGTACGAATTAGGTATAATTTTTTACACGTCAATAAAGAAGCATCTAAATTTTATTTAAAAAGTTTTGTTTAGCACATATTTCGATATGAAAAAAGAAATTTACATCTTTGCAACTTATAGTTTTAAATTTTTAAGACTTTTAATTGGAGAAATAATAAAATGCAATGGATTTTTTGCTATTTTTTAGTGATTTTGTAATTTTCTTGAGATTCTCAACTGAAGAACAATAACAATTTTATATAACGTTCTCGTTAAACAAATTTTTTGATATCTAAAAAAAGCGTAAATAGCATTGAAAATCATCAGCTTAAATGTTAACACCATTCATAGTGAGAAATAAAATTTGATGTATTTTCAGCTATTTCGTACCTATTTGGCGATTTTCTGAGATACTCAAATATAAAATTTTGACCATTTTACAAAACAATGTTTTTCAACATATAGATTTTGATATATCTGAATTTTTTAAAATGGGGAAAGTTTCATAGCTGATCATCTTGAACAACTTATCCTCTAGATTCAGCATAGCCAAAAACCCATAAAATTTCATTCCTGAAACCAAAAAGCAATAATATTTTAAATATTGAAATTTCGGCGCTCTCCATTTTTTTCGAGTATCTGAATATGTGTTTTAAAATACTTTACCATAAACTTGCCATGGTTCTATAGTTTATTATATAAAAAAATACAGGAGAGGTGAAAAATGGCTAAAAATGCATGATTTTTAAATTTTCACATTAAAAGGCATTAAAATCTAGCCCGCTAAGATGCAATGTTGTAAATTTTTTTAAATATGCAAATATTTTTTCAAGAAAACCATTGTGTTTAAAAAACAAAAAAGCAAAAAATAGACTTATATAGGTCTTTTTTCAGCGATAAGGTATTTAATTCGAAAAAAAGTTATGATTTTAAATGCTCTAATCTTTTTAGTCTAAACCATTTTTGTCTAAACTTTTCGTGCCTATCTCGTCCACTGATATTTTCTGTCATTTTTTTTTATTAGCATTGATTTTTTACTTTCCTGTTGACCTCAATGCCTCAATTGTATATAATGACTAGAATTATTTGCCTATTTTAGCTACAACAAAGACTTATGATATTTATTAGATGACTTTGTATGTAGTATTAAATAACTTAATTAACATTATTTATAATAATTAATTATTATTGAATAACAAAATCAATGGTTTCTACAAATATAGTAAAATTCATAGTCAGCGCGCGACTGTTGGTTCCTGCGCTTCGCGCTCATTGATGTATTTATCTCGCGCTTCGCGCTCGATTATGTATTTACTTCGCGCTACGCGCTCAGTCTTTATATTTCCACATTCTTGCGCAAACATTTTAAAATTAGGACTTAAAACATGGACCAGTGTAATTTTGTGATTGTGAATTCTCTTTTGTTAAAAAAGCTTAGCTCGAGAGTTTGAGCGCACCTACGCTGCGCGACTGATGGCCTCATTCGTACGCTGACCTTTTAAAATAAAAATAGGTCAACGGATCGACCTATGTAATTTTGTGATTGTGAACTCTCTTTTGTTAAAGCTCCTTCGGCTTTAACCAAATTGTATTTATCATGATTGTTTTAATATGTTTCGTATTTTGCTTTAAATTATATTCTAAGCTGCGCTGAAACATGTATTTTATTACAATTCATAATATGCATAAAAATTGAATCATACTAATTCTTATTTCCTTGTTTTTATAATTTATTTATTTTTAATCTTGTTTTTATGATTAAATCAAAACTACTGTGCATTTGCATAGGGTCTCATACAGGAACCTATATAGGGTCCTATATATGAGCCTATGTCCTCTTTCGTATTTTGTGTCCTTTTTCCAAAAAACTTAATTTTTTATTTTTAATCTTATTTTTTACGATTGAAAGAAAATCTACTCGTTCTATCGAAAAATAATAAATTTATAGATCCTTTTAGGCGAACAACTTTTGCCTGCTTATTTTAATTCATACTTATGTCATTTTAAAAAAAAAAATCGATATTTTTATTTTGAATGATATTTTTTACGATTAAAGCAAAAACTACCTGTTTTATCAAAAATTATAGCTCTTTTTTGGATAAAAAAGTTTTGTCTCATTTTTTTTTTCGTAGCTTGTGTCGTTGGTCCAAAAAATCTTTATTTTTAATTTTAAATGTTGCTTTTTACGGCTAAAAACAAAAACTACGCGTCCTATCGATAAGTGATTCATTACAAATTTGTAGGTCTTTCCAGGGCGCACAATTTTAGCTTTTTCAGTTTTTTTATATCTTGCATAGTTTGACCAAAAAATGGAACTTTTGGAGTTTTATTATTTTTGGTACGATCAAATTTGGAATTTTCGACCAAATTAAAAAAGTTGTTATGACAATCTTGTAGGTCTTTTAAAAATCAACGTTTTTCTTTTCTTGAGTTTTTTTTTCATATCATGCGTTGTTTGGTTTTAAATGTTCATTTTATTTTTTATTTTTTTTTATTTTGAAATGCTCTAACTCCGATCATTTTCTTTTCATAGAAAAAAGTTGTAAAGATAGAATTTTGAAATCTTCAAAAAATCTGGTTTCAAAAATGTTTGGTACGATCAAATTTTTAATTTTCTACTTTTCGATCAATTTTTGTCATGTATTTATTTATGTTTGAACCAAACAGTTTAATTTCCACCTAAAGTATCGAATTTTAAAACCAAAAAGGTGAATTTTCTGAAAAACAGTATAATTTCTCATATAAAAGCCGACGATTGGCCAAACCTTGGTCCGAGTATGAGCAGACCTTCGGATAAACTTTGTTTAATTGTTATAAAAAGCCCGTAAAAGTGAAGTTGGCCCGAAATAGTCGACCCGTCCGTCTTTTAAATTATAAACTTGAATCTCAAATCTAAAAAAATGAAAAAACTTTTTTAATTTGTGACACAATACCATAATTAAAATTGTCGCAATAAAATTTAAATTATTTTAAATTTCCTATATAACAATATTTTTTAAGTGCATAACCTATATAATTTAAAATAAGAATGATAGAAATCTTTTTTTATATTTTAAATCAGGCTTTCAATATTTTTATTAATAAATAAATATGATGAACAAAATGGTCATTTTTTCTGTTTTGAAATTCTCTAAATTTCATACAGTAACGTTAGATAAAAATGCTTCAATATTATGTAATAAACAAAAACAATATAATGATGAAGAACTTTCTTCGTGAAATTATTATTGTTGATATTAAAAATAAATTTAATAAACAAATGCATTAATGAGACATTTTTCGACATTTTCAACGTTTTCAAAAACTTTTTCGTTATCAATTACCCAAATAATGCATATGTTTATTTAATTTGTTTAAAAAATTATGAAATGTATTAATTAATTATGAATTTTGCTGAAATTATCACGAAGTTCCCAATTAGAAGGACTGACAAAAAAAACGAATTTTTCCGTCCACAGATGCCCGAATAATGCGTTTGTTTGTTGAATTTTTTTTAAGAATTATAAAATATATCAATTAATCATAAATGTTGCTAAATTTATTTTGCTGATCCCAGTGAAAAAGTCTGAAATAAAAAAAAAAGAATTTTCCCGTTGACAAATGAGCCAATAATGAATTTGTTTATCAAATTTGTTTAGAAAAATATAAAATTGGAAAAAAATTATGAATTTTGCTGAAATTATCATAAAGGTCCATATAAAAAATTTGATATCGAGTTTTTATGTAAAAAAAAAATTATATTTAATTAATCCTCATCAGATCCTTCTAAAGTCTTCGAGGCTAGAGAATTTAAGAGAATACAAAGAGAACTTATATTTCGACTCAGGGCTTTGCTATAATGACTTCGACGTTACGAGTTTATTGTTTCCATAGCTTTACGTGATTTCCCATGCAGAAATTCCAATTTGGATCTGATGGGGGCCAAATCAGGCAGAATTTGGCTCAAATCAGGCTATCTAGATGGGGACAGACTCGAAATGAAACGCGATGCTCGATCGGGGTCCAAGCGCTGCACCCAGTGATAACCATGCCTGGCCCCGATCGGGCCCATATTAATTTATTTTTTTCATTCTTAATTCAAACGGATATTTAAATACAATAATATTAAATATAACAGCAGCAATTTTTACAAAGGCGAATATAAATAAGAAGGTTGTATTTATATTCCGATTGTATCAAATCACCTAAAAATGCGTGAAAATAAATATGTTTATGACGTCATTCTTCATCTAATTCGTTTTCACATTCAACAAATAAAATATTACTTTTGCTACTTTTCTTATAAATAAATAACCTCATTTCGAGGTTAGGTTTCATCTTAAAATTCTTAATAAATTTACTTATTATAGTCTTCAACACGTAATTCAGGAATATTTTGAAGTATACTATACCTATGCACTCGTCTTGTGCTCACTTTAGGCATTTTTTCCCACTTATTTTGTTACTTTTACAAATAATAATTCAAATATTTTTGACGCTTGACACTTTACACTGAAACTTGGGCGATTTGGAGTGAACCCATTTTAGTCCCCGAAATTAATGGAGCGCCATCTACTGCCAAGCTTGGCTGTTAAGCCTGGATCTAGAGGGGGCCAAATTTAACAACCACAAAATTGTGTGCCCGATCTAGCCCAAATCGGAAATAAGGCAAACATTTGGCAATTTCTGCACAGGTTCTTTAAAACTTCACGAAAAATTCTAACGTTCGAAATTTTTGACTTACGAGTGAATAGCCCTTCAAAAATTACCCAAGTTGCAATGGAAGTGATATGAGGTCTGTTCAAAAAATAAGCGGACTGTTTGAATTTCGCGGCTCGAGTAGGTTTCAGGAGAATCCGCTTGGTGTCGCTAAGTTGGTACAGATCAGCTGTTTAAAACGCGGTATTCTAGTCGCAGATATCTTTATTTGTTGATAAGCTACACGGTTTTAAGTAAAGAGTGTTTTTTGTTTGTTTGTCGGATTGTAAAATGGACAGCCTGAAAGAACAAAGAATTGCTGTGAAATTTTGTGTGAAACTCGGGAATACTGCAACTGAAACATTTGCAATGCTCAACACGGCCTACGGTGATTTTGCCATGAAGCGTACTGCAGGTTTCAAGTGGAATGAACGTTTCAAGGGTGGCCGACAGTCGATTGACAATGATGGGCGTCCTTCAACGTCAACTGACGACCCACACGTTGACAAAATCAACACCCTGCTGCGCGAAAATCGACGTCTGCCCGTTAGGGAGCTTGTCAAAGAGCGTGGGATATCAGTTGTATCTTGTTACGAGATTTTGACCAAAAAATTGAAGATGCACCGCGTCACTGCGAAATTTGTGCCACGCCTCACAGTGGGGTATTTTGGATTTGTTCGTGCAAAAAATCGACGACTCGTCAATTTTCAACGGAATTGAATTTTTGTTTTTTTTTTAAATACTCGCGAATAAATTTACTGTCGGATAGATTCGCCACTATTACGGTTTTAATCGTCAGTACGTCATAAAACGTCGGCAGTCGTCGGCCGATTTTTAGACTATTCAGATGTCAGTAATATTTGGTAATTCATACAAACAATGCTTCATGCTAATTGTTATCTATGTTTACAACCAATGAGTGCAAACCTTTCTATTCTCATTCTATTTTTGCAATAAAAGTTTTAAATAATAGTTAATAAACGTTCATAACGTTA
This sequence comes from Belonocnema kinseyi, assembly GCF_010883055.1. NCBI lineage: Eukaryota > Metazoa > Arthropoda > Insecta > Hymenoptera > Cynipidae > Belonocnema > Belonocnema kinseyi. The sequence continues at coordinate 133,503,466 of NC_046665.1, forward strand.
ATACTTTCATTTTCAAATTATTCGACCGAGAAACGTTTATTCTTAAGAAATCAACGAAAGAATATTTTATAGAATCTTAAATCTTTTTTCTTACAGTTTTTATTAAAATAAACATAAAAACTGTAAGAAAAAAGATTTAAAATTCTATAAAATACACTTTCATTAATCTCTTCAGAATAAACGTTTCTCGGTTGAATAATTTAAAAATTAAAGTATCAATGTTATGAACGTTTATTAAATATTATTTAAAACTCTTATTGCAAAAACAGAATGAGAAGAGAAAGGTTTGCACTTCTAATGGTTGAAAAGATAAGAAATGAGAATGAAGCATTGTTTGTACAAATAACCAAATATTACTAACATCTGAATAGCCTAAAAATCGGCCAACGACTACCGACGTTGGTCGACGTCTTTTTGACGTACTGATGATTCAAACCGTAATAGTGGCGTATCTATCCGACGAACAAATCCAAAATACCCCACTGTACGCCTGATGAACGGCGACCAAAAAGCCAATCGCGTCCGGGTTTGTCAGGAACTGCTTGATCGTTCAGATGAAGATGAGAACTTTCTGTCATGAATTATAACCGGTGATGAATCATGGGTTTATAGTTATGACATTGTAACGAAGGTCCAATTATCCCAATGGGTGGGTCAAACGTCCCCAAGACCCAGAAAAGCTCGCCAAGTTCGGTCGAATGTCAAGGTTATGCTGACAGTTTTTTTTATGCTAAGGGTGTTGTTCACCACGAATACCTCCCCTAAGGCTCCACAGTCAACCAGATTACTTACATTGAAGTACTGTAACGTCTGAGAGACGCCGTCCGACTCAAAAGGCCAGAACTGTGGAGAAGTGACAACTGGTTTTTCCATCACGACAACGCTCCTGCTCACTCAGCACTCAGAACTCATGATTTTTTGGCCAAACACTCGATTACTGCCCCCCCCCCCCATACTCAACTGACCTTGGTCCTCGTGACCTTTTCTTGTTTCCAAAACTAAAAAACCCCTCAAAGGAAGAAGATTTGAGACGATTTCAGAGATTAAGGCAAATGCGACGAAGAAGCTGAAAGCCATCACAAAAGAAGCGTACCAGGATTGTTTCAACAAGTGGAAACACCGTTGGGATAAGTGTGTGCGTTGGCGAGGAGAGTATTTTGAAGGAGAGCCAGACGTGTAACCTCCAAATGAAGTACATTTTTTTATGACCTCAATCCGCGTATTTTTTTAACAGACCTCGTACATAACCCGAAAAAATGCAGCTTGTTGGAAAGAATTAAATTATCAAATGATTGTCTTATGCAGATAGTGTATATGAGTAGAAATATGATCCACAGTAATGTACGACTCAAAATAATAAAAAAATGGAATAACTTTACGTTTTCTGAACTTTATATATAGCAATGAATGTTAATCCTGCCACAGTCTAGCCTACCAACGATAAAGAAAATTTAATCATCTCTTTCTTGTTACAGTTTTAAGTTCTTCTGAAAGAAATCCGCGACCTAATATTGACCTGAATCGTTCTCCTGCCGATTCTCCTCCTCGTTCCAGGTCCAGGTCTCCTATTGCCATTTTTCGTAATGGTCCCAGGTACACAGATTTACCTATAACTCTTCCTTCTCCTGACGGTCGAGGATGTGGAGTTGAACAACTCAGATTTATTCGGCTCATTCCCCAACATAATCGAAACCAGATGTTCGAACTTCGAAGATACATTTTTCCAACTGATAAATCATTTAAAGTGTTAATGGTAAGAAAGAAGTATTTGCCTGTGCCACGACAAGAACAAATTGTACTATCAACATCAAATGGTTACGCTTTTGCAATATTAGAGAGTATGAATATTTTGGCTGGAATATATAAATGTATTAATCGCGATATGAGACGTGTTAAAGTAAACATGGATACCCACGATGCTTTCCGAATGAATGAAGTCGAAATAAATTTGTCTCCAGTAGGAAACCAAAAAACAATTACTTTGAATTATAATGTAGTTAATACAAACAATAATCGTCTTAACCAGTAATTTAAAAAATGTAAAACTAAAATACAATCCTTGCGACCTTAATTCAGATAAAAATGTTTTATGTAACTGGTAATTACAATAAAAAGTAAATTTTGAATCGTTCGCGAGGCTTTAATCTTTTATTAATGCCCCAGCCAGTCTTTTTCGGAAGCAGAAACAAAAATCTGCTCACCTTTGCGAGACCCCGAGATACTTTTTTTTGTAAACGGTAAAAAAAGTGGATTTTTTATATGTTGCAAAACCAATAACTACCATTATTAACTCTTTTTTTATTCTTAATAAACGCTTTTGCTCAAGTTTGATGAAAAATTATATATGTAAATGAAAACTCTCAATAGGTATACTAAATTTGTTTGATATTTTTCATTAATCTGTGACACACACTACTTTTTACTCTCTTGTTATTTTCTCGTGAAAGAAAATCATTATTTATTCGCAGACTTTCAGCAATATAGTTTTTATATAAATCGACACCTCTTTGAATAATATATCAATTTTTTATTCAAAGTCAGAAAAATTTAATTTAATTAATTGTTTTTCGTATTCTTCCAACAGTGTAGATAATCAGATGAACTTTTGGAAGTCCCATGGGTTCCCCAATTTCCAGTAATTTAGCTTTCATGGTTATGCAAGACTTAGAATCTGAGATTAAAAAAAAATATATTTTTTCATTACTGCCTACTTTAGGTATGTGGACAATATTTTATTAATTACGCCTAAAGATACATAAGTGCCATTGCCGCTTAGGTTGACTTCTTTATTGCCAAGTTTAAGAGAATAACACTAAGCGGTAATGTTACTTATGTATCTTTTTAATTTATACGACAGTATACATAAAAGATTAAAATTTACACATGAAATAGAAAATAATAATACAATTAACTTTCTTAACATTAGCATCATAAAAAATGATAATGATTCCATTAGAAATTCCACAATTTGGTAGAAAACTTAAATATTTCGTTAAAGATAAATTTTTCTCTGGAAAGCTAATCGTTTTCATTAAAAATTCGCTTGGCTTCAGAATTAAACTATTTTATAAATTTTGTTTCAGTTTTTTGCTTAATTCAACTAATTACAAATTCGCCTTTCTGGTAGAAATTTATGTAATTCATTTTGAGTTTATATTTAATGAAGCTTTTTCTTTTTTTATTAAAAAAACTTTCTGCATTGAAAATCTTGACTTGGAATTATATTCATAGTAATCAAATATTTCGCATTATACAGAAATCCACTTAGAATATGTCTACAGTTTTGCGAGTTTATTATAACAAATGTTATTTTCTTAGTTTCTTAGGATTCTATTAATATGTTTAATTTGCTAAAAAATAATTATTAATTTCTTGAATTTGTTAGTAAAGTCCATAAATTATCAAATAATTTAAACAATTTTTTATTTTATCTTTTAATACATAAAATTCCATGCATGGTTGGGTAAAATTAATATAAGTACTTTGTTAAATTTAATTTAAACTGCTTTAAATTCCCACCTTTCAAAGTATAAATATTGAATTTTCAAGAAAATAGATGAATTTTTAACCAAATAGTTAAATTTTCAAGGAGATTAATTTTTTACCAAAAATACTAATTTTCAAAAAAAAAACATAATTTCTCATTCAAATAGTTTAATTTTCAAATAAAGAATATTAATTTGCATCCAAACAGTTGGATTTTGAACTCAAAAATGATCAGTTTTCAACAAAAAATAAAGTACTTGAATTTTCAGTTAAAAATTAATTTTTCATCAAAAAGAAACAAAATAAATTTTCAAATAAAAAAATCAATTTTCCATAAAATAGTTAAATCTCTATTTAAAAAATATGAGTTCGAAGCATGAATTTTTAACTAAAATAATGAATGTTCAACTGGACAAATTGAGTTTTCAACAAAAATGACCAATTTCTAGCCAAGAAGAATAATTATGTTGCAATAATTGCAATCGATAATTTTTAAAAAATTCCGATGATGATTCAAACTGTTCTCTTTTTTAAATTTAAGTATAAGTACTTTTCAAAAATAACTTGGTGAAAGAATTATGTAATTTGGATTTTCGGCTATGCTGGACCTATAGGATAACATAGCATTGATAACGGACAGATTAAATTTTAACGCCATTATAAATAAATTTTCATAAATTAGAGACGACTTTTCAAAACAAAAATAAATAAATAAAAATAGATCAATTTCTAAGCAAAGTGATTAAAGTTTAATTAAGTAATAAATCTCCGACTGGAATATTTGAATTTTAAACCAAAAAGATCAATTACCGACTAAAATGAATAATCTTTAACCACAATAATTAACTTTTATACAGAAAAAATTAATTAATTTTTACCAAAAAGACGAATTTTTAATTAAAAAAGATCATTCTTGAGTAAAACAATGAATAGCTAAATTTTTATTTGATAACATTACTGATACTTAAATTTTCAGTTAAAAAAATTAATTCACCGCCAAAGAAATAACAAAGCATGAAAGAGAGTAATTTTTAATTAATGTGATGAATCTTCAAACTGAATAGTTAATTTTTAACAGAAGAGATTAACTTTCAACCAAGTAATTAAATTCTCATTCATAAAAGATGAATTCTGATCGAAAAATGTAGTAGTTAATATTTCATCCAAAAAAGATTTAAATTTTCTGTAAGAAACAGTTGAATTCAATCAACAAATACGACTTTTCAACATAAGTTGAATTTTTAAACTAAAAGATGAATTGTCAACAAAAAAATTAATTTTCTACTAAGTTTTTTTTTCCTCTCAGTTAATTTTCTTATATGTTTTTCATCAAAATACATGACCTTTTAACCAGATACATTCACCAATTAAGAATTTTTGTTATTTAATTTTGCATCGGAATTTAAGAAAATTGCAGGCTCTCGAAAAAATTTCCTGACTTTAGAAAAATTTCCCTGACATTTCCAAGTTTTCCCAGGCATATAAATATTCCCTGATAATTCCAGGTTATCAGGTTTTCCAGCTACGATAGACACTAGGGTGTTTCCTAATTTTTTCCTCTCGAATTTTCCTGCCTATCGCCTGGAATTTTTTTTGGATCCACACAAAAATAAATCCATTTCTTTTTGTTAAAAAAAATTAGAGGTGGCGCAACTGTAATAAAGTTTAACATTAAGTGAAAAATGGACAAAAATTAAAAAAAAACAAAAAAACCTATGTGGCATTAATTTAGATAAAGATATTTATAAACAATAATAATAATTTGTTATAGTAATTATTTTTGTAAAATTTAATTGATTATTAGGTGACTTCAAGTGAAAAATAGACAAATAATTAAAAATCCACAAAAAAACCGCAACTTTCTGCCGTTAAGAAAAGAGAATACTATAACAAATAATAATACATTGTTTGCACAATTTTTTTGTCAACTTGAATAAATGATTACTTTACTCTAATTATAAAGAGGAAAAAAGTGGAAAATTCTCGAAAAAACGCGACTTTTTTCGAACGATAAAAATAAGGCAATAAAAATACTTTTGTTCCAATACTAGTTTATATTATGACTGGTAATATTATAAATTTATTGAAATGATATACATTTTTCAGGGTGGCTAAGAATAAAATGTAATGGAAAATAAGTAAAAAATATTAAAAAGTAATACAAAATCGTTGAACTCGAGTCCGAAGCACGAGATACGTGATGAGAATCTGTTCTTTACATCCGAAGGAGCTTTAACAAAAGAGAATTCACAATCATCAAATGAAAGTTTTCGAATGTTTGACTTTTAATATTAAAAGGCTTGCGCACAAATTTGGGGTGAATACAAACAGTGAGCGCGTAGCACAGATACTATCAAATTGAAAGTATTTTTGTTTAGCGGAAACAATTTTCTCCAGAAATTAGAAAAATACTTTTTTAATTCAAAAGTATGTTTAACACTTTATATAAAAAATTGTATTGAAATAAATCTACATTCATTTTTCTTAACTTTATATGCTTGAGCTTCATTAAATCGTCAATCTTTCAATTAATAGCACTGTATTTTCATACCAAAACTCGAATTATTTTATTCAAAGCAAAATTGAGTGGATTATTGGCATAAATTTTTGCATTAATAATTCAGAATTCAATAGCACCGGCACTTTTGTTCTTAAAAATTATTTTTCAAACAAAAACAAAACGCATTTTCAATTTAATTGTGTACTGAAACATAATTTTCAAACAGTCGCACATCAGAATTTTTATTTTATTTCTTTCAAGATGAGAAAAGAACATGCCCTGAGAGAAGGATCGTTGCATCGATCGAAATTTCTTATTTTAAATTTCAGTTTTACTAAAATGTTGTTGAATTTTCAAACCAAGTCAAGTAGTAAAGATTTCAACTTTTAACAATCTTTTAAAATACCCTAAATCCTGAAGTATTATAAGATCCTAACTTAGCTCCTCTAAAATCTTTTCAAATCTCTTGAAATTTAAAAAAATACTCTAAAAAGTCTAAATTCTTTCAAATTCTTCGAAATCCTTTCAAATTATTAAAATAAATTGTAAATTCGTTAGAGTCATTATAAATACCCTAAAATAATAAAAATTCTTACAAATTTGTGGATGCATTTGATTTTATTTTGTAATTTTTTGTGAGTTTAATAACAATATATACCGGAGAGTAATAATAGTAGATTCGAATTTTCAACAAAATGCATAATTTTTCCATCAGATTGTAAAATTTTTAAGCAGGAGGATTAATTTTGTACCATAAAGAACTAGTTTTTAATTTTTAATATGAATTTTCAAAGAATTTTTTGAATTTGCAATTAAAAATGATACAATTTTCACCAAAAATTAAATAATTAAATTTTTAATTGAAAGAATTAATTTGCAAATGAAAAATTAACGAATTTTCAACAGCATAGTGAAATTTTTAAGCAAGGAATTAAATTTTTAACTAAAAGTCGAAAATGTGAATGTTCAATGAAAAGGTTAATTATTAACCGACAAAGATTATTTTTTTACCGGCCAGTTTCAAAGAAGATGACTTTTTAACAAAACTGTGAAATTTTTAACGAAATAATTACATCTTGAATCAAATATTTCAATTTTTATCTAAAAACATGAATGTGTAACTAAGAAGATTAATTTTTTAACAAAATAGATAAATTTTCAACAAATTACAATATTTTTCAAACAATGATTTGAATTTTCAAATTTTGATATTAAAAAATATCAATTTTTAACGAAAAACATTATAGTTGAATTTTTGTTTTAGAAAGACCCAGAGATCAAATTTCAACTGAAATTTTGAACCTTAAAAAATGAATTTTTAATCAAATAGTTCAACTTTGAACTAAGGTTGGAACTAATCAGTTTGAAAAAGTTAATATTTTATTAAAAAATGTAACATTTGACACTTCAAGGAAACAGTATTTTTTAATTTTAAATTGAAAAAAGTTTAGTAGAACCGAGAAGGTTAATTTTCATGAAAATACATGTAAATTTAATTTTTAGATATTTTAGATTCTTGTTGAAGGAAAACTTAGTGAAACTTCCATATATCAACTCTTTGATGAAATCGACTGAATATAACTTTTTAGTAAACCGTAAAAGCTCGAAAAAATAATTCATTGATAAATATCAGAAATTTTATTTGTAATTGTGTTTTTATTTGCTATGTTCCTACGGCTAAATTAAAATTAAATAATGTTTTAAATTGCCTTAGCAAAATTCTTATGTACAGTGGAGCAATTTCACTGTAAAATATGTTTCACTAAGTAATTGCCAATGATTTTGTAAATCCTGTCAAATTAAGATTTCGCAAGATTTGATATTCACGTTGCTTAAAAGCTTAAAAATTTCATAGCCCAAGAGGATTTACGTTAATTTTTGCTAATACATTTTCATTTATCTTGCTCTTTTTTGATGATTTTCAACATTATTATTCATTCACGAATAAAATATAAAAATAATTGTATATAATTTAGTTCTCAATCATTTTGACTCGTACTGCGATAATCTCGTTTAATCGAGACGAGACGAGAATTAGAATATTAAACCGAGAATCAGTCTCGTTCTCGTCCATGTCTCGCTTGTCTCGCTCGATATGCAACTCTAAAGAAAACAACTCATTAAAATTCACTTTTTAGTAGCTGTTGAACATATCTTAAGTTTTTTTATTTTTTGACAATCGGTAATTAATCGAAAACCCGTTCCTCGTGAAAGCTACCGCTGAAAAGATCAATGGCCGCGGTTTAAAGCGAAACCGTTGGAGGATGATATAACATTAACCATCATCGCCAAAAATAGAAGGTGGAAGCGAATTTTACAAGAAAATTTTTGACAGTTATGAACATCTAGCCTTAAAGAAAAATTATTTTTTAAGTTAATATTCTATATCCTGGATTATGAAACTAATATCTAGAGTTTACGGTTTAATTTCTATAAATGACTGTTACAAATTTTTATATCCACGATACTAAAGGATATAATCTAATTTTCTCAGTATGATAATAAAAATTATCTTAGGGGTTTATTACGTGTAATTTACAACCAAAAAAATAACTTTTAAACATTGGATAGATTATTTATCGTTTCATACATACAGTAATAATAAGAATCACATTAATGTTCATACAAAAAAATAATAAAGGCAATAAACGAATTTTTGGAAGATTCAGTTGCTGTCAAATTATTCATAATTTATAATACAAACAAAATACGAAATGAAAGCAAAGCATGGTTCTCTTCGTGACGTAATTAATTTAGTTTACAAAGAAAGTAATTAATCTTGGAATGTAACAAGTAATTACTCATGTGTTTTTTTTAATCGGTTTCGCAATGATATTGAAAGCGCCATGCTAGCCCGATAATTTCCATCGTAAACTCCTCAACAATTCGTTTGTGATCAGGCATACATTACCCTCACTTTCTTCAAGATGATTTATAATAATGTAGACAAGCAGTAATCATAAAATCAATTTGTCCAGTGATTGAAAAATTAAAGAGTCGTTTGCTTTAATACAAGCTAAGGTAGGTCAATTAAAATGGTAATTAGCACAAGGATAAAAACTGGTTAAAAACACACGATCGAAGAAATTAAAAAGTAAAAACATATAATTTTTATATTTGAAAAATAAGGATGGAGATTAAAGACAATCATTTAAAGAAATTAATTATAAGTTAGAAGAAATAAATGTTAATGAATATTTACTATATCGTTAAGATAAGACGTCAACACGAACTTTCTGTTGCATTTGTTCCATATAACTTTTGTATTAGTTGAGGTCGAAGATGCCTTGATTACAAGTGTTTTCTTTATTACATGATATTGCTTAATGATTGCAAGAGAAAGTCAATGGTGTGTAATTTACTTCAGCGAATTCTCCCTATCTACATTGTAAAATGATATAAAAATTAGATGTGATAAACTCACTTTCCATTTTGCAATCTTAATTAAAATGTCAGGAGCCATTATTATATAAATAAATAACATATAATAAATAAAAGAATGATGAATATATGACACGTGACCATAAGTGTACTTAAATGTACAACTCGTAGTAATAGACAATGACAACCAACATCAAGGTTTATCAAAAAGTCACATGATCAGATGATCTTTAGCATAGGTAAAAACCAACATTACGAAGGTCAGTAATAAAAACATTCAGATGCCTAGTTTAAACCTATATAAAATTAAATAAGAAACAACTAATAGGTTAAAAACAACACTCGGAAATTTAATGACATTAAAAAAAAACAATGGACATTAAAAGAACGAAACAAAGTCTTATAAATACATTGGGATGATCAGTAGAAACTTGAGCAATGTTGAATAACAACATACGATAGACATTCCTTTTCAACAGTTAATAGCAACAGAAAAGAACAATCTTAGAAAGGTCTAGAATAACCTTAAAATACGTCATAAAGAACATTGGAAAGACGATTGCGTTTTTTAAAAAACAAAAGTGATTAATAAACCTAAAAACTGGTATACGAGTACATTAGGATGGTCAGTAACAGCCTTAGTAATGTTCAATAACAGCAGACAATACAAATTCCTAGGCATCAGTTTATATCAACGGAAAAAAAGAACCTTAGAAAGGTTAATAACAACTTCAAGTCAGCTTTAACATTGGAAAAGTTGATGACTTTCTTAAAAAATGAAGTGTCATTAAAAATGTTTAATTGTGGTCCATGATCACCTTATGATGGTTCACCTTAGCGATGTTCAATAACAACAGGCAATAAAAGTGTCTTAGCATCAGATAATAAGAATGGAAAAGAACAACCTTAGAAAAGTCAATAACAACCTAAAAATAGGTCAAACATAACATTAGGAAATTCATTCTTGAAAATAAAAAAAAATTATAAAACATTCTTAAAAAACTAAGTGACAATAAAAAACGCAAACTACGATCTATGATCATTTAGAGAAGATCAGTAATAACCTTAGCAATGGTCTATAATAACAGCAGGGTGGCCGCAAAAATTAATTTTTAAAAATCCCTGATTTTTTCCTGTTCCATTTTACATTTTCCCTGAACATTAAAATTCAAAAACAGGTATTTTGATCTTATAATAATTTCAACACAGATTTTTTTATAAACGAATTTAAGCAATTTGGAAGTGCAGATATTTTTTAAATTTATTTATTTTCGCCATGAAAGATGATTTTCCTAGCATAAAAGATGAATTTTCAATTGAAAAGGACAAATTTTGGACAAAACTGTTAAATTTTCCACAAAAAATATCACTCTTTAATAAGATATTGTAATTTTCAACGAAATAATTGTTTCAACAAATTAAGGAATTTTTAACTTACAAATATGAATCTTCATCAAAAAATGGAAACGTTATATGGTCAGTAAAAAAAATTAATATAATTATTTCACTATATTATCTGTATACTATAAATTCGAATGTCAAAAAATAGGGAGTTTAATATTCTACCAAATAGATTAAGTTTTAACTAAAATGATGGATCTTCAAAAGAAAAAGACAAAAATCTGGTCGCTTCGCGGGCACATTCTTATCGCGCGCTGCGTGCGCGGCTCGCAAGTTTGAGTGCGTCTAGGGCGCGCGACTGTTGGTTCTCGCGCTTCGCGCTCGGTCTTTGTATTTGCCCCACATTTGTGCACAGACCTATTAAGGTTAACGAACCAAACATCGACAACTGTAATTTGGTGATTGTGAATTCTCTTTTGTTAAAGCTTCTTCGGCTTTAACGAACACATTCTCACCACGTACCTCGTGCTTCGCACTCGATTTTGTCCAAAATGTAAACTTTTCTATGTTATGTTTAACACTCCTGTATCAAACTTATAATACATTTATTTAGATTATTTAGCGATAGAAAGTTTTCACATAAAATTAATGCCTTCTGATTATGATGAGAATGTAATAATGCATCTTTTTTGAGCGACAAAAATTTGAATTTTCGATTTTTTAACAAAATTTAAAAAGTTGTTATGATAATCGTGTAGGTCTTTAAAAACTAACATTTTTCTTTTGTTGACTTTTTTTCATGTGATGCGTTGAATGACATAGGATAGTAATTTTCGTTATTATTATTATTTTTTTTTTTAAGTTGGGAAACGCTATAACTCTGGTAATTTTGATGTTATCAAAAAAAGTCATCAAGATAAATTGTTCATATTTTTGTGCACCATAAACAGCACTATATGAAAATTTCAAATCTTAAAAAGGTGGTCTCAAAAATTTTGAAAATGCTCCAAATTATTGCATTTTTATTTAAAATAGCCATAACTGTGATAATTTTCTTGTTATCAAAACAATCCATTAAGATAAATTGTTAACATTTTCGTGTTATTAATAGTTGATTTCCCAGAAAAAAAACAAGTTAAAATTATGAAAAATAGCCAAATAATTCATTTGTTAATTAAGATAGTTTAACAACAATTAATAATTTTCATTTGATGGCCAAATATTATATTTAGGATTTATTTCAAAGTATGTGATTGATTCAACAGAAAAAACTTGATTTATTCCATCAAAAATAACTGATGCAAATATTTTGTTTATAAAAATTGCTTTCAAAATAATAAAGTATTTTTCATCTCTTATTAATTCAACTAAAAAACTCTTGGTATCCATAAATTGTTCACATTTTGTGCGTAGGAAGTGGCAAACCGCCGCCAATCTCCACGAAACCATTTTCATTCACTTCTTTGTTTATAACAAATTCTATAAACTTTTGAACATTTTTATTGCGATCGATACTAATTTTTTTAGATTTCATTTAATAAAAAAGTTAAAATCGAATAATAATTGTCTTCTGAAAATCAATTTGTCCACGAATGTTTTTTTTTCACGGTTAACAACATCCTCTAAAAAGGATAAAAAAGGGCACTTTTTCTAAAGGCTTCCTTTCGATCAGAAAGAATAGACTATTCGACCAGCCTTTCAATTTAATCTCTATTATTTTTATTTATTTTATTTTCATCAATTTCCTGTAAATGGAGTGATGAAATCGTAAAAATATTGATTACAAAAAAAAATTTCGATACACAAGACCAAAGGCCTTGACCTTGTGCCTAAAAATAAGACTCAAGACCAGGCTTTGAGAACGGTAACGGGAATGAAAACATTACCGAGAATATAACCGAGAAATACATTCTCTGAGAATTTATGAGAACTTTAGAATTTATTTAAATTAATAAAAAATTACATTTTTCGTTAACTTAGAAAGAATTATGAAATTAATACAACAAAAGAAAAGAGTTTTGAAAACAAAAAGACGAATTTCCAACAAATAAAGATTTTTCACTAAAAAAAAATAAAAGTTTACCTAAATTATTGAACCTTCAAGCCAGAAATAAAATATAACTTTTCAACAAAAAATTAACTTTCCACAAAACTGATGCATGTTTATCCAACAAAAATGAAATTTCAAACTAAAAAATTACATTTTTACCAAAAAAAGGCGAAATTTTAAATAAAAAAGATCAATCTTAGAAAAATGGAAAAGGAACATTTTCTATTAAAAAAAGATTAATTTTCAACAAAATAATTAAACTTTCAACCTAAGAGATGAAATTTCAAGTAAAAATATAAATCTTTAATCAAAAAGTGATTTCGTAACAAACTGAATCAACCAAATCTTTAAATCTAATTAGTTGAGTACTCAAGCAAAGAAGAATGATTTCAAAGAAGAAGTTGCATTTTTATTTTTAAAAAAAGCATAAAATTTGTTCTAAAACGGATGAAATTGTAAATCAAAAAGAAACATTTTAAAAAAAAGTTGAATTTTCTTTTTCAAAAGATTTCAGTTGACTTTTCACTATGAAAATATGAATTTTTAAACAAGGAATAAGGTTCTACGAAAATAATTACATTTTCAATCCAAAAAGACTAATTTTTAACCTAAAAGAATGACTTCTTAACAAAATTGTTGAATTCTCTACTAAATGGTTGCATTTTTATCAACAAAAAAAAACACAAAATTTTCATCCATAAAAAGACTTCAGTGTCTGCAAGCATTTCAGCTTTGCAAGGACAAAAATTTAATTTTTTAACAAAAAATGAACAAGTATCTACGAAAAAATTTGAATTTTCAATCCAACAAGACGAATTTTTCAACCATAAAGTATGAAATTTTAACAAAAGTGTTTAATTCTCTACCAAATGGTTGAATTTTCATCCTAAAAAAATTAAATTTTGTTCTAAAACAGATGAATTTGTAATAAAAAATGACAAATTTCACTTAAAGATTTCAGTACATTTTTCAAAACCAAAACATAAATTTTAAACAAAATGTAAATTTCCTACGAAATATTAAAATAAGAAAATAGTATAATAGTTTCATTTTCAACCAAACAGTTGCATTTTCATCGAAAAAGCTGACATTTGACTTAAAACAGATGAATTTTTAATTAAATAAAAACAAAAATAAAATTTTAAAAATAGTTGAATTTTTATCCAGAAAATATTTCAGTTACTTTTTCAACACCGAATATTATATTTAAACAGTAGAATTTTCAACAAAAATTATGTCTTTCAACAAAATTGTTGAATTTTTATCCAACAGTTGCATTCTATCCAAGAAAGATTTAATTTCTACTAAAGCAGGTGAATTTTAAAATCATGAAGACAAATTTTCAAAAAAGAATTGAATTTTTAATTGAAAAGTTACATTGTAATTCAGGAATGATAAAATTTCTCCTAAAACAGATGATTTAAACAAAACAAAACTTTTTAAAAATAGTTAAATTTTCATTCAAAGAAGTTTTCAGTTCACATTCTAATACCAAAATAAAATAGTAAACAATTTGCAACCAAAATGGATATCCTTTAAAGAAAATTATTAAATTTTCATCTAAATAATAAAATTTATAACTAAAAGGATAATCTTCAGAAGAAAGTTGCGAATTATGAAAAATCCTAAATTATTCAGATTCAAAATTCTTAAATTAAAAATAAGATTCTTAAATTTTGAACTCTTTGAATTAGAAATTATACAATTTTAACTGCTTACTAATAAAATTGTCCGTTTAAAAAAAATTGTAATCTGAAATTTTTCAATTTAGTACTTTTTTAATTAGAAATAATATAGCTTTAATTCCTTTGAATTTTAAGTGAACGAATTTTCAAAATTGTATTTGAAAAATATTTCATTTCTGACGTTTTGAAAATGTCCTATTTTCGAAATTTTCTTATAATCTAAAATCATTGAAATTTCCGATTCTTATATTTCAAATAAAATTGTTTTATTTTATAAGCTTTGTATTAGAAATGATACAATTTCAATTCTTTTCTAATAAAATTATCAAATTTTGAAAATTTAATCTAAAAGTGTACAACTTGAAACGTTTTTAATTAGACATAATATTATTTGGAAAACTTCTATTTCAACGCTTTTCCAAAAGAGGCACCGCGAACGATGCCAAATAGTTAAATCCGAATCTATGCGTCCAAATTTTCCAAAGACAGCATGGACTGGGGTTTCCTTATTCTACTTCGTGCGGATCAGGGTCGGCTCTGATGCAAGGCAGCCGGGGCGAAAGCCCTGGGGCCCCCACATGATGAGGGCCTCCACAACCGTGGATTCAAAAATTCTATTGCTCGTAAAGTGCCATTAACTTAATGACGAAAAATATGAATTTTAATAGTGTTTATTTGTTGTTCAAACGTAAAAATGAAATTAATAATAGATATTTATTAATTTAAAGGGCCTCCGCTTTTTTCTTGTCTCGGGCCCCTACACACCTTTCTCCACCTCTGGCCAGGATGAACAATTTTATACTTTGTAGATATGAAGCTAACTATTTAAAAAAGAAGTAGCACGTTGGTATTTCATAATTTTTTATTTAATGCTAGTATTCATTATGTACTGTGAGGCTATTGAATTTTGAGGTTTGAGTTTCAGTCGAATAGTATTAATCCTATATATAAAAACTCGTAACCTCCATTAGTAGGGCATGGGCGCTGAATCTTACAATGGTCAAGTTAATCACATATTTTATGGCGACTGGCGACATCTTTCTTCGACGTATAAAATCAGTCGAAATAAAAAAACTAGATTTCTACTTTTATCGATCGTCTATAGTTATTTGCGTATTGCGTCTTTATTTTCACTTTCAACAGCAACTGTTATTTTAATTGAATTATTATTATGTATTAATATTTAAATTTGTTTCTCTTAAATCTTCAATCGTTACATTAAATTACTGAAGATACATTTCACCAGAATGTGGTTTATTCAATGTTACAGGAATAATAATTTAAAGTTTATGTTAAAATCTACTTTTTTCAAGTAATATAAAAGAATCTTAAATTAATTGATATATTGTGAAATCATTAAGTTTAATAATATTATGATGTAAATTATAATGAAAAATGTTATTTGAATATAAAGTTATCATAAACTAAATTAGAATTAAATAAATTTATTATTTTCATGTTCTAATTACATTAATGATTTAATGGTAAAAATA
>NC_046665.1:133519501-133539869 GCF_010883055.1 Belonocnema kinseyi
ATATTAATTTTAAATTTTACATAAGTGAGTCATTAAATTATAATTACAATTTTTATGAAAACATAAAGTTATTATAAGCTAAATTACAATTAAATCAATTTATTTTATTAATGTTTTAATTATGTTAATGATTAAATGTTAAAAAACTTGTTACTTTTAGATTAAAATTAAATAATACTGTAGTTTAATTTTTACTTTATCTAATTTAAATTTATTAACTATTTAATATTCGAGCTATATTGATTCTACATTTTACATAATTGAGTGATTGACAAAATTTTTCTTTTCACGTTTTAGTAATAATAATACTATTTTCATGATTTATATATTTTCAAATTATAAAGCTTGATAATATTATGTTGTACAGTCTTATAATTTTTATAATAATATTATATTCATATTTCATATTTTTAAATTATTTACAAATTTAAGATTAAATATAATTTCAATAAATTTTAAATTAGTTTATTCAATGTTACAGGAATAATTTTTTAAATTTTATCTTAAAATCTAATTTTGTTAAATAATATAAAACGTTATTAAATAAATAGATATATTGTGAAATCATTAAGTTTAATAATATTATAATATAAATTAAAATTTATTAATAAAATAACAAAGTACATAAAGATTGGATTTAAATTGTTTAATATGAAGTAATATAAATATGTTATTTCCTCTCAGATTATGTAATTAAATATTAGAATTACATTTTAATGGTCTTTCTTTTGTAAAATGGTTAATTGATAATTAGCTAATTAACGTTTTCTGATTATTAAAGTAAATAAAGATTAAAACTTATTTCCTGAAATTGAAGTAACATAATTTAATTATTGACTTAAAGGTTCTATAAAGGAATATTGAATATGATTTGAATATTTAAAGTTAATTTATATTATCTATTATATTATTTCAATTAGAGAATTTTTCAAATGATTCTGATGTACTGAAATATGTATTTGCATTCGATTTTTCAAATCATATGGAAATACGTTTGTTTTTTTTCTGAAATTAGTATCAAACGTTATCAATAAAACAAATTTGCAAAAATGAATGTGATATTAAAAGAAAATGCAGAGAACAAATTATTTCTATGTTTAACAGAAAATGATTGTTTAATGCTTTTTATGTTATAATTTATGAAAAAATCAATTAATTGTTAGATGACTAATTTTTTCACAACATCAAACTAGATGAAGATACAATTATAACTTTTTTTTTAAATTAAGTATTTTAAGTTGTGCAATAATTTCTTCTTAACATTTTGCTACCATATTAAAATTAAATATATTAATTTTATTTTCTATATTTATATTAATTAAAAGGGTTTGAACTTTTCCTATTATTTTGTAAAATCCCGTAAAATATTATTTTTTTAATCTAGATTTTTTGTTGACGAATCTGAAATATTCAAAAATCTTTTATAATTGTCTTCAAATTTGTAAGAAAGTTCTGAAGATTTTGAGCTTCATTTTTTAAATTTTAAATTATTTTTCAAAATTGCAAGAAAAATTGGATTCATTTAAAAATATTTTTAGAAATTCAAGAGTCTTTCCATAGATTTAAAATATTTGAAACCTTGGAAGCATTTCCGATGACTGATGGAATATTTATAATTTTTTCTGAAAGTATAAAAACCCTAAATATCTTTCGCAAAGGCTAAAATTTTTCTAATAATTTGTACAATTCTGTAAAAAAAATGTATATTTTTTAAATCTTCAACATTCTTTTTTTGATATATCTGAAATATTTAAAAATCTTTCCAAAATATCTCATGAAAATGATAAAATTCACATAATCTTAAAAAAACGTTACTTAATATGTGAACAAGAATATAAGTGTTCAGAAAATTAAAAAAAAATTGTACTCACTAAATTGAGTAAATGATAAAAATGAGTATGAAAGTGAGCGCACGCACATAATAGTCTAGTTAATTAATAAACTACTATTTGGCATATTTTAAATTCCTGAATATGCCGAAACTAGGAAATAATTTATATTAAACTGTTCGAAGATTATCTTTGAACCGTTGACATATCCCGTGTGGAAATAACCCCATTTGGCCCTATTACAAGTCAGGCACTAATTGGGGGCTAGTCGGATTATTAATTTTGATAAAGTACTCAGTCGGGGACTAATCGGGCACTAGTTGGGTTTTTTGTTGTCAAAATTTCAATCGGGGCCTGGTCGGTGGTCAAGGGCTAGTCGCGCCTTTTTGTTCACTAATGATTTTTTAAATTCTATAATACTAAGAATATATTAAACAATACTCTCACACCGTTTTTTGGAGAAAATATTTATTAATATTAAATTCATCTCAAATAGACCTAATAAATAATTATTAAGCTAATAATTTTGTACGAAAATCAACTTTTTATAAAAAACAACGATCAGAATATTCAAAAAGATGTAATATTATTTTTTTTGTAGTATTTTTTAAAAAATTTCGATTTTCTAGGATGTTCCCCATTAAATCTTGGGTAAATTTGAGCACCTTTAAATATTTAAAAATAGTCTATGGAGATTTCCGTAAATAATAAGTATTTTGACAAACTTTTAGGGGATGTTCCACACATTTTGGGGAGTTTGGTTAATATTCCACGCAGCGAATGTATTATAATATTACCCCTACTAGTACCCGATCAGGCCCCGACTAGAATAGGTCGGGTCACCTGACTAGCCCCCTAATAATCTACCGTGACGCTACTGGTCGGGGGCTAGTCAGATGACCCGACTAGTCCCCAACTTTAAGTAGGGTCGAATGGTTGGGAACCAGACTAATTCCCCATTTGAATTTCTACACGGGATAATGTGAACAATACAAGTATTGTTAAAAATCATAAATTCTTAAATTTTCTGCAATTCTTTTAAATTCTCTTACATTTTCGGTTACATAACCTGAACTTAAAATCTCGGGAATTTAAGAACTCTAGTAAGATATCTTACAACCACTTCCCGGTTCGATGAATAATGTTGAAGGACAGTGTTCTTGGTAACTCGTAGGTTCCTTGGCTATTTACCAGATAGGTGTCAATTTCTTCCGGAAGTGTGACGAAGCATGCGAGGAGAAGGGTTCTATATCGTGTCAGATTCTGTTTTTCACCAAGATCGGAAGCTGCCACATCAACATATATCATGCATGAATGATTGCCCACCACCTCCCTATACTATTATATCATGTATATTATATACCCTAACTTGGGGTTAATCGCGATAGCCTAGAGAAACCGGGCTACTGATAAGGGATCCTGAAAAAAACAAAATTTCATCAAATAGTTAATTTTTCAAATGAATAGTTTAATTTTCAACAAAGTAATTTAATTTTTATTTAAATAGTTAAATTTTTAACTGACAAACATAAGTTGTTATCCAAAAATGGAATAGTTACATTTTCAGTTTGAAAAAAGTAATTTTCATGAAGAAAACGAATTTTCTATTAATTAAATTGAATAAAAAAGGATGAACATTTAACTAAATATTTGAATCCACAGCCAAAAAGATTAATTTTCAACCAAATTGTTGCATTTTGGCCAGAATAGATTGTATCTACAAAGATATGAATTTTCAAACGAAAGGACAATTTTTATGCAAAACAATACAATTTTTAAAAACAGAGTTAATTTTTAACTATATAGCTTAATTTTTCACTAAATTGCTATATATTTAAAAAAAATCTAATCTTAATTTAAAAAAATCACAGAGCTCACCAAATTGATTAAGCAAGAATGGTCAACGAAAGTTCGTCAATAAATCAATCCACGCCTCATTTTTAACAAAATAGTTATATTCTGAACGAAATGGATAAAGCTTTAACTAAGAAAATAAATTAAGAAATGAGTCTTTTTGGTTTAAAAATTCCAATTGATCTATTTTTGTTTAAATATTATTTTTTTAATTTTGATGATTTGCTTGAAATTTAATTAATTTAATTTAATTCATTTTTTAATCCAAAACGTTATTAGTAGGTTATGGTGATAGCTCAAGGGCTAAAAACATTCTCCTGAATATTATCTTATTAGTAATAAATTTTATTTATTTGGCTGAAAATTTAACCATTTTTTTAACCAGAAATCCTTTTTGGTTGCGAACTAAACTGGTTTGTTAAAAATTCTTCTTTTTGTGTTTAAAATGTAACTGTCTTTTTAGAACATTAAGCTTTCATTTAAAATTCATATTTTGTTTCTGATGAGTCAACTGAAATTTTTTTTGGATGAAAACAATTTTTTCCGAAAATTTATCTTTTTGACTAAAAAGTTTATCATTCTTAGTAGAAATATTCCATCTTTCTTGGATAAAAGTGCAACTGCTTTGTTGAAAAATGAACTATTTCCTAGAAAATTTACTTTTTATTTAAAATTCGTATTTCTAAGTTGAAAAATCAAAACTTTTTTGGAAATGGGGCTTTTTGGTTTTAAAATTCAACTGCTTTAGTAGAATTTTCATTGTTCTTGGACAAAAATGCAACTGTTTAGTAGAAAATTTACTTTATTGTTATTTTTTAAATTTATTTATTATTTTTACTATTATAAATTACCTCATTCTTACTTTAGTGTTTGGAAGTGAACTGGAATCCTCTTTAGATAAAAATTTGACTGTATTTTTTAATGTTTTTTTTTAATCGATCTGTTTTAGAAAAAATTTCATTTTTTAATAAAAATGAAACTGTTCGGTCACAAAGTGAAGTATTTTTTTAAAGTTTGTCTTCATGACTTTAAAATTCGCTTGCTTTAACAGAAATTATATCTTTCTTGGATAAAACTGCAATTCTTTGGTTAAAAATTCAAGAAATTTGTTGGAAATTTAATTATTTCGAAGAAAATTTACTTTTTGAATAAATTGAATATTTTTGTGTTCAAAAAATAACTTAAATCTTTTGTGAATGAAAAGTTACCATTTTTTTGAAGCTTTGTTTTTAAATTAAAAATCCATATTCTGTTTTAAGCGAAATTGCACCTCTCTTTGATAAAAATGCAACTGTTTGGTTGAAAATGAAACTATTTTGTTAAAAAGACGTCTTTTTTGGTTAAAGATTCTACTGTTTTTTTGAAAATTTTAAAATCTCGTGGAAAATTTACGTTTTGTTTCAAACTTACATTTTGCCGTTGAAAAATAAACTGAAATCTTTTCAGGGCAAAGGTTCAACTTGAAAAAAAAAATTAATTTTTTTATTAAAAATTCATATTTTTTAGTAAATGTTTCATCTTTCTTGGCGCAAAAAGCAACTCTTTGGTATAGAATTCAACTATTTTGTTTAAAAAATTAAATTTTGATCTCGAAAAGTCAACTGGCATCATTTGCGGATGGAAATTCAACCCTTTTGGTTAAAAATTCATCTTTTTGGATTGAAAATTCAATTTTTTTGTAGAAACATATTTTTTGTTTAAAAATTAATATTTTGGTATTAAGAAGTCAACTGGAAACTTTTTTGAATTAAAATTTTATTATTTTTCGAAACTTAAGAGAAGAAAAATTCATCCTTTTTATGTTGAAATTTCATCTTCTTTGGATAAAAATGAATCTATTCGGTGGAGAATTTAAGCATTTTGTTGAAAAGTAATCTGTTTTGGTTAAAAAGTTCTCTTTTTGTAGGAAACTTCAACTATTTTTTAAAACTTTTTTTTTATTAAAATTCATCTTTTTTAATACAAAATTCATATTCTGATATTGAAGTCAACTGGAATATTTTTCGGATAAAAGTTCAACCGGAATCTTTATTGCATGGAAATTCCGCTGTTAAAGAAAAGTTATTTTTTAATAAAAATTCATCTTTTTAGAACAAATTTAA
This sequence comes from Belonocnema kinseyi, assembly GCF_010883055.1. Taxonomy (NCBI): domain Eukaryota; kingdom Metazoa; phylum Arthropoda; class Insecta; order Hymenoptera; family Cynipidae; genus Belonocnema; species Belonocnema kinseyi. The sequence continues at coordinate 133,525,287 of NC_046665.1, forward strand.
TCTTTTCTGTATAAAAATGCAACTATTGAGTAGAGGATTCACCTATTTTCTTACAAAATTAATCCTTTTTCGTTGGAAACACTCGTCGTTTTGGATTGAAAATTCAATTTTTTTGTAGACACTTATTTTTTGTTAAAAAAATTCATATTTGGTCTTGAAAAGTCAACTAGAATCTTTTTTGGATGAAAATTCGACTATTTTTTAAAGTTTTTTTAAAAATAAAAATTCATCTTTTTAGTACAAATTCAATTTTGATCGTATAAAAATATTGTTTGTTAAAAAAATAATATTGTGATGTTGAAAAGAGAACTTAAATCTTTTTGTAATAATATTTAACTATTTTTTTAATGAAAATCCTTTTTAATTAAAAATTTGTCTTTTTAATTGAAAATTCAATTTTTTTCGCAGAACTTATATTTGTTAAATCTTTTTTGATTGAAAATTCAACTATTTAAAAATTTTGTTTAAAGCATCTTTTTCAGTACAAATTTAATCTTTTTTTGTTAAAAATGCGTCTTTTTTGGGTATCAAAATTCAACTATTTTTTGCATGAAAATTCATCCTTTTTAGTACATTTACATCATCTTTTACATACATCATTTTTTGATGAAAATGCAACTATTTTATAGAGAATTCGAGCATTTTCCTTTAAAATTGATCCTTTTGGTTAAAAATTCGTCTTTTTGGATTAAGAATTTAATTTTTTTTCCGCAGAAACTTATTTTCTGTATAAAAATTCCTATCTGATTAAAATAGTTAACTTAAATATTTTTTAATAGAAAATTAAACTTTTTTAAAATTAATCTTTTTGATTTAAAAGTTCATCTTGTTATTTTGTTTGAAAGATTTGGTTGAATCATTTTGTTAAGAAATCATTTTTTGTGAACATATATATTTTTAGTTGAAAATTCATCTCTTTCGTTGAAAGTTTAACTATTGGGTAAAAAGTTAATATTTTCAATTGAAAATTCTCTTTTTTTTTAGTAAAAAATTTAATTTCTTGGTTTTAAATTTCATTTTTGTTAGTTAAAAAAGCATTAGTTTCGTGAAAAAAATAATTAATTTGCTAAAGAGTCATCACTTCGTTTGGAAATTTAATTTTTATAGAGAATATTCATCTTTTAGTTTTAACCATCTTTTGAACAATTTAGATGAACTTTTAATTCTTTCTCAAGTGAATAATCTTTATTTGCTGAAAATTCGTCTTTTTTTGGTTTTAAAATTCTTTCTTTTCTTGTATAAATTTCATCTTTTTTTATCGAAACATAAATTGTGACACTTTTTTGTTGGGAATTTATGTTTTTAGTTTGAAAATTTATCTATTTTGTTGAAAATGTAATTTTTTTTGAAAATTCAACTATTTTGTTAAAAAAAAGCCATCTTTTATGGTAAAAAAGACATTTTCTTGTTTAAAAAAAAGTCGTCAATTTTAAAATTTCCAATTTGTATCTAAAATTCTGTTTTATTATTATGTATAAATATATTATAAAGAGAATACACTCAGCTTTTTTAAACTACATAAATCGGTACGGGTAGATTTATTAAGTGTTCACAATAGGCCTATCGATTTCTAAATTCATATTATCAATATAAAACTAAACTTTCTCATATAAATCGAATAAACCATTTTTTTAACTTCATAAATCGGTTTCGGAAGGTCAAAAAAGTTTCAACAATAGGTCAATCGATGCATCAAAAAGATGCGAAAAAACACGCTAAATAACGTATTGTATTTTGAATGTAAAAAATTTAACAAACATAAATAAAATTATCAACAATAATAAATTAAATATTTTAACTTCACGATGTGCAAAAAGGGCCAGAATTTATTATAACTCCTTCTTTTAATTTATTGAGAAATATTACGGTAATAGCTGCAGGCGTCTATTTTTCTCTTCCTTGTTTTAATAGAGGCCACGCGATCGGAGGGATCAGATCGGATCGGTTACGAAATTTTCGATGGGCATCTGTCTTCTTAGCGTAAGAGGCCCTTTTTTTCTTGAGCCGAGGTTAAGAAGGGCACTAAGTTCGCAAAGTCGATCTACCCAATTTCAAGGATCACCTGCCAAAGTTCCCACGTCTCAAATGGCATCTTTGCACGCATCATGTGCAAACGACGAGATCTTCACCGAGGGCCTAGATACTGGGTGACCCAAAAAGGCGTGAAAAAGAAATTTAGATTTTTACTTTTTCATTATTTTTTTAACATTTTTTTATCATTTCTTTAAGGCCATATTAGAATAACCTCAAAATTTGTTTTTACATTTTTTTCAAACCCAACTTACGTTTATACAAGACTCCTGTCACTGATAATTTAAAATGGTCTATGTGTTGAAAACATCCGTACGGAGGCGCTAGTAGTACACGGTAAAAAGACTGAGCTGTGACAGGGATATTATTCCTTATTATAGCTAAACATTTAGCTGAAAACGAACGAAGGAATTAAGAAAGATTCCTGGATCAGCGAAAATGAATATCCTTGACCTTTTTCCATATACCAGGGATATCCCATAGTCGAATTGAACCTTTGGCGACCAAAAGGAGACACGGCCGGATTCAACCTGAGAAGTATTGTCCTGAGTGTCAATTTTAAAAATCTTTCTAATTTCAATTTTAAAGACTGATACTTGTAGAGACTTTCATGGCGCATCTCTTTTTTCCCTTGCAAAAATGTATAGGTTTTGTAGTTTTTGAGATAATTAATAAAAAGTGGATTTTTTGAAAACGACAAATTCCAATATTTTTCACTTCAACTCGCGCTAATTTAGCCAATTTTCATTATTTTCCGATTTCCTAAATACAAAGTACGTGTTTAAGTCTTCTAAAACTATCTAAGAAAGAAAAACGAGAATATTGTGATAAACAAAAAAGTTAATAATTTTTTTTGAGGCAATGCAAAAATCATGAATTTTAACATTCAAGCGCCTCGTTTAGCGAACGAATTTTAAGCTACGGAAAGCTTTCAGTGAGAAAGTTGTTCATTAAGGTTCAAAGAAGTTTTCTGGTAAGTTTTAGATTTATTGGATTAATAGTTCAAAAATTATGAATGTTTTAAAATCCAAGCGGTAATTTTGACGTTGCCCAAAAACGTGCCTGGCCGTCTACATACGCGCTTCAGCGAACGACGTGAAGGTCAAGTCAATATTACCAAAACAAATGCACAACAGTTACTTTTTTTGACATCTTCTATGAAATTCTACTAATAAAGCATAGAATCAGCGAAGTGATTGTTTTTTATAATAGTTGGAAAAGCATTTTTTTGAGATTATTGAGATTTTTGAGATATTTTTGAGAATATTAATTAAAAAGAAAAAGATATTAAAATGAAACAACGTAGAAAAAGAACAAAAATGAAGATTCGTGGATTAAAAATAAGAAAAAATGTTCCAGAAATCAGGTACGATTGGAAACCGTCAATACAATTTTTAAATAAATTTTAATCATAAATTTAATATTTTATGACTTTTTTATTCTTGATTTTTTAAATAATTCTTTTGCTGAACTATATATAATATGTAGATAGTCTAAAGTAATTATTTAAAATTTTTAATGACAAAGTTCATAGCATTATTTGTTATTTCTTTAGGGAAAAGAATACATTACAAAGTCTGAAAAAAAAACGGTATTGCTAAAGATATTCTAATCCCAGAGAGATCTTTCAAACCTATTGAATCCTGCTGTGGAGAAAAATGTAACCAAAAGTTTTCGAATGTGCAACAAGAAAAAGTACATACAAATTTTTGGAATCTCGGGAACTATAATGAACAAAATCTGTTTCTCAGAGAATTGTTAAAATGCAAGGATCCTATCCAAACGAATGCAGGTTAAAAACTAGGACGGTTAATTCATTGGATATATTTATTGCCTACAGACGAAGAAAATGTTCCGATTTGTAAAAAATTTTGTTGTGCTTTTCTATGTTTGGGCAAAAGAAGAGTTGAAAATGTTCAAAAAAAGATTTTAAATAAGCAGCCTTTAAAAAATTTGGCAGGTGGAGTACGCGAAAGTTGTCTTAAATTAACAGAAAATTTAAAAAAATGATTAAAGAGCATTGAGAATCAATTCCACATCACAGTTCACATCACAAACAAAATTCTACCAATCTAAAATATTTTGATAATCCTTCATTAAATCTTGTAGAACTTTACAAATTATTCGGAAAATATTATAAAGAAAAAACGGGGGCTAAATTGGCAATAAGTCAAACCGTTTATTTAAAGTATTTTAACCGAAATGTTGGCTTCAGTTTTAAATTACCTAGAACTAACGCGTGCAGTACTTGCTACAAAAACGAGACAAATGGAGAGGTAAATGAAGAAGTAATTAATCACAAAAACAATGCTGAAATTTATTCGAAGTTAAAAAAGCAAATACTCTCTGAAAATAATAGTCTATGATGTGAATTTGATTTTGCACAGAATTTTCCACTACCAAAAATACTCGTGTCCGCGCAGTTTTACCTACGTTTAGCATGGCTTTTCCTATTTAACGTACATGTACATACCACGAACCAGAGTTACATGTTCCCTATTCTTGAGGGAATTGTAAAGAAGGGTGCTAACTCTGTTTGCAGTTTTATCAAATACGCGATATTAAAAGAATTTGCTAAAAACAAGTTCAACAGCATAACATTATTTTCAGATTCACGTCCGGGACAAAATAAAAACTACACAGTCTTTCATTTTTTGGTTTTATTGTCCATTTATTTGCAAAACGACATTAAATATGTGTTTCCAGTTCGAGGCCATTCCTATTGCCAGTGCGATAGGAATTTTGGCACATAAGATGAAAAAATTAGAACGAATTGAAACTGAAGCTGAATATGTAGAAATGATTCGCAATGCTCGTTCACCTCCATACACAATGGTCGAGAAGTGTGAAGATCTTCTGCAGGATTTTGAAAAATGTTTCAAAGGCAAAATGTGAAAGCCACAAAATTTCCAAATCAGCAAAGCGTTCGTTTTGCATGTTTTTCCTGATGGAGAAGTGGATGTTTTTGACAACTATGAGTTGCAAAATCCAACCACTTTTTTCTTTAAACCTACGCTTAAACTAGAAAATCTTTCGAAAAAGTCTCCGCCCCGAATTGGATTAAAAGCTGCCAAAATAAAGGATGCAAAAAATCTCTTCCAGTATTTAAGCGCTAAAGGAAAAGAATTTTCCGAATCATATTTTTTAAAAGTACAAACTCAGAATCCAGATGCCGAAGAAACTGAAGAGAGTGACGAAAATTACTAAAAGTAGTTTCTAATAACATATTGTTTGATTAATTTATTCTTGTTCAATAATATGCATAATATTATATGTTAAATGTTTAATAAATAAATTATTTTAATGATAATATCTGGAGTTACTGTTGCGCATTTGTTTTGGTAAGATTGACTTGACCTTCACGTCGTTCGCTGCAGCGCGTACGTAGCCGGCCAGGCACGTTTTTGGACAGCGTCAAGATTACCGCTTGGATTTTAAAACATTTATAATTTTGGAACTATTAATCCAATTGATCTGAAACTTTCCAGAAAACTTCTTTGAACCTTAATGAACAACTTTCTCACTGAAAGCTTTCCGTAGCGTAAAATTCGTTCGCTAAACGAGGCGCTTGAATGTTAAAATTCATGATTTTTGCTTTGCCTCAAAAAAAAATTAATAACTTTTTTGTTTATTACAATATTCTCGTTTTTCTTTCTTAGATTGTTTCAGAAGACTTAAACACGTACTTTGTATTGGGGAAATCAGAAAATGATGAAAATTGGCTAAATTAGCGCGAGATGAATTGAAAAAAGATTGGAATTTTTCGTTTTCAAAAAATCCACTTTTTACCAATTATCTCAAAAACTACAAAACCTATAAATTTTTGCAAGAGGAAAAAAAGATGCGCCTTGAAATACTCTACAAGTATCAGTCTTTAAAATTGACATTAGAAAGATTTTAAAAATTGAAACTCAGGACAATACTTCTCAGGCTGAAGCCGGCCGTGTCCCCTTTTGGTCGCCAGCGGTTCAATTATCGGAAGAGCGCCTGTGCATTGTGGGAGCAGCGAAATAAAATGGCGACGGTCTAATCGGGAGCAGTGACAGTTCAGATTTACTTTGGACAATTAAGCGGTTTTTACCACTTAAAATGTGCGCGCATGTTAATATGGAATAGAGTTTATGATGCGGTAATAATAATTTACCATTTTTTCGATTGTAGGCGATAACTATATTGAAATATCAAGAAACGCGATAAAAACAACAAACTTGACCTTCAAATGCATTATACGGATTTCTGGGAAATTCATATTCGCGATACCAGACGAAAGATTGGCTACTATAAGTTAAAATATTTCTATAACAACTAAATTTTTTTCTATTCTGAAGATAATAGAATTATACATAATCTATCGAAAATAATAAAGTCTCCAACTCAGCAATTGTGTCTAAATTACTGATTTACGAGAATAATTTACATAAAGTAACTAAACGTTAAATGTTAAAATGTTAAATAAAGACCATTAACGAATATCTTTTATCTTTGGCAAGATTCTAATGAATTGAAAATAATTTTCCGAAGTGTTATAATAAATCCATTTTGATATTAAATTCTAAAATTAAAAAAAAAAAAACAATTTTGAATATTTCAGACAAGTCAGAAAAAAATCTAGAAGATTTTAAAGACATTTTTTTATCGTATAGGATTTTACAAAATATTATAAAAAATTCAAGTATTTTTAAAGGACATTTAGGTCTTATAGAAGTTGGGAAGGATTCATGAAATATTTGATAATTTTTTGAAAATGTTTTCCAGTTTTCAAATATTTCTAATCTATTGAAAACTTCTTAAATTCCTGGAAATTTTTTTACCTGACTGGAATTTTTCTCAAAACTTGCAAATATCATTTAAAATTTACGAACTTTACTTTATAATCTTCTAAAATTGCCCAAAAATTTTAAGAATATTTTTTGTTCCCTTTAAATACTTTTAAAATTATTTTAAAGCTCCTAAAGTTTAGTTTTGAAATCTCTAAAAGTCTACATTTCTAAAAATCTTTAATTCATTTTAAATCTCTTTAATTTTACTAAATATTTCTTGAATTGAGTTAAAATCTTCTTTAAGTCTTTTTCAAATTTTTATGAAATCGTTTGATTTTTAAAAATGAAAAATTATTTTAAACTTTTAGATGAATATAAGAATAAATCTTTTTTTCTTAATCTTTTTAGCCCTTCTAAACTTTAATCTCTGAAAATCACTACAATTTTTCATGCATTTTTTATTTACCCTGCAAAATTTTAAAAATGACCTTAAAATCTTTGAGATTCTTCTTTGACAATTTTTGAAATCCTTTAAAATCTTTTTGAATAATTACATCTCGTTTAAATTCAAATTTTTTTATAGTGCAGCACTTATTTATTTATTATTCTTAAAGTAAACAAAAAATATTGCGATCTTTAACAAAATTGAAACGAATTAAACATATTTTCTAATTTTTTTATATGAACTTTAATTAATTATTTTATTGATATAAATTGAAAATTCATGTTTCTAATGCTTTGCGTTTAAAAATATTTAATTGCATATTTTCGATAACATTTTTACTCTATATATCTCGCTGAAAATTTCAAATTTTCTTATAGTGCAACACTTTTGATTAATTATTTCCAAGCTGAGCAAAAAATATTTCGATCTTTAAATACAACTGTAATAAATTTAAACTGTTTTCAAATTTGCTGATAATAAATTTAATACATTATTTTATTAATATTATTGATAATTCATGTTTAAGATAATAGGTTAAAAGACACAATTAAACGATTTTTTTAACGCTAATTATTAATAACATTATTGATAAAATCTGTTTTGTTCACATTAAAAAAAATTAAAAAATAATCGTGACACTATAAAGAGTAAAAGATGTAATTAAACTGATTTTTTAAAACGCAAATTATTGGCAACATGAATTTACATTAATATTAATTAAATAATTCATTAAAACTGTTATCAAAAAATTTGAAAAAATTTCAATTTATTACAATTGCTTTTAAAGATTGCAATTTTGTTTTATTACTTTGAAAATAATTAACAATTAAGTGCTGCACTATGAAAAAATTAAAACTTAATTAGGCCATTTTTTAAACACGAATTATTGGTAATCTGAATTTTTCATAATATTAACAAAATAATTGATTAAAGTTGTCTTTAAAAAATTCTTAAACAGTTTAAATTCATTACAATTGTTTTTAGGGGTGCGGTTTACAATTACAGTTTTTTATTTTACAACCTTATAAGTATTTATTTATGCTATAAATTCTTCTTTTATGACATAGTTAATTTTGATAAATGTCTTATAATAAAAAAAGTAAATTATTTTCAATAATCATCATTATAATCATTATAAGGTTTTTAATAATTTCCTAGAGAGAAAATTATTTTTGCAACCATTCAAAAATAATTAAAACTTGTAAAGATATTTTAAGAATTTTGTAATGTTTTACGAAAATGGAAGACATTTTTTCAGGTTTCTAGGAAAATTGAAATAATTATTCATTTGAAAAATTTCACTCTGATTATTCCAAAAAATTTACTTCAAGAGATTATTTAAAAAGATTAAAAAAGATTTAAAAAATTGTCGAAGCAGGATCTGAAAGATTACAAGGCAATTTTTGTAATTTTGCAGAGTAAATAAAAAATTCCGATAATTTTTTGATAAGCTTTAGAGATAAGAAGGCTTAGCTGTTCTGACAAGATAAAAAAAACATTCCTTATATTCGTGTGGGATTTTTAATTAATTTTATTTTGAAAAATAAAGTTTAAGGAAAAATTTAAAAATATTTTTAAATATATCAAATGATTTCTTAAAATTCCAAAAAAGATTTGAGAAGATTTTAAAGCAAAGTATTTGAATCTGACAACATTACATAATAAAAATAAATAAAAAATCGAGTAAGCTTAAGAAATATTTAGTAGAATTGAAGAGATTCAAAATTAATTTTAAACTTTAAAGATTTTTAGAAATTTAGATTTTTAAAGATTTAAAAACTAAACTTTGGGAGCTCTAAAATAATTACGAAAGTTTTTCAGAGAATTTCAACAAATTTCTATTTTGAAAAATAAACTTTAAAGGAAAATTGATAAATATTTTTAAATATAACAAACGATTTCCTCAAACTTCAAAAAAGATTTAAGAAGATTTTAAAGCAAAATTTTTTAATCTGACAACATTACATAATAAAAACAAGTACAAAATTGAGTAAATTCAAGAAATATTTAGTGGAATTGAAGAGATTCAAAATTATTTTTAAACTTTAAATATTTTTAGAAATGTAGATTTTTAAAGATTTCAAAACTAAACTTTGGGAGCTTTAAAATAATTTCGAAAGTTTTCAAGAGAATGAACCATTTTTCTTAGAATTTCTGGGAAAATTTAGAAGATTATAAAGCAATTTTTTGAAATTTTCAATGATATTTGCAAATTTTGAGAAAAATTAGAGTCAGTTAAAAATATTTATAGGAATTTAAGGCCTTTAAGGTCTTTTTAAGAGTGACTATAGAAATGGTAAATTATTTTAATAGAAAACTATATTTTATGGTTTATCTTTTCCTTATTTGTAATATTTAGATATAATAATCATATTTAATATATAGATGCATTATATTTTAAAACGGCAATATCCACAAAAATTAGTTCTTCATAACTAAATTAAAAATTGTTTAAATATCCGGGACTAATACAAAATAACGAAAAAATGAATAACAAAACCACAAATTAGGGGAAAAAATTTGCAAAATATAAATTAACGAATATGAAATTTACCCAATTATAATATACATTTATTGATAAATTTTCATAAATATTTCTATTCCTGAAATTTAAAACTGGCGAAAATAATTAATAAATTATTAATTAATAATTTTTCAAATTTTTTGCCTTATTTATGATTGTTTAAATAGCTCATAGATTAATAATCAAATAACTATGTTCAACAGTTATACATTTTTGGAATTGAAACACTTGTGGGAATTTAATCATTCGCTTATTTTATACTTTTTGAATTTTTTTTTCATTAATTTGTGCATTCGTTATTTATTTGTTATTATTTTTATTAGTTCTGAATATCCATGGATTTTTTCTGTTTGAATTTCTTTAATCAAAATAGTTCCATTTACAAAAAAATAATGAAACCAAATAGTTTAATTTTCCACTAAATTATTGAATTTTCTAGAAAAGATATCCATTTTTTTAAAGGCAGTTAAAAGTTAAAAAAGATGAATTTTCAACAAAGAAAGATCAATTTTCAACCAAGAAAATTGTGAATTTTGAATCCTAAAGAACGAAATTTTCACAAAACTGTTGAATTTTTTTAGAAAAAAAAATAAATTTAGCAAAAGAGTTGAATTTTCAACCAGAAAAGGTCGATTTTCCACCAAATGGTTTAAATTTGTATAAAAAAAAAATTTTAATCGAACCAAAAATGATTGAATTTTCAGCAGAAAAAGTTTTGTTTTCAGTTAAAAAATATTTTTGCAACAAAAATGGAATTTTCGAAACAGTTAGTTTGAAAAACCAATCCTAAAATAAAAGAGATTTTGGACCTTTTTAATTAAACCAAATAATACCAATTTTTAAGCAAGTAGTTTAATTTTCTACCTAATTGTTGAATTGTCAAGCAACAACAATCTCATGTCCAAACAAAGAGTAGAATAGTTACATTTTTAATATAAAAAATTAATTCCTAATTACAAAATAAAACGAATTTTCATAGTACTTGTTAAGTTATATTCAAAAGTGACTGATTCACAGTCAATTTTGATTGATAGAAACAATTCAGATTAGTCGACTGACAAATCAGTCACAAGTGAATTTTCAAATCAGTCAATTTGAGTCTCTGATTAAATCAGTCATTTAAAATGATCTGTTTTTTCTCTGACAAAATCAATTATTTTCAATTATTTAATATGTGTATTGACTGATAAATCAGTCAATGTGAATAACCTAATTAGTAAATCCCACTGACAGAATCAGTGATTCCTAATGAACTAAGCGGCAAATTTCTTTTTCTGAATCAGTGGTTTTGGTTTGTCTTGTCAATAAATTTCACTAATTAAAGCAGTCAATTTAAATTATGAAAGCAGCAACTTTCAGTCATAAATTTAGTTCATCTTGAATTACCTAAAACGTGACTTTCAGTGATTAAATTATCAATTAATATTAAATCTGATCAGTAGCTTTCATTAATCAGTCAATTATGTTTAATTTTATTCATTTGAATCTAGACATTTCAAGTGACTAATTCAGTTACAATATTGACTGATTCATCTGTTAAAAGTACTAGTGTTCAGTAAAATCGCAATTATTGTAATTATTGTAATTTTAATTATTTTAATTCAATAATTTTTGTTTAAATTAACCGGCTTTCCATCGAAAACGTTAACACACGTTATAATTCATTAAATATTGCTTAGAATTATAAATTAGGATCAGGAAAATTAACGATTATAAATTTGGATTGTAAATTTTTTTTGAATTTTTTTTTAATAACCGATTTTTGTGATAAAAAACTTCAATATAACCTGTAACGATTAAAAAATTATAAATCCTGTTCAAACAATGATGATTTTTTATTTAAAAATATTAACTTTGGGTGTAAAACGTTACATAAAATTGTTTTTAAAAAATAATGAACATCTGAAAACTAATAATTTTGTTTTAAACTGTTAATTTCTAATTGAAAAAATTGATAACAAATCCGAAAAGCGTAAATTATTTTTAAAAATTTAACCTTTTAGACATAATTTTTCTTTATTAACCTCGTAACACAAATTTGGCGCCCAACGATTGCTTTAGGTTGAAGTGTAAGGGTAGAGGAAGAAGATTTAAATATCCAGGAATAAGAATTAAATTTTTCTCCGCATTGGGATTCGAACCCGCGACAGCGTGGATCCTAGTAAGAACAACCGAAAACTTTCCGAGCACGTTACTACCTGATCCACTCTGCTTCCCAAAGAAATTAACTTTTGCAAGGAATAAAACGTGAAAATAACAATTGATATAAAATTTGAATAATAAATGATAAAGTTTTTACAAAAAAATTAATTTTTATGACGTAGTTCAAATTTTTACCAATTATTGAATTTTAAACCAACCAAAGGTTATAATTGTGTAATTTGTTGTTAAAAATTAACGTTTAAACCAAAAAATGATTTTTCAAGCGAAGAGAAGAATTTATAACTACAAGAATAAATCTTCAACAGAAAAAATTAAATTTTAACAAAGTAGTTCAAATTAACTTACAAAACCTCAATATAATGAAAATTAAAAATATGGCTTTAAAGAATAAAAATTCCGAGTTCTATAATAACTTTGTAGTATTTTCAACTTATAAGGGATAAAATTGTCACCAAAAATAGAATAGTTAAATTCTCAGGCAAAAAAGTTAATTTTGTGAATGCGTTTTTTAAATCAACATAAACTTAAAAAAAATTGGGCCACAAAATTGCAAAATAAATAAACAAAAAAGTTACATTTTTAACCAAAAAGGTTAATATTAAAAAATTTTAATTTTTAAGAATGTGTTTTAATTTTTGAACTCCTGGTTGATTTTTAAACCGAAAATATTTTTTTTAAAAGGTCATTTTCTAAAAAAAGTTAAATTGTTATATGTTTAGTTTATTTTTTAACCAAATAGTTCAATTATATCAAAAGTCTACATTTTTAATAAAAAACATTAGTAATGGACTAAAGGGGATCAATTTATAACTGAAATTATCAATTTTCAATCGAAAATAGAATAGTTCCATTTTTAGATAAGAAAATTAATTCTCAATAAAAAAAAATTGAATGAATTTTCAATAAACTACATTCAATTTTGTAGCAAATAGTTATACTTTCAACCAAGTAGATGATATTCCAACTAAAAAAATTTAATTCTATACAAAGATTAAAATTGTTAGCCAATGAGATGAATTTCACAGCAAAAAGTTTAATTCGCTACCAAAAAAAAATCTTTTAAAATTAAACAACTTTGAATTAAATGCTTTTAAAACAAAATAATTTTATATTGAAACATTGAAAAAGATTCAATTTAATTTTTAATCCTTTAAATCAGTATATCTTTTGAAAATAATAAAATTGTTATTTTATGTTTGAACAAATCCTTGAAAGCAATGATTAGTTAAATAATTAATTTTAACTGGTAATTTTCACAATTTTATAGTTTTTAATTGAAATTAACACAATATTGTAAACTTTCAATATCTTAAACTAAAAGCCTGAAGAATAGATTTGCTCATGTGAATTTTTTCGATACAAAATTGTCCCTAAAAACGCAAAAATCGTGGTAAATAACTTTCAAACTTAATTTCTTTAAAATTTGTCAAAACGTACGGTCTAAAAATTGTAGTATTTCGAAAAAATATTATTTACTGAAAATTTCGAAAGAAACTTTCAAAATTTTCAAGGCTATTTCTACTGGTTGGTTGAATGTTGACTCTTTGGTGAGAAACTGTCTTTTTTGTGTCGAAAATTAATCTTTTAAACTAAGAATTGAGTCATTCTATCTTTTTGTTGGTTAAAAATTCAACCAGTTTGGTAAAAATTAATTTTTTGCTAGGAACTTTATTGTTTATTATTAAAATGTCATATGAATTGTTATTTTTACGTTTTATTCTTTGAAAAATTTACTTTCATTGGGAACCAGAGTGGATCAGATGGTAACGTGCTCGGAAATTTTTCGAGCACTGATACTAATAACCACATTGTCGTGGGTTCGAATCCCAATGCGGAGAAAAATTAATTTCTTGTTCCTGGATATTTGAGTTTTCTGCCTCTACTTTACAATTTAACCTAAAACTATAGTTGAGCGCCAGTTTGTAAGCAGTAGTTTTTTGAGTTTTTAATTATGTTTTGAATTGCTGAAACTCATATTTTCAATTTTTAGCATACTGAGGTTTTTTAAAATTAAAACTAAACTACAATTAAGAAGTTATCATATAGCGAAAGAAAAAAGAAAAATATACAAAGAACCGCAAACTAACATTTTTAAACAAAAATCTTCTTCAAGATTCCAATTTTTTTAAAGTTAAGGTTATTTTACTGTTTACACCCGAAATCTGTATTTTAAATACAGCATGATTATATGTCAAAGATTAAATTTTTAAAGAATAATTTCAGTTTTGGGTTTTCTTAACACATTTTTAACAAAAACAAACATTTTAAAACGAAATTATTAGATTTTAGATGTGTATGCCTTTTTTTAAACAATATAAGGTTACTTTTGCATTTTAAATCAAAATTAATATTTTAAAATAAAAAATCATTATAGTTTGAACAGGATTTATAATTTTTCAACCGTTTCAGGTTTATATTGAAATTTTGGTATAGGAAAACGATTATTTAAAAAAATTTAATTAAAAAAGATTTACCAATCCTAAATTTATTGTATGTTATGTTATAGTCTCTTGTCGGAAATTGTTTAAATTTTTAATAAAAAACTAGATTTAGACAAATATTTACATGTTGGTATGTTTCACCTAAAATTGGTATTTTTTAATAAAAATAATTAGACTAAAGTCCAATGCTTATTCTTTAAAATAATAAAATTGCCAAGT
>NC_046665.1:133539969-133557702 GCF_010883055.1 Belonocnema kinseyi
CTTTTTAACAATTTCAGAATATTTTGGTATTCATTTTGGAACAATTGAAATTGTTTCATCAAAAAATTAGCATTTTAATTCGTTTTTGATATATTAGGGTTTTTCTTCAAAAATGGTATTTTTAATTTTAAAGAAAAAGTCATAAGAATTTTCAGATTATCATTTAGTCCTTAAATTTGGATTTTTTATACAATTTTTGGTTTAAAATTTTTTTTATATTTACGAAAAAAAACTTTAAGAAATGGGATTTAGTTGGTTGCCTTCTTATTTTCCTTTATTTTTTAAGCAATGTTTCTCGTCTTTTTCTAGTATTTTCTTGATTTCTTTCAAATTGCAATAAAAAAATTTTATGGGGGTTGTCCAAATTTGATATTTAAATTCTTGGTATTATTTTCGGGCATTTTGAACATTAACTTGATCATTGCACGTTATTTTATTTAAATTCAAATTTTGAATTACAAATGCTCAATGTAGTATAACTGAAAAATACGATTTTCAGCAATTCAAAATATATTTAAAAACTAAAAAATGTGTCCCAAACATGACTCCTAACAAATAGATTTAGATTAAAGTGTAATGTAGAAGCAGAAAACTCAAATATCCAGAAACGAGAATTTAATTTTTCTCCGCATTGGGATTCGAACCCGCGACAGCGTGGTTCTTCGTATCAGTGATTGAAAACTTTCCAAAAACGTTACCATCTGATCCACTCTGCTTCCCAATTAAAATGAATTTTTAAAGTAAATTTAACTAAAAATGTAATCTTATTCACATAAAACATCAGCTGTTTGGTAAAAAATGTCTGCATATTATTGTATCTTTGGATTTTGTGGTAAAAAATTAATCTTTTTGAAGACTAATTTACCGTTTTGTTTAAACATTTATTTCTTAAGTTGGTAATTAAACTATTATATTCAAAATTCATTCAAATATTTAAAATTTGTCTGAAAATTAATGTATTTTGTTAAAAATTAATCTTTTTTTGTAAATAATAAATTTTTCATTGAAAAGTAGTTGTTTTTTATTGAACAATTAATTTTCTTAACTGAAAATTTAACTATTCGATTTTTTGTTGAAAATCTATATTTTACATAGACATTACATGTTTTTGTTAAAAAATTCATCCATTTGGTTAAAAAATTATTTTGGTAGACAATCTATCTTTTGGTTTGAAAATTCAATCGTTGGGTTAAAAATTAATTGTTACAGTGGAGAATTAATGTCTTTGCTCCATATCTTAACTTATTTGTTAAAGTTTCATTTTGTGGTGAAAATTTAATTTTCCTCCTAATCTTTGGTTTTTAAAAATAATTATATCAATTTAAATAATGTAATGAGAATATTTAAAGTAATGGTAATATGTCACCTGCTGCAAAAATACAACTTTTGATTAATATTTGACAATAAAGTTACTGTTGCTCATCCTAAATAAAAATTGGAATTCTGCTAAATTTGTCTAGCATTGGATAAATTCCTTCATTTTCAATAAAATGATTTAATTTTACAGCCAAAAGGACGAATATAATCTACAAAAAGGTTTAATTTTTAGTCCAAAAATACGTCTTTTTAACAAAAAATAATTTTGTACAAAAATTTGATTTTTCATATAAAAATTTTGATATTTTACCAAATAGTTCAATTTAAACTTAAAGTATGAGACGAAATTTTAATCAGAAATATTAATTTCAACCAGAAATGGAATATTTACATGTTCAGTTAAAAAAATTAAATCGAAACCAAAAAAGCAACGAGATTTCAAGAAAATACATTAATTTTTTTCTAATTCTTGAAATGTTCCTTATCGAAAATACTTATTTCCGTTGTGAACCGAGAACATAACCTTAAATTTATTCAAAATTGTGAATTATGATGATTTTAGTCTGAAAGTGCTAATTAATTTGTAGCGATAACTTTAGATTAAAGTGTAATTGTGAAGGCAGAAAATTCAAATATCCAGAAAAGAGAATTTAAGTTTTCTCCGTCATCGGGATTCGAACCCGCAACAGCGTGGTTCTTAGTGTCAGTGATCGAAAACTTTCCAAGCACCTTACTATCTGATCCACTCTGCTTCTCAAAGAAAGTAAATTTTTAAGGAACAAATAGTGAAAATAACAACTAATTTTTAACAAAGCTTAAATGGTTCAATTTTTAACTTAAAAAATTATTCACAAAAAAAAATTTTCAACTAAAGATATGAATTTCAAACTAAAATAATAAATCTTTAACCATTAAAATAATTTTTAACAAAGTAATTCAGTTAAAAATTCAGTTATTTGGTTGAAGATTTCTGTATTTTGTTGAAACATTCTTTTTGTGGCAGAATATTAATTTTCTTAGTGACTAATTCATCTTTTTTTTACAAATTAATTTCTTTAGTTGCTAATGGAAATATGTGTTTGAAAAAATATCAGGCAACCAGTAGAAATTTGTTGGAAACGTAGAAAGTTTCTTCTAAAATGAAAAAGATTCTTCTAAAGGATAAATTTCTGACCAAAAATGGAAAAGTGAAATTCTCAGATAAAAAATTAATTTTTGATAATAAAAAAAATTTACAACAAAAAAACTTAAATTTTGAACCAAAGAGGTGAATCTTTAAAAAAATATGAATTTTTAACACACGAGTTCAACTTTTAACCTAGTAGTTACATTTTTATCTTAAAGGATAAATTTTGTCATCTAGAACCCAAAATCACTATTTAAAAATACATAAATTTCCAATTGAATTGTTAAATTTCAAAACCAAAAGAACAAATTGTCTACAAAACTGTTCAATTGTCAACCCTGAAACATGATTTTTTTGTAAACTTGTTTTAATTATTTTACAAAAGTAGCTTTTCTAACAAAGTGGTTTAATCCTCAACCAAATAGATCAAGTTTTAATCAAGAGAGATGAATCTTAAGCCAAATAGTTAAATTTTTAACTAAACAGTTGTTTTTAAATCGTATTTTTCAAAATTTCAGTTTAAAAAAATATATTTTAAATCAGAACCAATTTTCAAGCAGATGAAATAAACCCAAAAATACTATTTTTCAACAAAATCGTTTAATTTTCTACCAAATTGTTGAATTTTTAAACCAAACAGACGATTTTTCTACAAAACAGACGAATTTTTTAAAGGCAGATAAAATATATACAGAGTAGTTGATATTCCGAGCAAAAAATACGAATTTTGGACACGATAGTTGAATCCTGAGCACAAAAAAATTTTAACTGAATAGTGGAATTTTCAAACAGAAAGGAATAAAAATCAAATTTTTACAAAAAAAAAAAAGATAAATTTCCAAAAAAATTAATTTTTAATAAAAAAACGAATCTTAATAGTATCTGCTAGTGAAATAGTAAAGAAGAAAAGCAAAGACAATTTTTTCATAATTGATGAAAATTGATGTCTTATAATTTAAATTTGAATTAGTCAAATGTGATTGAATCGCAGTGAATTTTAACAGGTTCAAATAGTGCAAATTTCAACACTAAAAATCATTTTAAATTGACAATTCAAATCAGTCAATTTGACTATATAATGAAATAAGTCATTTGAAATTGTCTAAAATATTTTTAAACTGACCAAATCAGCCATTTCAAATTATCCAACCTGTTTTCCTAACCCTCGAAATCAATCATTTTTAATGATGCAATCTGTGGTTTTAGCAGATAAATCATCAATTTGAATGGCCTAATCAGTAATGTTTGCTGACCGAATTAGTAATTTTGAATGATCTTAACAGTAAATGTGTTTTATTTAATCAGTGATTTTGTTACGTCATATCAATAAGTTCCACTGATTCACTCAGTTATTTTTAAAGATCCAATCGGTAACTTTTAATAATAAAATCAATTTATTTCGCATTACCTAAACTTGTTTGTTTTTTCTTTTACTTTAGTGAATTCTCTTTTGTTAAAGCTCATTCGGCTTTAACAAATACATTATGTTAATTTCTGGTTTTTCATCCTGGACTGTTCATTCAGATATTGCAAAATAATTTACAAATTTTATTTTTCATGATTACTACAATTACACAATTCTCAATATGCATTGGTATTGAAACATACGTATTTTCAGTATCTTTTTTTCTAATAAAAAAAGTGCGCATCCTAAACATAAACAATTTTGATATTGCAACCCGTTTTATTTTTCCATACATTTTAGTTATTTATTTTTAATGCTATTATTTACGTTCTAAACTATAATATAATATAATTGGCGACAAATTTTTTTTAATAAAATGTTATTGCAGTTTTTATCGTTTTCCCAAAATGTTAATTTTGTAATTTTTAATTTGTTTTTATAACAAGAACTTATAACGAATTTGTAGATCTTTTTTGTGCGAACAATTTTTGTCAATTTTGTTTTTTTTTCATGCTTTACGTTGTTTTAACAAAAGTTTAATTATTGAAGGTCTGAATGCACAATTTGTGCCATACTGTCATTTTCCATATATTTGATAGTTTGGCCGCAAAATTGAATTTTTGATTATTTTTTAGACTGTCAAAATTAGAATTTTTGATTTTTCAAGAAAATTCAAAGAGTTTTTGAGACAGTCTTGTGGGGCCATAAAAAATAAACAATTTTCTATTCTTGATTTTTTTATGTAATGCATTATTGATACCAAATACCTAGTAGTATTTTATGTTTAAAACCAAAAAAATGAATACCGAACAAAATGATAAATTTTTTACCAACAAATTAATTTTAACAAAGTATTTCAGAATTTTCAACAATTAGATGAATTTTCAAGTAACGAAAAGCTATAATAGTTCAATTGTTATTTAAAAAATTAATTTTTGACAAAAAAAAACAACCGAGATTAATTTTCAACTATAATAACAAATCCTCAACCAAGAAAATTAAAATTTTAAAAAGTAGTTCATCTTTCAACAAAGAAAGAGAAAGAGCATTGGAAACTTCAACAATTTCTTTGAAAATATTCAGTTAATAATAGTTTTTCGAAATTTTTTGAGTTTTAAATCTTTGTTTTGAAAAATTTTCCTTTACTTTGTTTTTAAAGTCATTAATTTTAATCCTCTAATTCTTTGACAGTATACTATTTTAGGTATTTCTTCAAAGTTGTTTAATTTCAAATGCTTACTCAATAAAAAAAGCTCGCTTGTAATTTTATATTTTACAATTTTTAAGAAATTTAATTTGAAAGTTATTTGTTATGATTTTTGCGTTCTTGAGATCAGTTTTTTCAAAACAATTAACATAAGCAAATTTATGTAATCAGGTTTTTATTTCAAAATATCGAAAGCTTATAACAGTATGTTAATTTAAATGAGAAAGTATAAATTTTTGAAGATCACAGGTTAAAATTAATTAGTTAACTTCTTAATGATTCATTCAAACGTAAAATACAATTATTTTCAAACTTACTTAATTGAAAGGTGAACTAATTTGTTAAAAATTATTTTTTTGTGATGATTCAAATTTGAATTGAAAACCATGTTTTTTTAAATTAAAAAATTTCTTCAGAATTTGTTGTTGTAAATTAATTTTTAACTGAAACTTTAACTATACATATTTGGTTTCAAATTTATCTTCTTCAGTTGAAATATTCTGTATTTTGTTGAAACTTCGTCTTTTGTGGTAGAATATTAATATTTTCGGTGACTAATTCACCCTTTTCTGTCAATATATTTATTTGGCTGTTAATGAAACTACTAGGTTGCAAATTCTTTAAAAAATTTTAATTTGGTCAAAAATGAACTTATTTTGTTAAAAATTAAGCTTTTTGGTAGAAAATTAGGCTTTTTTGTTAAAAATTCATCTTTGCGATAGAAAATTTGTTTGTTTTTTTATGGAAAACTAATCTTTTTTTACCATTCTTCCATTTTTTGTCGAACAATTATATTTTTTTGATAGAAACTTAATATTCTTTGTAGACAATTCATCTGTTTGGTTGCAAATTTAATTATTTTGTTGAAAATTCATCAATTTTGTGGAAATTTTTTTTGTTTTTTGTTGGTAAAAATTCAACTTCTGGGTTAAAAATTCATTTATTAAAATAAAAATTTAAAAGTTTAAACATTTATTTTTTTGGTTAGTAATTAAACTATTAGGTTCAAAATTTCTTTAAGCATTTGAAATTTGGTTGGAAATACATTTATTTCGTTAAAAATAATTAATCTGTTTTCTAAAAAAATTAATTTCTTTGATTTAAAATTAGTTTTTTTTTATTAATTATGTAAACCGAAAATTTGACTATTTCATTTTTAGTTAAAAATTAATCTTTTTGATAGACGATAAATATTTTATGATGAAAGTTCATCACGTTGGTTCAAAATATAACTATTTTCTTGAAGATTCCCTTTTTCCTGCTTGAAAATTAATAGTTTCTATAGAAAATGTCATTCTTCCATTTTTTTTCTTCAAAATTTGTCTTTTTGAGTAAGAATTGTTTTAAAAAATAATTCCTGTAATTTGAATAATGCAATGAAAATATTTTTTCAAACTTAATTTTTGACTTGCTGCAAAAATACAACTTTTTATTGATATTCAAAATAAAGTTACTTTTGCTCTTGTCAGATACAAATTTGAATTCTACAAAAGATTTATTCTTTTGTAAAATAATAAAAATTAATGCTAGCAAAATTGTATAAAAAAGTTAATTTTCTACGAAAATTTTAAATTTTTCTTAAAAAGTTTAATTTATAACGAAATAGTATAATTTAAACTCGAAATTTAATTTTTTAATCAAGTAAAAAATTCAACCAGAAATGAAATATTTACATTTTAAGTTACAAAAATTAATTCTGAAATCAAAAAGAAAAACGAATTTTCAACAAAATACATTAATTTTTTCTTAAATAGCTGAATCCTCAACTTATAAAAGATAAATTTCAACAAATAATGAAATAGTAATATTCCCTGTGAAAAGCATAAAAAAGTTAAATTATTGAGAAAAAAATTATATATAAATATAATAATTCTTTATACAAAAAATCCCGTTACCGGTAAAAAACGTTAACATAATCTGAAATTGTTGAAAATCGGCAATCTTGATGATAATTTTTGTATAAAAATGCTAAGTAATTTGTAACAATTTTAAGGTTTTTCGAAACTGTCTGATTTGATATTAAACTCATTTTCTTAAATACGAACTTCCAGCAAAGAACACTAACATAAAATATAATTAATAACATTTTCCGCGATCATTTTTTTCTATATGTATAGCCTAGTTCATAGTTATTCAATCTTCAAACTTAATTTTTAAAACTGACAAAAAAGGCCAATTAATTATTGATTATTTTAGAAGAGAACCATAGCCGTAAAGAATAAAGACATATGTGAAGTAATAATTGTTTATTTAAATATGTTTATTGGTATATTTTTCCTTTTGCTTTAAGACATATTCCTAATTTCAATTTAATTTTAATTTTAATTTGCAAAAGCCCAAAATAGTAAAAATTAAAAATATGACTTTCACCAATTCAAAACATATTAAAAAATTTGTTTAAAATCACATCACAATTGGGCGCCCAACTTATAGATTTAGGTTGAAGTATAACGAGAGGCAGAATACTCAAAAATATACAGGAACGAGAGAATTTAATTTTTCTCCGCATTGGGATTCGAACCCGCGACAGCGTGGATCTTAATAACAGTGAACGAAAACTTTCCGAGCACGTTACTATTTGATCCACTCTGCTTTCCGAAGTAATTAAATTTTTCAAGGGACAAAACGTGAAAATAAAAATTTATATCAAATGTAGATGAGAAATGATAAAGATTTTGGCAAAAAAATTAATTGTTACTAAGTCAGTTCAAATTTATACCAATTAGTTGAATTTTCAACCAACAGAACGCTAGAACTTTTAAATTTTCTGTTTAAAAATTAATTTTTGAATAAAAAATGATTTTTCCAACAAAAAGATGAATTTTTAACTAAAATAATAAATCTTTCACAGAAAAAATTTAATTTAAACAAAGCAGTTCAACTTTTAGCAAAGCTGTAGAAAAGGCCTTGGAAAATTGAAAAGTTTCATGAAAAATAATCAAATAAAAATAATATTTGAACTATTTTAAATTTTACATTCATACGTTTTCAGTAATTTGATTAAAAAATTTAAGACTATGGATTTGTATTGTACCATTTTTTAGCAATTTAAATTCAAAATTTTTCTAATTTAAACGTTCTAAATATGAAAATGGTCTACTATGAAATTGTAAAATTAAATCATTTTCAGCCTCCAATTCCTTAAAATTATACAATTTGATCCATTTCTTTAAAATTGTTTAATTTTAATTGTTTCCTTAATAACAAAAGTACCA
Source organism: Belonocnema kinseyi (assembly GCF_010883055.1). NCBI lineage: Eukaryota > Metazoa > Arthropoda > Insecta > Hymenoptera > Cynipidae > Belonocnema > Belonocnema kinseyi. The sequence continues at coordinate 133,548,240 of NC_046665.1, forward strand.
TTCTTAAACAAACATAAACTTTTAAAAAATTGTGTCACAAAATTGCAAAAGAAAAAATTCAGCGAAAAAGTTCAATTTTGAACCAAAAAGGTGAATCCTAAAAAAATATAAATTTTTAACAAAAGAGTTTGATTTTTGACCTAGCAATTTATTTTTAAACTGAAAAGATATCTACCAAGTAGATTGAATTGCTAGTAAAAAATGAATTTCTAAAAATATAGTTAAATTTTCATCCAAGAAGATGAATTTCACAACAAGAAGCTTAATTCGCTACTACAAAATACGAATTTTTAATTAAGTATATTAATTTTCAACCAAATTATTTTATTTTAAAGCCAAGAGAACGAATTACCATCAAAATGATTTAAATTTTAGCCCGAAAATATTATTTAAAAAAAGCTAATCCCTTAATCAAAATAGATTAATTTTCCATTGAAGAGTTAAATTTTCAGCCAAAATTGATGATTTTTCTACCAAAAGTCGATTTTTGAACAAAAAAGTTTATTTTTAAATGAAATCAATTTTTAACCTGATGATGTAAAATTTAAAAAATCGAACTTTTAAGCAAATAGTTTAATTTTCGAACAAATTGTTGAATTTTCAAGCCAAAAAAACTAATTGTTGATTTTTCAACAAACAAAAAAGTATATAATTTTCAGAAAAGATAGTACATTCTTAACCAAAATAGATTAGCTTTAAGCTTTTTAGTTAAATTTTCAAGAAAAAAGGATTAAAAATAAAATTTCTACAAAAAAGGTAATTTTTCAAGAAAATACATCTTTTATTAGTGAAATTGTTAAAGTTTCTATTAGAAAATAACAATTTTCAATTAAAAATATTATGTTTAAACAAAAAATGAAATAGTTATATCTTCAGTTTAAAAAATTAATTCCTGATTTAAAAAAACGAATCTACATAGCACCTTTTAGTGAAATAGTAAAAAAAGAAAAGGAAGGACAATTTTTTCGTAAATGATAAAAATTTATATGTAACAATTTGAATTTGAATTAGTCAAAAGTGACTGATTCGCAGTGAATTTTTACAGATTCAAATAGTGCAAATTTTAACACTAAAAATAATTTAAAATTGACTTTTACAATCATTCAATTTAACTCTTTGACGAAATCAGTCATTTTTAAAAATGTTAATAAAAAAATATATATATCCTAATTTTTAAAAATTCGAAAAATAACACAACTTAATCCGAAATTGTTCAGGCTCATCAATTTTATTATTCTAAACAAAAATCATTAGTTTTTAATCTAATTATTATTATCTAAAAATACCATATTTGGGTAGAAAACCCCTATACACGCTAAATGTGTTTTAAAAATTGTAAATGTTCTCGATATCCGACAATTTTGTATTACAAATTTTAATAATTCCCCGACGAAAAACATAAACATAATATACAAAAAATTTACAATTTTAAATCTTATTTGAAATCTAATAATTTTGTTTAAATAACCGATTTCCAGTTACAAAACTTCAATATAAACTGAAGCGGTTAAAAAATTATGAACCCTGTACAAGAAATGATGATTTTTTATTTTTAAATATTAGCTTTTGGTGTAAAACACAAACGTAACCTATAATTGCTTCTAAAATTCGTAAAAATACAAAATCTAATAATTTTGTTTAAAAATTTTAATTTCTGGTAAAAAAAAAAGTGCCAACAAAACCGAAAAACGTAAATTATTTTTAAAAATTTAATCTTTGACATATAATAATTTCTCAATATTTCTCTCCAGCAATGAGATGATTTTACAAATAAAATAATAAATCTGCAAACAAAAAAAATTAATTGTAACAAAGTGGTTTAACTTTCAACCGAGCACTAGAAATGGTCTTGAATATGTAAAAAATTTCTTTAAAAATATTCAGTTAAAAATAATTTTTCAAGACTTTAAAATTTTGAACTCTTTAAGTTTTTAAACATTTGAATCAAAATTTAAATTTCTATAAATTTGTATGGAACAATTTAAAAACATTTTAATTAAAAATGTTTTGAATTAAAGCGCTCTAAATTTAAAAATGGTCCACTATTAAGGTGCAAAATTCATCAATTTTCAGCTTCCAATTTTTTTTAAATGTATAATTCAGAATGCTTACTCAATAAAAAAAAACACTCAATTTCATATTTAAAAATCTTAAAGAAATTACATTTTAAAGCTATTTACCACGATATTTTGGTTGATAAGTCGTAATTTTAGATGAAAACTGTGTTTTGTTCTAAATAAAAATATTTTCTTCGAAATTTGTTGTTGTAGTAAAATAAATTAATTTAACTTAAAATTTAGCTATACCAGTTTTCATTTATCATTTACCTTAGTTAGTTAAAAAATCCGTTATTTCGTTAATAATTTCTGTATTTTATTTTTTTTAATTTCCACTTCGTGGAAACTTTGTCTTTTGTAGTAGAATATCCATCAATATATTTTCTTAAAAAATGAATCTTTTTTTTTTGCAGAAAATTAGTGTTGCCAATTGAAAATTTATCTGTTCTTTCTTTGGTAGAAAATTGATCTTTTTTTAGAGAAATTTAATCTTCTTGGTTAAAAATTCACTGGTAAAAACACAGCTATTTGGATAAAAATTTCAGTATTTTGTTGAAACTTTTTATTTTTTGGTAGAATAATAATGTTTGTAATGATTAATTCAACTTTTCGTTTTAAAATTGATTTATTTTCATACTAATTAAACTATTAGGTACAAAATTATTAAAAATTTTTAAAATTTGGATTGATAATTTATTTCTTACAGTAAAATTGAACCTTTTTTGTAGAAACTTATTTCGGTTTATTTATCTGTTTATTGGAAAAATTAACTATGTTCTTTAAAACTTGTCTTTTTTCGTAGAAAATTCATCTTTTGAGTCAAAAGTTGAACTATTGGGTGAAAAATTATTTTTTTGGTTAAAGAATCAATATATTACAACAAAATTATTTAATTTTCTTACCAATTCAACTAATTTGTTGAAGGTTGGTTTTTTCGTGTTGAAAAAGAACTTTCCTAACTGAAAATTAAACTATCACAAAGTTTTTAAAAATTTATATTATTTGTTTCTAAATTTATTATGTTCAAAAAATTTACCTTTTTTCAATTTTATTTGTTCTACTATTAGGCTGTTTTTTTCTAAGCCGAAATATAACTGTGTGGCAAAAAATGGAATAGTGTCCTTCTGAGATAGAAAATTTAATTTTTGACATTTGGTCTTTGGATTTTCGTTTTTTTTTGTTCTTGCTGACAAAATTAACACTTTTGGTTGAAACTGGAATTATTTTATAAAAAATTGATCTTTTTAATTCAAAATTCAACTACTGGTTGACAAGTTTAATTTTGAATTAAAAAGATCAATTTTTAATAAAATAATCCCAGTTTAAACCAAAAGTGTTAATTTTGTCAGCAAGAACAAAAAAAACGAAAATAATAAAGACGAAAGAAAAAAAGAGAAGGAAGGAGATTTGATTGGTTTCTTTTTAATTTTTCTTTCCTCGTTTTTATTTTTGTCCGAAAAAAAAAATTTTTCCTTTTCATTTCTAGAAACCTTGTTACCTTTTTTCAAATTGCAATAGGAAAAATTTATTGTGGTTGTTCAAATTTGTTGGTTGGAAATCCTGGTTTTATTTGCAGGAATTCTTCACATTAACTTGATTATTAGACGTTAAATAGGATTTTAAATTTAATTTTTATCTCATTTAAATTTCTTAAATTTTACTTTAGCTAAATTAATTATAGAAATTTTTTTAAAAAGCAGGTGAAATTTAAACAAAATACTAATTAATTTATAAAAACTTTAAGCCTTTTTCGAAAGTTTCTGATTTAATATTAAAATCATTTTTTTAAATCCTAATTTCCGGTGAAAAGCATTAACATACAACATGTATAATTATTAATATTTTTGCTAATAAGGATTTTTAATGTTTGTGGCAAATCCCACACACAAAGTAACTGAAATTATAATTGTTTAATTAACTATAGTTATTTTTATATTGGTGTTTCTCCTTTCGCTTTCGGCAGAAGTCGTAATTTTAAATTCATTTTAAATTACAAATGCTCAACGTACTAAAAATTTAAAAAAATCAGCAATTCAAAATGTATTAAAAAACTAAAAAAAAAAATGCTTGTGAACAGGGATTCTAGTCATAGCTTCAGATAGAATAACAATGTATATAAAATATAAATAATAAATACAACAAATTTAATTTTTAATAAAGTTGTTCCAATGTTTACCATTTACTTAAATTTAAAAATAAACGAATATAGTTCAATTTCTAGTTAAAAAATTAATTTTTGACCGAAAAATATATTTTTCAACCAAAGAAATGATTTTTCAACTGAAACAATAATTCGTCAATCGGAAAAATTAAATATTAACAAATTAGTTCAACTTTTAACCAAGCAGTAGAAAGGGACTTGTACATTTGGAAAGTTTCTTTCAAAATATTCATTTAATAATAATTTTGCGATATATTTTTTTCTAATTCTCATGTTTTCAAAATTTTTATTTAAACATTTTAAAGTTTACTAATTTGTATTCTGCCATTTTTCAGTAATTTAAATTTAAAATATTTTTTAATCAAAGCGATCTAAATTTGAAAATGATCAACTATTAAGTTGTACAATTAATTAATTTTCAGCTTTCAATTCTTTAAAAAAGCGCTTTGAATGTTATATTTTACCATTTTTAAGGAATTAAATTTGAAAGTTATTTGGAAAGATTTTTGCGTTTTGGAGGTAAAAATCAATTTAGTTGAAAAACGATTTAATATCAATTTTTGTTGTTGTTGATATAGAGTTGTTTTTAATTGAAAATTTATTTTTACAACTAAAAATGTAACTGAAAACTTTAGTTAAAAGTTTAACTATTTTTTTGAAAATTAATCAATTTAGTTACAAAATCATTTCTTTTCTTAAAACATAAATATTTTGTTAAAAATATTGTTGTTCTTGTTAAAAATAAATTTTTGTAATTCAAATTTTAACTGTTCTATGTTTCATATAAAATTTACCTTTAAAAATAAACTATTGGGTTGAAAATGTCTGCATTTTGTTGTATTTTTGTATTTTGTGGTAGAATATTAATCTTTACTTTTTTGATTAAAAATGTATTTCTTTAATTGCTAATTAAACTGTTAGATTGAAAATTCATTGAAACATTTTTAATTTAGTTGAAAATTAATTTATTTAATCAGAAATTAATCTTTTTTTGGTCAAAAATACACTTCTTAATTAAAATTTTTTTTCATTTAAAAAATGAATTTTTTAAACTGAAAACTTAACTATTCGAGTTTTTATCAAAAATTTATCTTTGGATAGACGTTAAATCGTCTTATTTAAAAATTCATCTGTTCAATTTAAAAATTCATTATATATTGTTAAAAACGTTTTCTTCTTTTGGTAGAAAATTCATCTTTTGGGTTAAACATTTAACTATTCGGAAAAAATTCCTTTTTTTGCGGTGAAAGTTCTAATATTATAGCTGAAAATTAATTTCTTTGTTTTACATCTTAACTGATTTGTTGAAATTTCATTTTTTTTAAATTGAATTTTCCTAAATGATAATTTAAATATTCCATTTTTGTTGAAAAATTGATATTTTTAGTTGAAAATTCCCTTCTCATCTTTTTTGTATCGTAAATTCAATTATTCTGGTAGAAAATGTATATTTTTGGTTTGTAAATTAAACTTTTTTTACAAAACATTTTTTGTGAATTCCTTTCTCTGAATTCAAAATTAATTGATTTTACAGAATAGCATTCTTTCCTTTTTTATTCCGAATTTATCTTTTTGAGTAAGTTCTGGTTTAAAAAAATTATTATTTCAATGTAAATAATGCAACGAGAATATTTAAAATATTTGTCATTTTTGAACTTCTACAAAAATACAACTTTTGATTGATATTTGACCAGAAAGTTACTTCTGCTCAACGTAAATACAAATTGGAATTCTGCTAAATATGTCTAACTTTAAATAATTAATAAAAATTAGTGATCTCAAAAAGGTGAATTTTTAATAAACGATTAAAAAAATAGATCGATTTTTAACCAAATTGTTGAATTTTACATTCAAAGGACGAATAATCTACAAAACGGTTTAATTTTGAGTCCAAAAATACGATTTCTTAAAACAAAACATTAATTTTCTATCAAAAAGTGAATTTTTTATAAAAATAGTTTAATTATTTACCAAACAGTTAAATTTAAACATGAAATATTAGTCGTCAACAAAAAAATTAATAATAAAATACTTAAATAAAATAATAAAATAATTAATAATAAAAAATAATAAAATAAAAATTAATAATAATAATAATAATAAGGATAATAACAAAATAAATAATTTAATTATTGATTAGTTTAGAATAAACGATAAAGTTTGTAAAAAAAAAAATAGTTTTTACCAAACTAGTTCAAATTTCCGCCAATTAGTTTAATTTTCAACCAAAAAAGGGTATAATAGTTCCATTTTGTGTTACCAAAATCGTTTTTGACAAAAAACCCTTTTCAATAAAGATATGAGTTTCGAACTAAAATAATAAATCTTTAACCAAAAAAAAAAATTAACAAAGTAATTCAATATTCAACCAAGCAGTATAAAGAGCCACAAAAATTTGGAAAGTTTCTTCAAAAATTTGTAAAATTTTTTAAAAAGTTTTTCGTTTTTAATAATTTTTCGAAATTTTTCAATGACTAATCCATATTTTTTGTTGAAAATTGATTTCTTTGGATGCAGGTGGAACTATTCGCTACAAAATTCCTTCAAAAATTATTAAATTTTGTTTGAATTTTCAACTAACAAAAATCTACAAAGTTCAATTTTTAGTTTTAACATTAATTTTCGACCAGAAAAAAAACATATTTTATTAAAAAAGATGAATTTCGAACTAAGATAATAAATCTTAAGCAAAAAAAAATAGATTTTCAGAAAGAAGTTAAACTTACAGTCAAGCAGTAGAAATTGTCTTGGATACTTGGAAAATTTTTTTTAATTACAAAATTTCTTCTAAAGGAACCAAAGAGGTAAATCTTTTTAAAAATATGAATTTTTAGGAAACTTCTTCATCTTTTAACGAAATTGTCGACTTTATTGATTCTAAAAGATCAATTTTTTCAGCAGGAACCAAATATCACCTTTTTTAAGTATAAATTTCCAATAAAATTTTTAGATTTTAAATTCAAAAGAACAAATTAGCTAAAAAAAATGTCGAATTTTTGAACCGAAAATATGATTTTTTTACAAGAACAAAAAATTTTCTACCAGAAAGTTAAATTTTAATAAAGTGACTTTAATTTTTAACAAAATGGTTAAAGTATACCAAAAATATAAATTTTTAATAAACAACAACATGAATTATAAATTAGAAAGGATAGATTTTTAAATAAAAATATCAATTTTCAGCCGAAAATGGAATAGTTACATTTTCAGATAAAGAAAATAATTTTAACATCAAAAGTGAAATTTGTAACTAATGATGCATTTTCAACGAAAAAGAAGGATTTTCAAACAAATAGTTGAATTTTTAACCAATGAGGTGAATTTCACATAAAAAAGTTTAATGTTGCACAAAGAAACCCGAATTTTTAACAAAATACGTCAATTAAAAAAAAAATTGTTTAATTTTACAGCCAGAGAACGAATCATCTACAAAATGTTTGAATTGTCAATCCGAAAATATGATTTTTTTAAATTTTATACCAAAATTCGATGAATTTTGAACTAAATAGTTGAATTTTCACATAATTTTTTTTTACCAAAAAAAAAGGTTTTTTAAAATTTTAGTTCAAAAAATGTATTTTAAAACAGAAACAATGTTTTAAAAGATTTAAATAAACCAGAAAAACTACTTTTTAGAAAAATAGTTGAAGTTTCTACAAAAATGTTGAATTTTTAAGCTAAACAAATGAATTTCCTACAAAACAGGTAAATTTTTTAAAGACAGTTAAAATATATCAATTGTAAATTGGTGATTGTGAATTCTCTTTTGTTAAAGCTCCTTTGTCTTTAACGAACACAATATGTTGATTTCTGGATCTCGGTCCTGGACTGCTTATATATATATATTGCAAGATAATGTACAAATTTTATTTTTCATAATTACTTCAATATTTGCTATTTACTTTGCACTAATTTTTATTCTCAGCTATCCTGAAAAATGTATAATTTCAATAAATTTATATTATTACAATTGATAATATGCATTGTTATTGAAACATACGTATTTTCAGTATCTTTTTTTTATACTAAGAAAAAAGTGCACAGCCAACAAAAAAAAAACGATTTTGTTATTAAAAATTTTATTGCAACCCGTGTCGTTTTCCAATAAACTTTATTTATTTATTTTCAATACTATTTTTTACGATATAAAGTAAAAATAAGCATCCAAGCGCAATGTAGTTCTAAGTAAATTTCTATATATAATTTAAGCAACAAATTTTGTTCAACAAAATATTATTGTAGCTTGTATCATTTTCCCGAAGAGTTACTTTTTTATTTTCATTGTATCTTTATAACAAGAGCTTTTTATTTTTAATGTATTTTCATAACAAGAACTTTTATCAATTAATTTTTTTCTAGCCTTGCGTCGGATTTCCAAAAATTTTATTTTTTATTTTTCATGTTACTTTTCACAATTAAAACAAATACTACGCATCATCATCAAAAAATTATTCATGAGAAATTTGTAGCTCTTTTTTGGAAGATAAACTTTTGTCTATTTATTTTTTTTATAGCTTGTCTCGTTTGTCGAAAAATTTAGTTTTTTATTTTTAATATTTTTTTAAAGAAAAAAATAAAAAGTACGCATTAAAAAAAATTAATTTTGAACAAAGTAGTTCAGATTTTCATTAATTAGTTCAATTTGCAACAAAAAAACGATATAATAATTCAATTGTTATTTAAAAAAATTTGTTCAGCTAAAATAATAAATCTTCAAAAAACAAAATTAAATTTTAAAAAAAAGGTTTCACTTTCAAGGAAGCAGTAGAAATAGCTTTGGAAACTTGAAAAATGTCTTTAAAAATATTAAATTAAGAATAATATTTCGAGACTTTTTGATTTTGAATTCTCACGTTTTGGAAATTTTTGAATTAAACATTCTGAAGCGTAAAAATTTGTATTGTGCTATTTCTTAGAGATTAAAATTCAAAATGTTTCGAATTTAGACGATCTAAATAAAAAAATGTTGCTTAATTAAGTTGTAAAATTCATTAATTTTTATCTTCCATTCTTTGACCCTATATAATTTTCAGTATTCTTTCAAATTTATTTAATATAAAAAGCTTATTTAATATAAAAAGCTTATTTAATAACAAAAGCGCGCTTTCAATTTTATGTTTTACAATTTTTAATAAATTAAATGTGAAAGTTATTTTTTATTATTCTTGCGTATAATATTGAAAGCTTATAAAATTTTGTTAATTTAAATCAAACCCAAGACGACTCTCTCGGTTCCAGTTCTACT